>NC_136271.1:76001946-76289530 GCF_964187855.1 Myxine glutinosa | reverse complement strand
AATGAACTAAAGAACACCATGATACTGCATTCCTGCATGGGTCTGCCGCCCAGCTTCGCCTTCCGCGACAGGTATACGGCCAGTTTAGCAGTAGCGGTTAGGAACCCGAATACAATGGATGTGGTGACTGAGAGAGAGAGAGAGAGAGAGAGAGAGAGAGAGAGAGAGAGAGAGAGAGACAGCGAGAGAGAGAGAGAGAGAGACAGCGAGAGAGAGAGAGAGAGAGGAGAGAGAGAGAGAGAGAGAGAGAGAGAGAGAGTAGAGAGAGAGAGAGAGAGAGAGAGAGAGAGAGAGAGAGAGAGAGAGAGAGAGAGACTTTGACTTTTGACGTCCTTTTATTCCAAAAATTATAAGTGCATGGATGTACAGTGTATAAAATCAACAAAGCCAAAAACAAGAGAAAACGATGAAGCGAGGAAACAATACAGATATATGCGTTGATCAGTTCAACTTTTACCGAAAACAAATGCAATCTTCTGCAGCACTATTATGAATTGTAGAAATTATGAACAATCATGAGAAAATAATACCAACTCGTTTTGGCAGACTTCACAGACACTTTTCAAACACCATTTTTCCACAAATCCATCAATTTCGCCCATGCTCTTGGAAAACTCAAACTCATGTTTTAGCCTTGCAGCACACAGTGCGTTGAAAAACGTCATGACCTTGCACTGATGAATGGGCTTACCATTCCGCTGCTCCTTTCTGGACAGGTAAGTGGCAAGCTTTGCTGTAGCTACAAAAAAGCACAACAGTTCATAGTCCTTGTTGTGTTGCCATCTCTTTTTGAGCCCAAAAAATAAAGGATCGAAAAGTAAATCTGAAATTCATTTTGAACGACACAAAGTCTAACCATTCAAATAAAGGAAAAAGTCTTTCACAGCCAATGAAAAAAATGAAAAACATCCTCATTTACAGAACAAAAGGGGCAACATGCAGATATTGGGGCAAAATTCCATACATATGTATTACATGGGATGATCCCGTGGGCAAGGCGCCACTGAAGATCACCTGTTCTTTTGTTGATCAGCTTACTATACATGATTCCCATACAGGTTCATTGGGGGGCCCGGCAGGGAGTAGCCTCTTCCATCGTGCTACTCCATTTGTGCGGAGGAATACAATAACTTGAGATAACCACCACCTATACAGGCTCTTGCTGCTCTCAGCATGCAATACACTTGTCCCTGTGCTTACAGGTGGAAGTTCGTTGGGAAAGCAGGCAAAAATCAGTTTCGGAAACGGGGACTCGTTGGGGTGTCCAAAAGTATTCCAAGTCCAAAGTTTCTGTAGCTGATGACGTTTTTGAACAACTTTCCTCAAAATCGTTCCAATTGTCCTCTTGGACCGAATCGCCGTCAAGGTTGAAATTTCCTCCACATTCCTCCACCCGACACCGGAGTTTGGCCGAAGGTGCCATACTTTGTTTATGCCTGCCTCAATAAAGCGTTGGCACAAATGGCGACTCTTGAGAACATCAGGGAGAGAGGGTTGAAGAACAGGGGTTCAACCTCGAACATCCCTGGGGAGTAGGTGTCCGCTTTACGGCTCACGGAAAGTCTTTCCCAGGCACTGAGAAGGCTCTGGTAAAATATGGGGAGCGTTGATGTATTCACGTACTTGAGGTGAGTCAGGGAATACTTCGAGACCATAGCCGAGTCTACCCGCCTGCTGTAAAATATGGCAAGCCAAGGCATGGTTTGGCAGGTTTTCACCAAATAGGAGGCGTTGAATGGAGCACAGGCGAAAAGCCATGAGACGGGATCTCACGTGAACAAGGCTCTGACCACCTTCCGATGAAGTAAGGCATATTACACTTGGCCGCAGCCAATGATGGCCTCCCCAAAAAAAGTCCACAAGTTTGGCCTGTATCCTGTCCAGCAACACTTCTGGTGGTTGCAGGCAAATAAAGCGATGCCACAACGTTGCAGCAACCAAGTTGTTTGCCACTAAGACTCGGCCCTTAAATGAAAGGTGCGGTAGGGCTCTTTTCCACAGGTTCAGCCTCCTGTCTATTTCTCTGGTCACACCTTCCCAATTCCTTTTCTCAAATTGTGTAGAGCCCAGGGACACACCAAGGTAATCAACACCATCTGTTTTCCACTCCAAGTTTTCTGGAAGAGCAGGCAGATGTGTTGAGACAGGTAGGCAGCTATTAAGGTATGGCACCCAAAGAGCTTTGCTTTTCGTCCAATTAACCTTCAGAGATGAAGCCATGAAAAAGGTTCTTAAGGACTTTACAAGAGCAACAATGTCTTGGTGGTTTTTTATAATGACGCAAACATCGTCTGCATAGGCCGATATAGTCATTGGTGGGCTTCCAGGAAAACAGGTCAGGCCAGAGATATTCTTTCTCAGTGTGCAAAGAAATGGCTCCATTGCTAGCGCAAAAAGCAAACCTGAGACTGGGCAACCCTGCCGTACCCCCCTCTGAACCTTTATGGGGGGAACCAGTTCATTGTTCACCTTAATTACACTGGAGATGTCAGTGTACAATAAAGTTATAAAGGCCCTGAAAATTACCCCAAACCCACATGCTTCAAGAACATGGCACAAGAAAACATGGTCAATGCTGTCAAAGGCTTTTTCAAAGTCTAGAAAACATATTCCAAAATCATTTTGGTCATGGCGAGCATACATTAAATCCCGCACGAAAAAAATGTTGTCGTAAATCGAACGACTGGGGATGCAGAATGTCTGATCAGGTAAAACCAGATCACCAATGACTTTTTTTAAGCGATTTGCCATTGCTTTCGAAAACAGTTTATAGTCGGTACACATTATTGAAACCGGTCTCCAATTCTCCATCCGCCGGAGGTCTCCTGACTTTGGGAGAAGACTCACCACTGCTCTCCTTAGGCTTAGTGGCATTACACCTTTTCGCAAGGATTCTTGGATTACAATCAATAGTTCTGGGCCCAAAATGTCCCAAAATTCCATGTAAAACTCAGCTGGCAGGCCATCAATTCCAGGAGCCTTTCCAGATTCCATTCCAACCAGGGCACGCTGTAATTCATCAAGGCTTAAAGGCACATCCAGCTCCAGGCATTGAGTCTCAGTTAGGGTTGGGAGATGGGAGGTAAAACATTTTATTTTATCCTCATATATATCTTTTTTAGCAAATAGTTCAGAATAATACTTTCTAATAGTGATTTTAACCCCATCAGAACTTGTAATTTCATTCCCACTGGGGTCCTTAACTGATGAAATAAGCTGGGGAGGCTTCGTTTCAGCTTCTAAGTGAAAGAAGGCTTTGCTAGGACTATCCGATACTTTGATGCTTTTTACTCTCAGTCTAACTAGCAGTCCTGCAGCCTTCTCCTGTAATAGTTCCCGGAGTTGGGTCCTTTTTTCAAGGAGCAATTTATAATTTGCCTCATTTTCCTGCTCTGCCATTTTGTTTTGCAGTTTTAGAATTTCGGTTTCCAACCGTGCCAATGTGATTTGATTTTCATTGGTGATGTGGGAATTAAACTGTTGACAAAAAAGTCGTATATGAGTTTTCATATTATCCCACCAAAGGTTAGTGGAAGCAAAGAGGGGCTTTTTTCCAACTATTGCTATCCATAGGATGTGAAAGGCTTCCTTAAACAGGGTATCATCCAAAAGGCTTGTATTGAATTTCCAATAGGCGCTCCTCCGTTTGAATTGTGGGAAAGATAGGCCCATCGTGACCATGTGGTGGTCAGAGAAGATGGAAGGGGTAATAGTTGAGGAGGTTGCAATATTCCTTAATCGTGGGGTGATGTACCAGCGGTCAAGCCTCGCTAAGGATACTTGGCCATTGGAGCATCGACACCATGTAAACTGCCGGTCATTTGGGTGCATCAATCACCATACATCCAAAAAAACCCCACCTGAAAGGAACTGGGAGAGGTTACCGTGGGACTCGGGATGTGGTTCCGGTGAATTTCTGTCTATTTTGGGCTCTAGCGTACAATTGAAATCTCCCCCCATGCATATGCACTGATTTGGGTCAAACAAGTTTAAATGGTTTATCACTTCAGTAAAGAAGGCTTTAAGGTCAGTACTCTCACTTGGTGCATATACATTAAAAATAATAAGCTTCAGGCTATTGATCACCAATTCTAGGGAGGCAAAACGTCCCCGAATCACCTCCTGAAAGAGGCAAGATTCAGGTACAAGTCCTGGTTTTAGCAAAAACCCCACTCCAGCAGATACAGATGACATATTACTGAAGAAACATTTACCTTTGAACATGCTGCTCCAGTCATGTTCAACCTTCTCAGTAATATGAGTTTCTTGCAGTAATATTACATCGCTTGTTTCCTTTTGAATAAACTATTCACTTGGATCTGGCGGATGTGACTGGCCCCACCACCATTTATATTGAGTGTTGCAAGATTAAGCGTCTTCATCACTCATTAGTAAATTTTGTCTGACACTGTGAGTACTCACTCTTTGCCTTTGTTATGATTTTCTTTAGTCGATGAAACTGCGATTTTGTTAGGTTTAGTTCCTCAGATTTTTTTATGACTAGTTTTGCAGCCTGAATAAAGGGAGCCAAATCAGGGAAATGATCCCCAATGATGACATTTCGCTGTCTATACGTTTCATTGAGGAATGAGAGAACAATATGGGGAGGGGTTGGGGGTTGATCTGCCATTAATTGTGATAATGCTGTTACCTCCACCTCCTCTTTCGATTCTGATAAATCAGAAAGTGGTCCAATGGGGTCTGGGTCAATACCGATTTCTTCTCCTGCTATGCAACCTAGCCTTCCCTTGTCTGGGGGGTCCACGCAGTGCTGTGTTTGGGAAACATCAGCACATTGATTACTGATTTCCTCAATTGGCATGAAATCATTATTCCCACATTCCTGTGGATTTATGTTTCCGCTCTTTTCTGCTATATTGGCAGATTTATTATCTTGCCAAAACGAAGTTTTTGCAAGATGTATCAGTCAGCTTGTATGTTTGTTATCTTGCCAAAACGAAGTTTTTGCAAGATGTATTAGTCAGCTTGTATGTTTGTTTTTTTGTTATCTTGCCAAAACGAAGTTTTTGCAAGATGTATTAGTCAGCTTGTATGTTTGTTATCTTGCCAAAACGAAGTTTTTGCAAGATGTATCAGTCAGCTTGTATGTTTGTTTGTTTGTTTGTTTGTTTTTTTGTTTGTTTTTTTGTTTGTGGTTAATCATTTTTTTTTCACGTTTAGATCACTCTGTAGACCACAGTTATTAATGGAAACTCCTGTAACTTCGCAGATCAGAGTCCTATAGAGATACCCTTCAGCACACAAAATTTTGAAGGTCAAAGGTCAAAGGTCAAGGTCACTTTGCGGTCAATCATGGAGGTCAACGAAACCCTTATTTTTTGAGTAACTTTGATCGGATCGTCTCCAAACTTCATGGGAATCTAGTATATGGTCCGGCGCTCAGCTGATTAGTTTTTGGTGGCGATCGGCCTTGACCTTCATGGTTAGCGCTGGAGGTCGAAAATTATTGACCCCAAGGTCAAATTACGAAACCCTTATTTTTTGAGTAACTTTGATCTTATGATCTCCAAACTTGGTGGGTATATAGGGTGTGGTATGGCGCTCAGTTGATTAGTTTTTGGTGTCGATCGGCCTTGACCTTCAAGGTCATTTTGAAGGTCATTCAATTTTGACCAAAAGGTAAAATTTTCAAGTTTCAGTTACCATATCGAGTAGTACCTCAAATTGAAGCCCTTGTTGAGTGCTTTCCAAACATATAACTAGTTTGACAATGTGACGTCATTTGACGGCGTTATGACGAAAAAACTGCACTTTTCATGTATATTGTATTGCTTTAGTTCGCATTGTTTAGGTCACTCTGTAGAGCACAGTTCCCTTTGGAAACTCTTGTAAGTTCGCATATCAGAGTCTTTTAGAGATACCCTTTAGCACACAAAATTATGAAGGTCAAGGTCAAAGGTCAAGGTCACTTTGCGGCCAATCATGGAGGTCGACGAAACACTAATTTTTTGAGTAACTTTGATCGGATCGTCTCCAAACTTCATGGGAATCTAGTATATGGTCCGGCGCTCAGCTGATTAGTTTTTGGTGGCGATCGGCCTTGACCTTCATGGTTAGCGCTGGAGGTCGAAAATTATTGACCCCAAGGTCAAATTTTGAAATCGTAGGTACCATATCGAGTAATACCTCATATGAATGCCCTTGATGAGTGCTTCCCAGATCTGTAAACAGTTTGACGCTATGACGTCATTTGATGACGTCATGACGGAAAAACGGAATTTTCATGAAAAAATTATTTCCTCAGTTCTCATCAAAATCTTTCAATATTTCATGTGCGTTGGTCATGAAGACATACTATTCACCATACGAAATTATTAAGGTCAAGGTCAAAGGTCAAGGTCACTTGGCAAGATACGGTTCACCCTGTGGGTGACATATGTTAATTTTTTTGTTTTTTTGTTTTTTTGTTTGTGGTTAAACATTTTTTTTTCACGTTTAGATCACTCTGTAGACCACAGTTATTATTGGAAACTCCTGTAACTTCGCATATCAGAGTCCTATAGAGATACCCTTCAGCACACAAAATTTTGAAGGTCAAGGTCAAAGGTCAAGGTCACTTTCCGGTCAATCATGGAGGTCAACGAAACCCTTATTTTTTGAGTAACTTTGATCGGATCGTCTCCAAACTTCATGGGCATCTAGTATATGGTCCGGCGCTCAGCTGATTAGTTTTTGGTGGCGATCGGCCTTGACCTTCATGGTTAGCGCTGGAGGTCGAAAATTATTGACCCCAAGGTCAAATTACGAAACCCTTATTTTTTGAGTAACTTTGATCTTATGATCTCCAAACTTGGTGGGTATATAGGGTGTGGTATGGCGCTCAGTTGATTAGTTTTTGGTGTCGATCGGCCTTGACCTTCAAGGTCATTTTGAAGGTCATTCAATTTTGACCAAAAGGTAAAATTTTCAAGTTTCAGTTACCATATCGAGTAGTACCTCAAATTGAAGCCCTTGTTGAGTGCTTTCCAAACATATAACTAGTTTGACAATGTGACGTCATTTGACGGCGTTATGACGAAAAAACTGCACTTTTCATGTATATTGTATTGCTTTAGTTCGCATTGTTTAGGTCACTCTGTAGAGCACAGTTCCCTTTGGAAACTCTTGTAAGTTCGCATATCAGAGTCTTTTAGAGATACCCTTTAGCACACAAAATTATGAAGGTCAAGGTCAAAGGTCAAGGTCACTTTGCGGCCAATCATGGAGGTCGACGAAACACTAATTTTTTGAGTAACTTTGATCGGATCGTCTCCAAACTTCATGGGAATCTAGTATATGGTCCGGCGCTCAGCTGATTAGTTTTTGGTGGCGATCGGCCTTGACCTTCATGGTTAGCGCTGGAGGTCGAAAATTATTGACCCCAAGGTCAAATTTTGAAATCGTAGGTACCATATCGAGTAATACCTCATATGAATGCCCTTGATGAGTGCTTCCCAGATCTGTAAACAGTTTGACGCTATGACGTCATTTGATGACGTCATGATGAAAAAACGGAAGTTTCATGAAAAAATTATTTCCTCAGTTCTCATCAAAATCTTTCAATATTTCATGTGCATTGGTCATGAAGACATACTATTCACCATACGAAATTATTAAGGTCAAGGTCAAATGGCAAGATACGGTTCACCCTGTGGGTGACATATGTTCATTATCTTGCCAAAACGAAGTTTTTGCAAGATGTATTAGTCAGCTTGTATGTTTGTTTTTTTGTTTGTTTTTTTTTTTGTTTTTTTGTTTGTGGTTAATCATTTTTTTTCCACGTTTATATCACTCTGTAGACCACAGTTATTATTGGAAACTCCTGTAACTTCGCATATCAGAGTCCTATAGAGATACCCTTCAGCACCCAAAATTTTGAAGGTCAAGGTCAAAGGTCAAGGTCACTTTGTGGTCAATCATGGAGGTCGACGAAACCCTTATTTTTTGAGTAACTTTGATCGGATCGTCTCCAAACTTCATGGGAATCTAGTATATGGTCCGGCGCTCAGCTGATTAGTTTTTGGTGGCGATCGGCCTTGACCTTCATGGTTAGCGCTGGAGGTCGAAAATTATTGACCCCAAGGTCAAATGTTGAAATCGTTATTTTTTGAGTAACTTTGATCGGATCGTCTCCAAACTTCATGGGAATCTAGTATATGGTCCGGCGCTCAGCTGATTAGTTTTTTGTGGCGATCGGCCTTGACCTTCATGGTTAGCGCTGGAGGTCGACCTTGACCTTTGACCTTCAGATCACTCTGTAGACCACAGTTATTATTGGAAACTCCTGTAACTTCGCATATCAGAGTCCTATAGAGATACCCTTCAGCACACAAAATTTTGAAGGTCAAGGTCAAAGGTCAAGGTCACTTTGTGGTCAATCATGGAGGTCGACGAAACCCTTATTTTTTGAGTAACTTTGATCGGATCGTCTCCAAACTTCATGGGAATCTAGTATATGGTCCGGCGCTCAGCTGATTAGTTTTTGGTGGCGATCGGCCTTGACCTTCATGGTTAGCGCTGGAGGTCGAAAATTATTGACCCCAAGGTCAAATGTTGAAATCGTTATTTTTTGAGTAACTTTGATCGGATCGTCTCCAAACTTCATGGGAATCTAGTATATGGTCCGGCGCTCAGCTGATTAGTTTTTGGTGGCGATCGGCCTTGACCTTCATGGTTAGCGCTGGAGGTCGAAAATTATTGACCCCAAGGTCAAATTTTGAAATCGTAGGTACCATATCGAGTAATACCTCATATGAATGCCCTTGATGAGTGCTTCCCAGATCTGTAAACAGTTTGACGCTATGACGTCATTTGATGACGTCATGACGAAAAAACGGAATTTTCATGAAAAAATTATTTCCTCAGTTCTCATCAAAATCTTTCAATATCTCGTGGGCAGACATTCCTCAAAGAGTCGCTTCTAGTGGATAGCAGTTCTGTTCACCTCAGTGTGACCTGAAGCAAGTCACTCATGTTCACATTTTGGCAAGATACGGTTCACCCTGTGGGTGACATAGGTTTATTATTATCTTGCCAAAACGAAGTTTTTGCAAGATGTATTAGTCAGCTTGTATGTTTGTTTTTATCTTGCCAAAACGAAGTTTTTGCAAGATGTATTAGTCAGCTTGTATGTTTGTTTTTTTGTTTTTTTTTTTTTTTGTTTTTTTGTTTGTGGTTAATCATTTTTTTTCCACGTTTAGATCACTCTGTAGACCACAGTTATTATTGGAAACTCCTGTAACTTCGCAAATCAGAGTCCTATAGAGATACCCTTCAGCACCCAAAATTTTGAAGGTCAAGGTCAAAGGTCAAGGTCACTTTGTGGTCAATCATGGAGGTCGACGAAACCCTTATTTTTTGAGTAACTTTGATCGGATCGTCTCCAAACTTCATGGGAATCTAGTATATGGTCCGGCGCTCAGCTGATTAGTTTTTGGTGGCGATCGGCCTTGACCTTCATGGTTAGCGCTGGAGGTCGAAAATTATTGACCCCAAGGTCAAATGTTGAAATCGTTATTTTTTGAGTAACTTTGATCGGATCGTCTCCAAACTTCATGGGAATCTAGTATATGGTCCGGCGCTCAGCTGATTAGTTTTTTGTGGCGATCGGCCTTGACCTTCATGGTTAGCGCTGGAGGTCGACCTTGACCTTTGACCTTGACCTTCAGATCACTCTGTAGACCACAGTTATTATTGGAAACTCCTGTAACTTCGCATATCAGAGTCCTATAGAGATACCCTTCAGCACACAAAATTTTGAAGGTCAAGGTCAAAGGTCAAGGTCACTTTGTGGTCAATCATGGAGGTCGACGAAACCCTTATTTTTTGAGTAACTTTGATCGGATCGTCTCCAAACTTCATGGGAATCTAGTATATGGTCCGGCGCTCAGCTGATTAGTTTTTGGTGGCGATCGGCCTTGACCTTCATGGTTAGCGCTGGAGGTCGAAAATTATTGACCCCAAGGTCAAATGTTGAAATCGTTATTTTTTGAGTAACTTTGATCGGATCGTCTCCAAACTTCATGGGAATCTAGTATATGGTCCGGCGCTCAGCTGATTAGTTTTTGGTGGCGATCGGCCTTGACCTTCATGGTTAGCGCTGGAGGTCGAAAATTATTGACCCCAAGGTCAAATTTTGAAATCGTAGGTACCATATCGAGTAATACCTCATATGAATGCCCTTGATGAGTGCTTCCCAGATCTGTAAACAGTTTGACGCTATGACGTCATTTGATGACGTCATGACGAAAAAACGGAATTTTCATGAAAAAATTATTTCCTCAGTTCTCATCAAAATCTTTCAATATCTCGTGGGCAGACATTCCTCAAAGAGTCGCTTCTAGTGGATAGCAGTTCTGTTCACCTCAGTGTGACCTGAAGCAAGTCACTCATGTTCACATTTTGGCAAGATACGGTTCACCCTGTGGGTGACATAGGTTTATTTTGTTTGTTTTTTTGTTTTTTTGTTTGTGGTTAATCATTTTTTTTCACGTTTAGATCACTCTGTAGACCACAGTTATTATTGGAAACTCCTGTAACTTCGCATATCAGAGTCCTATAGAGATACCCTTCAGCACACAAAATTTTGAAGGTCAAGGTCAAAGGTCAAGGTCACTTTGTGGTCAATCATGGAGGTCGACGAAACCCTTATTTTTTGAGTAACTTTGATCGGATCGTCTCCAAACTTCATGGGAATCTAGTATATGGTCCGGCGCTCAGCTGATTCGTTTTTGGTGGCGATCGGCCTTGACCTTCATGGTTAGCACTGGAGGTCGAAAATTATTGACCCCAAGGTCAAATGTTGAAACCCTTATTTTTTGAGTAACTTTGATCGGATCGTCTCCAAACTTCATGGGAATCTAGTATATGGTCCGGCGCTCAGCTGATTAGTTTTTGGTGGCGATCGGCCTTGACCTTCATGGTTAGCGCTGGAGGTCGAAAATTATTGACCCCAAGGTCAAATGTTGAAATCGTAGGTACCATATCTTCGCATATCTTCGCATGTAACTTCGCATATCAGAGTCCTATAGAGATACCCTTCAGCACACAAAATTTTGAAGGTCAAGGTCAAAGGTCAAGGTCACTTTGTGGTCAATCATGGAGGTCGACGAAACCCTTATTTTTTGAGTAACTTTGATCGGATCGTCTCCAAACTTCATGGGAATCTAGTATATGGTCCGGCGCTCAGCTGATTCGTTTTTGGTGGCGATCGGCCTTGACCTTCATGGTTAGCGCTGGAGGTCGAAAATTATTGACCCCAAGGTCAAATGTTGAAATCCTTATTTTTTGAGTAACTTTGATCGGATCGTCTCCAAACTTCATGGGAATCTAGTATATGGTCCGGCGCTCAGCTGATTATTTTTTGGTGGCGATCGGCCTTGACCTTCATGGTTAGCGCTGGAGGTCGAAAATTATTGACCCCAAGGTCAAATTTTGAAATCGTAGGTACCATATCGAGTAATACCTCATATGAATGCCCTTGATGAGTGCTTCCCAGATCTGTAAACAGTTTGACGCTATGACGTCATTTGATGACGTCATGACGAAAAAACGGAATTTTCATGAAAAAATTATTTCCTCAGTTCTCATCAAAATCTTTCAATATTTCATGTGCGTTGGTCATGAAGACATACTATTCCCCATATGAAATTATTAAGGTCAAGGTCAAAGGTCAAGGTCACTTTGCGCTTCTAGTGGATAGCAGTTCTGTTCACCTCACTGTGACCTGAAGCAAGTCACTCATGTTCACATTTTGGCAAGATACGGTTCACCCTGTGGGTGATATATGTTCATTTTTTTGTTTTTTTGTTTGTGGTTAATCATTTTTTTTCACGTTTAGATCACTCTGTAGACCACAGTTATTATTGGAAACTCCTGTAACTTCGCATATCAGAGTCCTATAGAGATACCCTTCAGCACACAAAATTTTGAAGGTCAAGGTCAAAGGTCAAGGTCACTTTGTGGTCAATCATGGAGGTCGACGAAACCCTTATTTTTTGAGTAACTTTGATCGGATCGTCTCCAAACTTCATGGGAATCTAGTATATGGTCCGGCGCTCAGCTGATTAGTTTTTGGTGGCGATCGGCCTTGACCTTCATGGTTAGCGCTGGAGGTCGAAAATTATTGACCCCAAGGTCAAATGTTGAAACCCTTATTTTTTGAGTAACTTTGATCGGATCGTCTCCAAACTTCATGGGAATCTAGTATATGGTCCGGCGCTCAGCTGATTAGTTTTTGGTGGCGATCGGCCTTGACCTTCATGGTTAGCGCTGGAGGTCGAAAATTATTGACCCCAAGGTCAAATGTTGAAATCGTAGGTACCATATCTTCGCATATCTTCGCATGTAACTTCGCATATCAGAGTCCTATAGAGATACCCTTCAGCACACAAAATTTTGAAGGTCAAGGTCAAAGGTCAAGGTCACTTTGTGGTCAATCATGGAGGTCGACGAAACCCTTATTTTTTGAGTAACTTTGATCAGATCGTCTCCAAACTTCATGGGAATCTAGTATATGGTCCGGCGCTCAGCTGATTAGTTTTTGGTGGCGATCGGCCTTGACCTTCATGGTTAGCGCTGGAGGTCGAAAATTATTGACCCCAAGGTCAAATTTTGAAATCGTAGGTACCATATCGAGTAATACCTCATATGAATGCCCTTGATGAGTGCTTCCCAGATCTGTAAACAGTTTGACGCTATGACGTCATTTGATGACGTCATGACGAAAAAACGGAATTTTCATGAAAAAATTATTTCCTCAGTTCTCATCAAAATCTTTCAATATTTCATGTGCGTTGGTCATGAAGACATACTATTCACCATACGAAATTATTAAGGTCAAGGTCAAAGGTCAAGGTCACTTTGCGGTCAATCATGGAGGTCAACGAAACCCTGTCAAGATACGGTTCACCCTGTGGGTGATGTTTTATTTTTTTGTTTTTTTGTTTGTGGTTAATCATTTTTTTTCCACGTTTAGATCACTCTGTAGACCACAGTTATTATTGGAAACTCCTGTAACTTCGCATATCAGAGTCCTATAGAGATACCCTTCAGCACACAAAATTTTGAAGGTCAAGGTCAAAGGTCAAGGTCACTTTGTGGTCAATCATGGAGGTCGACGAAACCCTTATTTTTTGAGTAACTTTGATCGGATCGTCTCCAAACTTCATGGGAATCTAGTATATGGTCCGGCGCTCAGCTGATTAGTTTTTGGTGGCGATCGGCCTTGACCTTCATGGTTAGCGCTGGAGGTCGAAAATTATTGACCCCAAGGTCAAATGTTGAAACCCTTATTTTTTGAGTAACTTTGATCGGATCGTCTCCAAACTTCATGGGAATCTAGTATATGGTCCGGCGCTCAGCTGCTTAGTTTTTGGTGGCGATCGGCCTTGACCTTCATGGTTAGCGCTGGAGGTCGAAAATTATTGACCCCAAGGTCAAATGTTGAAATCGTAGGTACCATATCTTCGCATATCTTCGCATGTAACTTCGCATATCAGAGTCCTATAGAGATACCCTTCAGCACACAAAATTTTGAAGGTCAAGGTCAAAGGTCAAGGTCACTTTGTGGTCAATCATGGAGGTCGACGAAACCCTTATTTTTTGAGTAACTTTGATCGGATCGTCTCCAAACTTCATGGGAATCTAGTATATGGTCCGGCGCTCAGCTGATTAGTTTTTGGTGGCGATCGGCCTTGACCTTCATGGTTAGCGCTGGAGGTCGAAAATTATTGACCCCAAGGTCAAATGTTGAAATCCTTATTTTTTGAGTAACTTTGATCGGATCGTCTCCAAACTTCATGGGAATCTAGTATATGGTCCGGCGCTCAGCTGATTAGTTTTTGGTGGCGATCGGCCTTGACCTTCATGGTTAGCGCTGGAGGTCGAAAATTATTGACCCCAAGGTCAAATTTTGAAATCGTAGGTACCATATCGAGTAATACCTCATATGAATGCCCTTGATGAGTGCTTCCCAGATCTGTAAACAGTTTGACGCTATGACGTCATTTGATGACGTCATGACGAAAAAACGGAATTTTCATGAAAAAATTATTTCCTCAGTTCTCATCAAAATCTTTCAATATTTCATGTGCGTTGGTCATGAAGACATACTATTCACCATACGAAATTATTAAGGTCAAGGTCAAAGGTCAAGGTCACTTTGCGGTCAATCATGGAGGTCAACGAAACCCTGGCAAATACGGTTCACCCTGTGGGTGATGTTTTATTATCTTGCCAAAACGAAGTTTTTGCAAGATGTATTAGTCAGCTTGTATGTTTGTTTTTTTGTTTGTTTTTTTGTTATCTTGCCAAAACGAAGTTTTTGCAAGATGTATTAGTCAGCTTGTATGTTTGTTTTTTTGTTTGTTTTTTTGTTTTTTTGTTTGTGGTTAATCATTTTTTTTCCACGTTTAGATCACTCTGTAGACCACAGTTATTATTGGAAACTCCTGTAACTTCGCATATCAGAGTCCTATAGAGATACCCTTCAGCACACAAAATTTTGAAGGTCAAGGTCAAAGGTCAAGGTCACTTTGTGGTCAATCATGGAGGTCGACGAAACCCTTATTTTTTGAGTAACTTTGATCGGATCGTCTCCAAACTTCATGGGAATCTAGTATATGGTCCGGCGCTCAGCTGATTAGTTTTTGGTGGCGATCGGCCTTGACCTTCATGGTTAGCGCTGGAGGTCGAAAATTATTGACCCCAAGGTCAAATGTTGAAACCCTTATTTTTTGAGTAACTTTGATCGGATCGTCTCCAAACTTCATGGGAATCTAGTATATGGTCCGGCGCTCAGCTGATTAGTTTTTGGTGGCGATCGGCCTTGACCTTCATGGTTAGCGCTGGAGGTCGAAAATTATTGACCCCAAGGTCAAATGTTGAAATCGTAGGTACCATATCTTCGCATATCTTCGCATGTAACTTCGCATATCAGAGTCCTATAGAGATACCCTTCAGTACACAAAATTTTGAAGGTCAAGGTCAAAGGTCAAGGTCACTTTGTGGTCAATCATGGAGGTCGACGAAACCCTTATTTTTTGAGTAACTTTGATCGGATCGTCTCCAAACTTCATGGGAATCTAGTATATGGTCCGGCGCTCAGCTGATTAGTTTTTGGTGGCGATCAGCCTTGACCTTCATGGTTAGCGCTGGAGGTCGAAAATTATTGACCCCAAGGTCAAATGTTGAAATCCTTATTTTTTGAGTAACTTTGATCGGATCGTCTCCAAACTTCATGGGAATCTAGTATATGGTCCGGCGCTCAGCTGATTAGTTTTTGGTGGCGATCGGCCTTGACCTTCATGGTTAGCGCTGGAGGTCGAAAATTATTGACCCCAAGGTCAAATTTTGAAATCGTAGGTACCATATCGAGTAATACCTCATATGAATGCCCTTGATGAGTGCTTCCCAGATCTGTAAACAGTTTGACGCTATGACGTCATTTGATGACGTCATGACGAAAAAACGGAATTTTCATGAAAAAATTATTTCCTCAGTTCTCATCAAAATCTTTCAATATTCCATGTGCGTTGGTCATGAAGACATACTATTCACCATACGAAATTATTAAGGTCAAGGTCAAAGGTCAAGGTCACTTTGAGGTCAACGAAACCCTGGCAAGATACGGTTCACCCTGTGGGTGACATATGTTTATTTTTTTGTTTTTTTGTTTTTTTGTTTGTGGTTAATCATTTTTTTTTCACGTTTAGATCACTCTGTAGACCACAGTTATTATTGGAAACTCCTGTAACTTCGCATATCAGAGTCCTATAGAGATACCCTTCAGCACACAAAATTTTGAAGGTCAAGGTCAAAGGTCAAGGTCACTTTGCGGTCAATCATGGAGGTCAACGAAACCCTTATTTTTTGAGTAACTTTGATCTTATGATCTCCAAACTTGGTGGGTATATAGGGTGTGGTATGGCGCTCAGCTGATTAGTTTTTGGTGTCGATCGGCCTTGACCTTCAAGGTCATTTTGAAGGTCATTCAATTTTGACCAAAAGGTAAAATTTTCAAGTTTCAGTTACCATATCGAGTAGTACCTCAAATTGAAGCCCTTGTTGAGTGCTTTCCAAACATATAACTAGTTTGACAATGTGACGTCATTTGACGGCGTTATGACGAAAAAACTGCACTTTTCATGTATATTGTATTGCTTTAGTTCGCATTGTTTAGGTCACTCTGTAGAGCAGAGTTCCCTTTGGAAACTCTTGTAAGTTCGCATATCAGAGTCTTTTAGAGATACCCTTTAGCACACAAAATTTTGAAGGTCAAGGTCAAAGGTCAAGGTCACTTTGTGGTCAATCATGGAGGTCGACGAAACACTAATTTTTTGAGTAACTTTGATCGGATCGTCTCCAAACTTCATGGGAATCTAGTATATGGTCCGGCGCTCAGCTGATTAGTTTTTTGTGGCGATCGGCCTTGACCTTCATGGTTAGCGCTGGAGGTCGACCTTGACCTTTGACCTTGACCTTCAGATCACTCTGTAGACCACAGTTATTATTGGAAACTCCTGTAACTTCGCATATCAGAGTCCTATAGAGATACCCTTCAGCACACAAAATTTTGAAGGTCAAGGTCAAAGGTCAAGGTCACTTTGTGGTCAATCATGGAGGTCGACGAAACCCTTATTTTTTGAGTAACTTTGATCGGATCGTCTCCAAACTTCATGGGAATCTAGTATATGGTCCGGCGCTCAGCTGATTAGTTTTTGGTGGCGATCGGCCTTGACCTTCATGGTTAGCGCTGGAGGTCGAAAATTATTGACCCCAAGGTCAAATTTTGAAATTGTAGGTACCATATCGAGTAATACCTCATATGAATGCCCTTGATGAGTGCTTCCCAGATCTGTAAACAGTTTGACGCTATGACGTCATTTGATGACGTCATGACGAAAAAACGGAATTTTCACATTTTGGCAAGATACGGTTCACCCTGTGGGTGACATATGTTTATTATCTTGCCAAAACGAAGTTTTTGCAAGATGTATCAGTCAGCTTGTATGTTTGTTTGTTTGTTTGTTTTTTTGTTTGTGGTTAATCATTTTTTTTTCACGTTTAGATCACTCTGTAGACCACAGTTATTATTGGAAACTCCTGTAACTTCGCATATCAGAGTCCTATAGAGATACCCTTCAGCACACAAAATTTTGAAGGTCAAGGTCAAAGGTCAAGGTCACTTTGCGGTCAATCATGGAGGTCAACGAAACCCTTATTTTTTGAGTAACTTTGATCGGATCGTCTCCAAACTTCATGGGAATCTAGTATATGGTCCGGCGCTCAGCTGATTAGTTTTTGGTGGCGATCGGCCTTGACCTTCATGGTTAGCGCTGGAGGTCGAAAATTATTGACCCCAAGGTCAAATTACGAAACCCTTATTTTTTGAGTAACTTTGATCTTATGATCTCCAAACTTGGTGGGTATATAGGGTGTGGTATGGCGCTCAGTTGATTAGTTTTTGGTGTCGATCGGCCTTGACCTTCAAGGTCATTTTGAAGGTCATTCAATTTTGACCAAAAAGTAAAATTTTTCACGTTTAGATCACTCTGTAGACCACAGTTATTATTGGAAACTCCTGTAACTTTGCATATCAGAGTCCTATAGAGATACCCTTCAGCACACAAAATTTTGAAGGTCAAGGTCAAAGGTCAAGGTCACTTTGCGGTCAATCATGGAGGTCAACGAAACCCTTATTTTTTGAGTAACTTTGATCGGATCGTCTCCAAACTTCATGGGAATCTAGTATATGGTCCGGCGCTCAGCTGATTAGTTTTTGGTGTCGATCGGCCTTGACCTTCAAGGTCATTTTGAAGGTCATTCAATTTTGACCAAAAGGTAAAATTTTCAAGTTTCAGTTACCATATCGAGTAGTACCTCAAATTGAAGCCCTTGTTGAGTGCTTTCCAAACATATAACTAGTTTGACAATGTGACGTCATTTGACGGCGTTATGACGAAAAAACTGCACTTTTCATGTATATTGTATTGCTTTAGTTCGCATTGTTTAGGTCACTCTGTAGACCACAGTTATTATTGGAAACTCCTGTAACTTCGCATATCAGAGTCCTATAGAGATACCCTTCAGCACACAAAATTTTGAAGGTCAAGGTCAAAGGTCAAGGTCACTTTGCGGTCAATCATGGAGGTCAACGAAACCCTTATTTTTTGAGTAACTTTGATCGGATCGTCTCCAAACTTCAAAGGAATCTAGTATATGGTCCGGCGCTCAGCTGATTAGTTTTTGGTGGCGATCGGCCTTGACCTTCATGGTTAGCGCTGGAGGTCGAAAATTATTGACCCCAAGGTCAAATTTTGAAATCGTAGGTACCATATCGAGTAATACCTCATATGAATGCCCTTGATGAGTGCTTCCCAGATCTGTAAACAGTTTGACGCTATGACGTCATTTGATGACGTCATGACGAAAAAACGGAATTTATATGAAAAAAATATTTCCTCAGTTCTCATCAAAATCTTTCAATATTTCATGTGCATTGGTCATGAAGACATACTATTCACCATACGAAATTATTAAGGTCAAGGTCAAATGGCAAGATACGGTTCACCCTGTGGGTGACATATGTTCATTATTATCTTGCCAAAACGAAGTTTTTGCAAGATGTATTAGTCAGCTTGTATGTTTGTTTTTTTTATCTTGCCAAAACGAAGTTTTTGCAAGATGTATTAGTCAGCTTGTATGTTTGTTTTTTTGTTTGTTTTTTTTTTTGTTTTTTTGTTTGTGGTTAATCATTTTTTTTCCACGTTTAGATCACTCTGTAGACCACAGTTATTATTGGAAACTCCTGTAACTTCGCATATCAGAGTCCTATAGAGATACCCTTCAGCACACAAAATTTTGAAGGTCAAGGTCAAAGGTCAAGGTCACTTTGTGGTCAATCGTGGAGGTCGACGAAACCCTTATTTTTTGAGTAACTTTGATCGGATCGTCTCCAAACTTCATGGGAATCTAGTATATGGTCCGGCGCTCAGCTGATTAGTTTTTGGTGGCGATCGGCCTTGACCTTCATGGTTAGCGCTGGAGGTCGAAAATTATTGACCCCAAGGTCAAATGTTGAAACCCTTATTTTTTGAGTAACTTTGATCGGATCGTCTCCAAACTTCATGGGAATCTAGTATATGGTCCGGCGCTCAGCTGATTAGTTTTTGGTGGCGATCGGCCTTGACCTTCATGGTTAGCGCTGGAGGTCGAAAATTATTGACCCCAAGGTCAAATGTTGAAATCGTAGGTACCATATCTTCGCATATCTTCGCATGTAACTTCGCATATCAGAGTCCTATAGAGATACCCTTCAGCACACAAAATTTTGAAGGTCAAGGTCAAAGGTCAAGGTCACTTTGTGGTCAATCATGGAGGTCGACGAAACCCTTATTTTTTGAGTAACTTTGATCGGATCGTCTCCAAACTTCATGGGAATCTAGTATATGGTCCGGCGCTCAGCTGATTAGTTTTTGGTGGCGATCGGCCTTGACCTTCATGGTTAGCGCTGGAGGTCGAAAATTATTGACCCCAAGGTCAAATGTTGAAATCCTTATTTTTTGAGTAACTTTGATCGGATCGTCTCCAAACTTCATGGGAATCTAGTATATGGTCCGGCGCTCAGCTGATTAGTTTTTGGTGGCGATCGGCCTTGACCTTCATGGTTAGCGCTGGAGGTCGAAAATTATTGACCCCAAGGTCAAATTTTGAAATCGTAGGTACCATATCGAGTAATACCTCATATGAATGCCCTTGATGAGTGCTTCCCAGATCTGTAAACAGTTTGACGCTATGACGTCATTTGATGACGTCATGACGAAAAAACGGAATTTTCATGAAAAAATTATTTCCTCAGTTCTCATCAAAATCTTTCAATATTTCATGTGCGTTGGTCATGAAGACATACTATTCACCATACGAAATTATTAAGGTCAAGGTCAAAGGTCAAGGTCACTTTGCGGTCAATCATGGAGGTCAACGAAACCCTGGCAAGATACGGTTCACCCTGTGGGTGATGTTTTATTTGTTTTTTTGTTTGTGGTTAATCTTTTTTTTTTCACGTTTAGATCACTCTGTAGACCACAGTTAATATTGGAAACTCCTGTAGCTTCGCATATCAGAGTCCTATAGAGATACCCTTCAGCACACAAAATTTTGAAGGTCAAGGTCAAAGGTCAAGGTCACTTTGCGGTCAATCGTGGAGGTCAACGAAACCCTTATTTTTTGAGTAACTTTGATCTTATGATCTCCAAACTTGGTGGGTATATAGGGTGTGGTATGGCGCTCAGCTGATTAGTTTTTGGTGTCGATCGGCCTTGACCGTCAAGGTCATTTTGAAGGTCATTCAATTTTGACCAAAAGGTAAAATTTTCAAGTTTCAGTTACCATATCGAGTAGTACCTCAAATTGAAGCCCTTGTTGAGTGCTTTCCAAACATATAACTAGTTTGACAATGTGACGTCATTTGACGGCGTTATGACGAAAAAACTGCACTTTTCATGTATATTGTATTGCTTTAGTTCGCATTGTTTAGGTCACTCTGTAGAGCACAGTTCCCTTTGGAAACTCTTGTAAGTTCGCATATCAGAGTCTTTTAGAGATACCCTTTAGCACACAAAATTATGAAGGTCAAGGTCAAAGGTCAAGGTCACTTTGCGGCCAATCATGGAGGTCGACGAAACACTAATTTTTTGAGTAACTTTGATCGGATCGTCTCCAAACTTCATGGGAATCTAGTATATGGTCCGGCGCTCAGCTGATTAGTTTTTGGTGGCGATCGGCCTTGACCTTCATGGTTAGTGCTGGAGGTCGAAAATTATTGACCCCAAGGTCAAATTTTGAAATCGTAGGTACCATATCGAGTAATACCTCATATGAATGCCCTTGATGAGTGCTTCCCAGATCTGTAAACAGTTTGACGCTATGACGTCATTTGATGACGTCATGACGAAAAAACGGAATTTTCACATTTTGGCAAGATACGGTTCACCCTGTGGGTGATTTTTTATCTTGCCAAAACGAAGTTTTTGCAAGATGTATTAGTCAGCTTGTATGTTTGTTTGTTATCTTGCCAAAACGAAGTTTTTGCAAGATGTATCAGTCACCTTGTATGTTTGTTATCTTGCCAAAACGAAGTTTTTGCAAGATGTATTAGTCAGCTTGTATGTTTGTTTTTTTGTTTGTTTTTTGTTTTTTTGTTTTTTTGTTTGTGGTTAATCATTTTTTTTCACGTTTAGATCACTCTGTAGACCACAGTTATTATTGGAAACTCCTGTAACTTCGCATATCAGAGTCCTATAGAGATACCCTTCAGCACACAAAATTTTGAAGGTCAAGGTCAAAGGTCAAGGTCACTTTGTGGTCAATCATGGAGGTCGACGAAACCCTTATTTTTTGAGTAACTTTGATCGGATCGTCTCCAAACTTCATGGGAATCTAGTATATGGTCCGGCGCTCAGCTGATTAGTTTTTGGTGGCGATCGGCCTTGACCTTCATGGTTAGCGCTGGAGGTCGAAAATTATTGACCCCAAGGTCAAATTACGAAACCCTTATTTTTTGAGTAACTTTGATTTTATGATGTCCAAACTTGGTGGGTATATAGGGTGTGGTATGGCGCTCAGTTGATTAGTTTTTGGTGTCGATCGGCCTTGACCTTCAAGGTCATTTTGAAGGTCATTCAATTTTGACCAAAAGGTAAAATTTTCAAGTTTCAGTTACCATATCGAGTCATTGGAAACTCCTGTAACTTCGCATATCAGAGTCCTATAGAGATACCCTTCAGCACACAAAATTTTGAAGGTCAAGGTCAAAGGTCAAGGTCACTTTGTGGTCAATCATGGAGTTCGACGAAACACTAATTTTTTGAGTAACTTTGATCGGATCGTCTCCAAACTTCATGGCAATCTAGTATATGGTCCGGCGCTCAGCTGATTAGTTTTTGGTGGCGATCGGCCTTGACCTTCATGGTTAGCGCTGGAGGTCGAAAATTATTGACCCCAAGGTCAAATTACGAAACCCTTATTTTTTGAGTAACTTTGATCTTATGATCTCCAAACTTGGTGGATATATAGGGTGTGGTATGGCGCTCAGTTGATTAGTTTTTGGTGTCGATCGGCCTTGACCTTCAAGGTCATTTTTTTGTTTGTTTGTTTGTTTTTTTGTTTGTTTGTGGTTAATCTTTTTTTTTTCACGTTTAGATCACTCTGTAGACCACAGTTATTATTGGAAACTCCTGTAACTTCGCATATCAGAGTCCTATAGAGATACCCTTCAGCACACAAAATTTTGAAGGTCAAGGTCAAAGGTCAAGGTCACTTTGTGGTCAATCATGGAGTTCGACGAAACACTAATTTTTTGAGTAACTTTGATCGGATCGTCTCCAAACTTCATGGCAATCTAGTATATGGTCCGGCGCTCAGCTGATTAGTTTTTGGTGGCGATCGGCCTTGACCTTCATGGTTAGCGCTGGAGGTCGAAAATTATTGACCCCAAGGTCAAATTACGAAACCCTTATTTTTTGAGTAACTTTGATCTTATGATCTCCAAACTTGGTGGGTATATAGGGTGTGGTATGGCGCTCAGTTGATTAGTTTTTGGTGTCGATCGGCCTTGACCTTCAAGGTCATTTTTTTGTTTGTTTGTTTGTTTTTTTGTTTGTTTGTGGTTAATCTTTTTTTTTTCACGTTTAGATCACTCTGTAGACCACAGTTATTATTGGAAACTCCTGTAACTTCGCATATCAGAGTCCTATAGAGATACCCTTCAGCACACAAAATTTTGAAGGTCAAGGTCAAAGGTCAAGGTCACTTTGTGGTCAATCATGGAGGTCAACGAAACCCTTATTTTTTGAGTAACTTTGATCGGATCATCTCCAAACTTCATGGTAATCTAGTATATGGTCCGGCGCTCAGCTGATTAGTTTTTGGTGGCGATCGGCCTTGACCTTCATGGTTAGCGCTGGAGGTCGAAAATTATTGACCCCAAGGTCAAATTACGAAACCCTTATTTTTTGAGTAACTTTGATCTTATGATCTCCAAACTTGGTGGGTATATAGGGTGTGGTATGGCGCTCAGTTGATTAGTTTTTGGTGTCGATCGGCCTTGACCTTCAAGGTCATTTTGAAGGTCATTCAATTTTGACCAAAAGGTAAAATTTTTCACGTTTAGATCACTCTGTAGACCACAGTTATTATTGGAAACTCCTGTAACTTCGCATATCAGAGTCCTATAGAGATACCCTTCAGCACACAGAATTTTGAAGGTCAAGGTCAAAGGTCAAGGTCACTTTGTGGTCAATCATGGAGGTCGACGAAACACTAATTTTTTGAGTAACTTTGATCGGATCGTCTCCAAACTTCATGGGAATCTAGTATATGGTCCGGCGCTCAGCTGATTAGTTTTTGGTGGTGATCGGCCTTGACCTTCATGGTTAGCGCTGGAGGTCGAAAATTATTGACCCCAAGGTCAAATTTTGAAATCGTAGGTACCATATCGAGTAATACCTCATATGAATGCCCTTGATGAGTGCTTCCCAGATCTGTAAACAGTTTGACGCTATGACGTCATTTGATGACGTCATGACGAAAAAACGGAATTTTCATGAAAAAATTATTTCCTCAGTTCTCATCAAAATCTTTCAATATTTCATGTGCATTGGTCATGAAGACATACTATTCACCATACGAAATTATTAAGGTCAAGGTCAAATGGCAAGATACGGTTCACCCTGTGGGTGACATATGTTCATTTTTTTGTTTGTTTTTTTGTTTTTTTGTTTGTGGTTAATCATTTTTTTTCACGTTTAGATCACTCTGTAGACCACAGTTATTATTGGAAACTCCTGTAACTTCGCATATCAGAGTCCTATAGAGATACCCTTCAGCACACAAAATTTTGAAGGTCAAGGTCAAAGGTCAAGGTCACTTTGTGGTCAATCATGGAGGTCGACGAAACCCTTATTTTTTGAGTAACTTTGATCGGATCGTCTCCAAACTTCATGGGAATCTAGTATATGGTCCGGCGCTCAGCTGATTAGTTTTTGGTGGCGATCGGCCTTGACCTTCATGGTTAGCGCTGGAGGTCGAAAATTATTGACCCCAAGGTCAAATGTTGAAACCCTTATTTTTTGAGTAACTTTGATCGGATCGTCTCCAAACTTCATGGGAATGTAGTATATGGTCCGGCGCTCAGCTGATTAGTTTTTGGTGGCGATCGGCCTTGACCTTCAAGGTCATTTTGAAGGTCATTCAATTTTGACCAAAAGGTAAAATTTTCAAGTTTCAGTTACCATATCGAGTCATTGGAAACTCCTGTAACTTCGCATATCAGAGTCCTATAGAGATACCCTTCAGCACACAAAATTTTGAAGGTCAAGGTCAAAGGTCAAGGTCACTTTGTGGTCAATCATGGAGTTCGACGAAACACTAATTTTTTGAGTAACTTTGATCGGATCGTCTCCAAACTTCATGGCAATCTAGTATATGGTCCGGCGCTCAGCTGGTTAGTTTTTGGTGGCGATCGGCCTTGACCTTCATGGTTAGCGCTGGAGGTCGAAAATTATTGACCCCAAGGTCAAATTACGAAACCCTTATTTTTTGAGTAACTTTGATCTTATGATCTCCAAACTTGGTGGGTATATAGGGTGTGGTATGGCGCTCAGTTGATTAGTTTTTGGTGTCGATCGGCCTTGACCTTCAAGGTCATTTTTTTGTTTGTTTGTTTGTTTTTTTGTTTGTTTGTGGTTAATCTTTTTTTTTTCACGTTTAGATCACTCTGTAGACCACAGTTATTATTGGAAACTCCTGTAACTTCGCATATCAGAGTCCTATAGAGATACCCTTCAGCACACAAAATTTTGAAGGTCAAGGTCAAAGGTCAAGGTCACTTTGTGGTCAATCATGGAGGTCAACGAAACCCTTATTTTTTGAGTAACTTTGATCGGATCATCTCCAAACTTCATGGGAATCTAGTATATGGTCCGGCGCTCAGCTGATTAGTTTTTGGTGGCGATCGGCCTTGACCTTCATGGTTAGCGCTGGAGGTCGAAAATTATTGACCCCAAGGTCAAATTACGAAACCCTTATTTTTTGAGTAACTTTGATCTTATGATCTCCAAACTTGGTGGGTATATAGGGTGTGGTATGGCGCTCAGTTGATTAGTTTTTGGTGTCGATCGGCCTTGACCTTCAAGGTCATTTTGAAGGTCATTCAATTTTGACCAAAAGGTAAAATTTTTCACGTTTAGATCACTCTGTAGACCACAGTTATTATTGGAAACTCCTGTAACTTCGCATATCAGAGTCCTATAGAGATACCCTTCAGCACACAGAATTTTGAAGGTCAAGGTCAAAGGTCAAGGTCACTTTGTGGTCAATCATGGAGGTCGACGAAACACTAATTTTTTGAGTAACTTTGATCGGATCGTCTCCAAACTTCATGGGAATCTAGTATATGGTCCGGCGCTCAGCTGATTAGTTTTTGGTGGCGATCGGCCTTGACCTTCATGGTTAGCGCTGGAGGTCGAAAATTATTGACCCCAAGGTCAAATTTTGAAATCGTAGGTACCATATCGAGTAATACCTCATATGAATGCCCTTGATGAGTGCTTCCCAGATCTGTAAACAGTTTGACGCTATGACGTCATTTGATGACGTCATGACGAAAAAACGGAATTTTCATGAAAAAATTATTTCCTCAGTTCTCATCAAAATCTTTCAATATTTCATGTGCATTGGTCATGAAGACATACTATTCACCATACGAAATTATTAAGGTCAAGGTCAAATGGCAAGATACGGTTCACCCTGTGGGTGACATATGTTCATTTTTATCTTGCCAAAACGAAGTTTTTGCAAGATGTATTAGTCAGCTTGTATGTTTGTTTTTTTGTTTGTTTTTTTTTTTGTTTTTTTGTTTGTGGTTAATCATTTTTTTTCCACGTTTAGATCACTCTGTAGACCACAGTTATTATTGGAAACTCCTGTAACTTCGCATATCAGAGTCCTATAGAGATACCCTTCAGCACACAAAAATTTGAAGGTCAAGGTCAAAGGTCAAGGTCACTTTGTGGTCAATCATGGAGGTCGACGAAACCCTTATTTTTTGAGTAACTTTGATCGGATCGTCTCCAAACTTGGTGGGTATCTAGTATATGGTCCCGCGCTCAGCTGATTAGTTTTTGGTGGCGATCGGCCTTGACCTTCCAAGGTCAAAGGTCAAGGTCACTTTGCGGTCAATCATGGAGGTCAACGAAACCCTTATTTTTTGAGTAACTTTGATCGGATCGTCTCCAAACTTGGTGGGTATCTAGCATATGGTCCGGCGCTCAGCTGATTAGTTTTTGGTGGCGATCGGCCTTGACCTTCATTTTGTTTTTTTGTTTGTGGTTAATCATTTTTTTTTCACGTTTAGATCACTCTGTAGACCACAGTTATTATTGGAAACTCCTGTAACTTCGCATATCAGAGTCCTATAGAGATACCCTTCAGCACACAAAATTTTGAAGGTCAAGGTCAAAGGTCAAGGTCACTTTGCGGTCAATCATGGAGGTCAACGAAACCCTTATTTTTTGAGTAACTTTGATCGGATCGTCTCCAAACTTGGTGGGTATCTAGTATATGGTCAGGCGCTCAGCTGATTAGTTTTTGGTGGCGATCGGCCTTGACCTTCATGGTTAGCGCTGGAGGTCGAAAATTATTGACCCCAAGGTCAAATTTTGAAATCGTAGGTACCATATCGAGTAATACCTCATATGAATGCCCTTGATGAGTGCTTCCCAGATCTGTAAACAGTTTGACGCTATGACGTCATTTGATGACGTCATGACGAAAAAACGGAATTTTCATGAAAAAATTATTTCCTCAGTTCTCATCAAAATCTTTCAATATTTCATGTGCGTTGGTCATGAAGACATACTATTCACCATACGAAATTATTAAGGTCAAGGTCAAATGGCAAGATACGGTTCACCCTGTGGGTGACATATGTTCATTTTTTTTGTTTTTTTGTTTTTTTGTTTGTGGTTAATCATTTTTTTTCACGTTTAGATCACTCTGTAGACCACAGTTATTATTGGAAACTCCTGTAACTTCGCATATCAGAGTCCTATAGAGATACCCTTCAGCACACAAAATTTTGAAGGTCAAGGTCAAAGGTCAAGGTCACTTTGTGGTCAATCATGGAGGTCGACGAAACCCTTATTTTTTGAGTAACTTTGATCGGATCGTCTCCAAACTTCATGGGAATCTAGTATATGGTCCGGCGCTCAGCTGATTAGTTTTTGGTGGCGATCGGCCTTGACCTTCATGGTTAGCGCTGGAGGTCGAAAATTATTGACCCCAAGGTCAAATGTTGAAACCCTTATTTTTTGAGTAACTTTGATCGGATCGTCTCCAAACTTCATGGGAATGTAGTATATGGTCCGGCGCTCAGCTGATTAGTTTTTGGTGGCGATCGGCCTTGACCTTCATGGTTAGCGCTGGAGGTCGAAAATTATTGACCCCAAGGTCAAATGTTGAAATCGTAGGTACCATATCTTCGCATATCTTCGCATGTAACTTCGCATATCAGAGTCCTATAGAGATACCCTTCAGCACACAAAATTTTGAAGGTCAAGGTCAAAGGTCAAGGTCACTTTGTGGTCAATCATGGAGGTCGACGAAACCCTTATTTTTTGAGTAACTTTGATCGGATCGTCTCCAAACTTCATGGGAATCTAGTATATGGTCCGGCGCTCAGCTGATTAGTTTTTGGTGGCGATCGGCCTTGACCTTCATGGTTAGCGCTGGAGGTCGAAAATTATTGACCCCAAGGTCAAATGTTGAAATCCTTATTTTTTGAGTAACTTTGATCGGATCGTCTCCAAACTTCATGGGAATCTAGTATATGGTCCGGCGCTCAGCTGATTATTTTTTGGTGGCGATCGGCCTTGACCTTCATGGTTAGCGCTGGAGGTCGAAAATTATTGACCCCAAGGTCAAATTTTGAAATCGTAGGTACCATATCGAGTAATACCTCATATGAATGCCCTTGATGAGTGCTTCCCAGATCTGTAAACAGTTTGACGCTATGACGTCATTTGATGACGTCATGACTAAAAAACGGAATTTTCATGAAAAAATTATTTCCTCAGTTCTCATCAAAATCTTTCAATATTTCATGTGCGTTGGTCATGAAGACATACTATTCACCATACGAAATTATTAAGGTCAAGGTCAAAGGTCAAGGTCACTTTGCGGTCAATTTGTCAAGGCAAGATACGGTTCACCCTGTGGGTGACATATGTTTATTTTTTTGTTTTTTTGTTTTTTTGTTTGTGGTTAATCATTTTTTTTTCACGTTTAGATCACTCTGTAGACCACAGTTATTATTGGAAACTCCTGTAACTTCGCATATCAGAGTCCTATAGAGATACCCTTCAGCACACAAAATTTTGAAGGTCAAGGTCAAAGGTCAAGGTCACTTTGCGGTCAATCATGGAGGTCAACGAAACCCTTATTTTTTGAGTAACTTTGATCTTATGATCTCCAAACTTGGTGGGTATATAGGGTGTGGTATGGCGCTCAGCTGATTAGTTTTTGGTGTCGATCGGCCTTGACCTTCAAGGTCATTTTGAAGGTCATTCAATTTTGACCAAAAGGTAAAATTTTCAAGTTTCAGTTACCATATCGAGTAGTACCTCAAATTGAAGCCCTTGTTGAGTGCTTTCCAAACATATAACTAGTTTGACAATGTGACGTCATTTGACGGCGTTATGACGAAAAAACTGCACTTTTCATGTATATTGTATTGCTTTAGTTCGCATTGTTTAGGTCACTCTGTAGAGCACAGTTCCCTTTGGAAACTCTTGTAAGTTCGCATATCAGAGTCTTTTAGAGATACCCTTTAGCACACAAAATTTTGAAGGTCAAGGTCAAAGGTCAAGGTCACTTTGTGGTCAATCATGGAGGTCGACGAAACACTAATTTTTTGAGTAACTTTGATCGGATCGTCTCCAAACTTCATGGGAATCTAGTATATGGTCCGGCGCTCAGCTGATTAGTTTTTGGTGGCGATCGGCCTTGACCTTCATGGTTAGCGCTGGAGGTCGAAAATTATTGACCCCAAGGTCAAATTTTGAAATCGTAGGTACCATATCGAGTAATACCTCATATGAATGCCCTTGATGAGTGCTTCCCAGATCTGTAAACAGTTTGACGCTATGACGTCATTTGATGACGTCATGACGAAAAAACGGAATTTTCACATTTTGGCAAGATACGGTTCACCCTGTGGGTGACATATGTTTATTATCTTGCCAAAACGAAGTTTTTGCAAGATGTATTAGTCAGCTTGTATGTTTGTTTGTGGTTAATCATTTTTAATTAGATCATGCATTAACATGCACGTTTAGATCACTCTGTAGACCACAGTTATTATTGGAAACTCCTGTAACTTCGCATATCAGAGTCCTATAGAGATACCCTTCAGCACACAAAATTTTGAAGGTCAAGGTCAAAGGTCAAGGTCACTTTGCGGTCAATCATGGAGGTCAATGAAACCCTTATTTTTTGAGTAACTTTGATCGGATCGTCTCCAAACTTCATGGGAATCTAGTATATGGTCCGGCGCTCAGCTGATTAGTTTTTGGTGGCGATCGGCCTTGACCTTCATGGTTAGCGCTGGAGGTCGAAAATTATTGACCCCAAGGTCAAATTTTGAAATCGTAGGTACCATATCGAGTAATACCTCATATGAATGCCCTTGATGAGTGCTTCCCAGATCTGTAAACAGTTTGACGCTATGACGTCATTTGATGACGTCATGACGAAAAAACGGAATTTTCACATTTTGGCAAGATACGGTTCACCCTGTGGGTGACATATGTTCATTATGGATGTCAGCCTGTTCGGCGACATACGCTTGGATCAATGATGCGCCATTCACGGTATCGTGGCCTGAAGTATTTACATCATTAACGTCGTCTGTGTGAGTAATGGAAGCGCGTTGTTTTAGCGGCTGAACCCTGATGCTCTTTTCTGGGTTTTCCTCTTTATTTATTTGGTCCGCGCTTTGCAGAGAGATTCCAGGTGCATCCTGAAAAGTTTTTTCACTAACAGCCTGCAAATCGAGCACGACCTTTTTACCTGCTCCAGATGAGTCACTATCATCCGGAGCCCTTCGTTTACTCGTCCCCACCTTGCTATCAGTGTCCATTTCAACATTTTGCTGAGGAAGAATAAATACGTTCACGCTTGGAACACTGGATTCACCCTCATTAGGAATTTTAGGCGGTGGCAATGCGATAGCCTCCCCCCCACTGGGAATCTCAATTAGTGGAGCAACGTTAACCTCCCTCCCACTGGGAGTATTCATTAGTGGAGCAGCGTTTACCTCCCTCCCCCTGGGCGTATTCATTAGCAGAGCAACCTCCTCCTTACAAACTATGGCAGTGTGACCCGTCTTGCCACACCTGACACACGAGGCTTTGGGACAAGAACGTTTTAAATGTCCATACGCTCCACACTGAAAGCATGCTAAGGTGGTGGACGATGCGTATAGCTGGAAATTTGCCTCTTCAAAATTAATTTTGAAAGTGATATTGAGGCCTGTGTCGTCCCCACGGTCTGGAAGGACCATATATACCTGTCTGCGGAAGCTCATTACGTGCTTAACACGTTCATTCCGACACCCAAGAGGGATTGTTGAAATCCTCGATACCATTTTACCGTACCGTGATAGCACGGTCATTAACTTGTCATTTGGGATAAATGGTGGTACGTTGGAAATAACCATTCTCGTCGCGGGAGTTAATAGCGGCGATGCCATCATAAAGTGACCGCTTTCCGTGGTTATTCCCGCGCTTACCACGTCATGGACGAGTTCCTCGTCCGAAACGAACACCACCACTTTCTGGTTCATACGCGAAGCTGCACGTATATTTTCATCTCCAACAATGCTCCCCACAGCGAGGATGATGTCCTCGACAGGGACTCCATCCGGAGGCACGCACACAAACGCGTGCTTCCTGGTTAAGCCTTCAAAGTCATCGCGACGAGAGCGTGCATTCGCCATTCCGGCGAAAATACCGCCCCCCTCTCCCCGCTTGTCCGAGCTGGACAAGAGGGTATCAAACCTAAAAAAACGAACTAAAGTAAAAAATAAACGTGCATTATAAGCACAGAAATGGCTTACAACGCGCCGTCAACGCCAGTAGGCCGCGCCCAGAATGGGCCCGCTCTCAATCCTCTCTCTCTCGAAGGCAAAGGTGTAGAACAGATGGGAACAAATGCCAAAGCACACAGGATGGAAAAGGAGAGGGAGGGGGGGGGCAGGGGAGGGCAGGAGAGGGGGGAAAACTCACGACGAACTCACCAAAACACAGAGCAGTTGCTCACAGCCGCCATGACGCTACACCCAACATACCGACGGCCGATAGGTGGTGACAGAGAGAGAGAGAGAGAGAGAGAGAGACAGCGAGAGAGAGAGAGACAGCGAGAGAGAGAGAGAGAGAGAGAGAGAGAGAGAGAGAGAGAGAGAGAGAGAGAGAGACAGCGAGAGAGAGAGAGAGACAGCGAGAGAGAGAGAGACTTTGAGTCTTTTTATTATAAAAATATAAAAAGTAACAATATACGTGTTTTACAATCAAATCAATACTGCCAACAAAAAGAAGAACCACCAAATGATCATCAAATAAGAAACATAATCAGTATCTCATAACAGTATTTTCAATTCGTTTTCTTCAACTCCACAAAAACCACCGACACACCAAGTATCAATAAAGTTTTGAAGATTTCCGGTCACGTTGGAAAAGGTAAACTCAAGTTTCAATCTTGCTGAGACCAATGCATTAAAAGACAACATGATATTGCAGTGCTCTGTCGGTTTGCCAGATAGTTTATCTTTTCTTGTTAAATAAACAGCAAGTTTCGCAGTTGCTATTAGGAAACTAAACAGTTTAGATACAGGATCTTGTTTAGGGGCAAAACAAAAGATGAAATTTCTCAAAGAAAAAGTAATATGCATTTTGTGTGCAATATAATTCAACCAATGAAACAAAGGAAATAATCGTACACAGTCTATGAATGCATGAAACAAATCTTCATTGACTGCACAGAAGGGACAACAAACAGATACAGGAGAAAAATGTCTAATAAACATGTTGGAGGGAACAATCCAGTGGGCCAAACGCCACTGGAGATCACCTGTTCTTTTGGATGTGGGCTCACTGTACATGGCTTCCCAGATAGGTTCGGAGGGGGGTCCTCCGGGTAACAATCCTTTCCATCGGGTAACTCCATTTAGCGACGGGTTCCCATTTAACAGCTTGAGGCACATCTTGTAGATGCCCTTGCTGTCCATTGTCTGGAAAAGCTTTGACCCATCGCTAACAGGGGGCAAATCGTTTTGAATGGGTTCAACAATTAATTTAGGCACTGTCGGCTCATTTGGATCTTCTTCTGTACCTCGAGTCCAAGTTAGGCCAAGTTGCCGTCCCAACTGAATCATTTTCCTCAAAATTTTTGCAATCATCCTATGGGACCAAATCCCTGTCAGGTCGGCGATTTCACTTACGGATTTCCAACCATACCCTGAGTCATGTCGGAGATGCCGCACCTTCACAATACCAGCTGCTATAAAGTGTTGGCAAAAATCTCGACTCTTTGGAATGTCGGGAAAGAGAGGGTTATAGAACAAAGGCTCGTGTGCCAGCATTTTCGTTACATATGTGTCCGCCTGACGACTCACAGAAAGGCTCTGCCAGGCATTTAAGAGGCTTTGGTAAAAAGCAGGGAGAACCGATATGTCGACATGCTGGAGGTTCATTTGAAAGAGTTCAAACCCGTACCCGAGCCTACCCGCTCGCTGCAGTACAAGGCGTGCAGGGAGCCGGCCTGGCAGATGTTCCATGTAGAGGAGACGTTGAATGGACCGCAGCCGGAAGGCCATTAGGCGGGCTTTGATGTCGACGAGGTTGTGGCCACCCTCAGCCGAGGGGCGACATATCACATCGGGTCGTAGCCAGTGGTAGCCTCCCCAGAAGAAGTCCACCAGTTTGCCCTGGAGTGCTTTGAGTAGGGCCTCCGGCGGTTGCAGGCAGATGAACCTATGCCACAACATTGTGGCAACTAAGTTGTTGATCACTAGCACACGGCCCTTGAAGGACAAATGAGGTAAAACCCTTTTCCATCGGTTCAATCTTTCTCCCACTTGCTCAATTACCCCGTCCCAATTTCTTTGAGCATACTGTGGGGAACCAAGGAATATGCCCAAGTACTTAATTCCCTCACTTCCCCACAGCAACCCTGCGGGGAGGGATGGGGGCGGCTGTGGTACAGGCTGAAGAAGGTTGCGATAAAGGGAGGGTATCCATAACGTCTTGCTCTTGTTCCAATTGATTTTTAAAGAGGAGGCAGCGTGAAACTTTGACAGGCACTCAACAACGATATCGATATCATCCTTATCTTTTACAAAGATGCAGACGTCATCCGCATAAGCACATAGGGTTAGCGGTGCACTCATGGGAGTGAGTGCTATTCCAGAAATCTTCTTTCTCAGTAGATTGAGAAGAGGCTCTAAAGAAAGAGCAAACAATAAACCAGAGACTGGGCACCCTTGCCGGACCCCTCTCCGAACCTTGATGGGGGGAGCCAGCACATTATTAATCTTAATTAAACTAAATACATCCGTGTATAGCAAGGAAATGTAGGAACGAAAGTTTGCTCCGAGGCCGCATGCCTGTAACACATGATGCATAAACTTATGGTCGATACTGTCAAATGCCTTTTCAAGATCAAGCGACATCATTCCAAAGTCTTCTTTAACACGGTTACCATCAATGAGATCTCTGATTAAAGAAATATTATCATGGATGGATCTTCCAGGAACACAGTAACTCTGTTCTGGCAGTACTAGATCACCGATAACCTTTTTTAGTCGATTAGCTAGTACTTTTGAAAAAAGCTTGTAGTCTGTGCACAGCAGGGAGATCGGTCGCCAGTTCACCAAAAGTCGGGGATCTTCAGTTTTCGGGAGCAAGCACACTACGGCTCTTCTTAGACTCAGCGGCATTATACCAGTCTGTATAGAAGTGTCCAAAACATTCAGCAACTCAGGGCCTAAAAGGTCCCAAAATGTCAGAAAGAATTCGGGAGGTAGACCGTCAATACCCGGAGCTTTCCCTGAATCCATGGCAGCAAGAGCACAGGTTAGCTCAAGGAGGGTGATTGGTAGGTCAAGCTCCAACCGTTGAGCCTCAGTTAGGGAGGGGAGGTGAGAGGTTAAATCCATCATTGTATCATTACAAACAGTCTGCTCCTCAAAAAGTTTTGTAAAGAATTCAATAATGTTTATTCTAACATCATCTTCGTTGACAACAACGTTGCCTCTTGAGTCCAAAACAGAAGAGATTAGCCGTGATGGCTTGCTTAAGGATTCTAAATGAAAGAAAGACTTGTTTGGGGTGTCTGATAACTTTACATTCTGTATTCTAAGTCTAATTAATGTTCCGGCTGCTTTCTCTTGAACTAACTCCCTTAAAAGAGCTTTCTTTACAAGCAATAACCGGTAATTGGCGTCATTGTTTTCATGAGCCAATTTATTCTCCAAATGTAGAATATCCAATTCCAACCGGGCCATTGTGATGTGCTTGTCGTTTGTGCTGTGTGATTGGAAACATTGACAAAAAACCCGAATTTGAGATTTCATGTTATCCCACCATATGCTGGATGAAGAAAAGGTAGATTTCTTTGCTACTAGACTTGCCCAGAAAACACGAAAGGCTTCCTTAAACATACCATCTTCTAGAAGTCTAACATTAAACTTCCAATAAGCGCTCCTACTTGCGGGTTGAGGAAAGGAAAGGTTTAGGGTTACCATATGATGGTCTGAAAACACGGAAGGAAAAATATTTGAAGAAACCGCAGTATTTTTAAAGGGTACGTTGATGTACCATCTGTCAAGCCTTGCCAAGGATACTCGACTATTGGCGCATCGACACCAGGTGTACTGGGATGTGCTTGGGTGGTGCAACCGCCAAACATCAACGAGGCCCATTGTGCTAAAAAAATTGGATAAGTGTACATGGGACTCAGGATGGGGTTCGGCAGAATTTCTGTCAACCGATGGGTCGAAGGTGCAATTGAAATCACCTCCGACACACACACAATGATCAAAATCAACTGATCTTAAGTGATTTATCATTGCGGTGAAGAAGGACTTACGCTCTACGCTATCACTTGGCGCATACACATTAAAAATAGTGTAATGGAAGTTATGGCTTACTAGTTTGAGAGAGCTAAGCCGACCATTTATTACCTCCTGAAAATGGCATGACTCACACACGAGGCCTGGCTTCAGCAAGAAGCCGATTCCAGCAGATGAAGCTGATAAATTGCTGAAATAGCATTGGCTCTTAAAAAGTTGATGCCAGTTATGTTCCACATTTGGTGTGATGTGAGTTTCTTGAAGTAAGATCACATCCACCTTTTTCCGTTGAAATATGTTTTTTACTTGGACCTGGCGGAGGTGTCTAGCACCACCACCGTTAATATTTAAGGTTGCGAGTTTTATAGTTTTCATCCTGTATTGATGAAATCAGCCTGTGGCTGGGAACACTCTACACCTGCACGTGTGATGAATTTTCTTAACCTGTGGTATTGTGACTTATTCAGGTCGAATTGTTCAGGTGTTTTAATTATGGATTTTGCAGTGTGGATGAATGCAGCCAAATCGTCAAAATGGTCTTTAATGACTATGTTACGCTGTCTGTACGTTTCGGCTAGAAACGACACGATGTGTTGGGGGGGTATCTGTGACTGAGATGCTGATGACTGTGACAGCTCAGTCACTTCCACCTCGTCCTCAGACTCTGACAGGTCTGATAATGTCCCACCTGGATCTTGGGCCTTACTTGCAGCTCTCACAAGCTCCTCTGGAGGCATATCCTGAGATTTCGTTGGGTACTCTGGTGCACACTCACGAGCAGACTGGTGCCTACTTTCTTTATGTGTGCTTTGGCAAATGGCTGCAGATCTCTGCGTAGCCGGGGTTACGATTTCTGTTTGTGAGACAGAGCAATTTGTTTGGTCACCAGTCCGCTCAGCTACTGGAGGGGGGACCGGTGGGGCTTCGCGTTCAGGCTCAAAAATGGCCGCATTGTTCGGATCAATGTCGGCTTTATACTCAGAGCTTGGGAAATCAGTAACATCTTCTTTACCACTTTGGCGTTCGATATTTTCGTTTGCTGTAAACGTTTTGCCCTCTTTTGCAGAGACAGTGTCTCTGCCCAAGACAGCCTTCTTTATCGCACCATCGGGGCTATTTGTTAGTGGTGCTTTCCGTTTTTTGGTCAGTATGACAAGTTCTTCATTCATGGGTTCGTCAGCAGTACTAGCATCACCAAGTGCCATCTCACTGGGTTTGGGTAGCACCGGGGCGTCGGGAAGCACGGTCGGGGCGTCGGGAAGCACGGTCGTGGCGTCGGGAAGCACAGTCGTGGCGTCGGGAAGCACGGTTGGGGCTTCGGGTAGCACGGTTGGGGCTTCAGGTAGCACGGTTGGGGCTTCGGGAAGCGTAGTCGGGACCTCGGGAAGCACAGTTGGGACATCAGGAAGCACAGTCGGGGCGTCGGGAAGCACGGTCGGGGCTTCAGGTAGCACGGTTTGAGCGCCAGGAAGCACGGTTTGAGCGTCGGGGAGCACGGTTTGAGCGTCGGGGAGCACGGTCGAGGCGTGAGGAAGCACGGTCGAGGCGTGGGGAAGCACGGTCGAGGCGTGAGGAAGCACGGTCGAGGCGTGAGGAAGCACGGTCGAGGCATGAGGAAGCACGGTCGGGGCGTTTTCTTTTTTACAGCCCACATTGGTGTGTCCCAATTTGCCGCACTTCGTACAAGATGCTTTGGGACAAAACCTTTTAACGTGTCCGAAGGCTCCACAAAGGAAGCACGTTAAGGTGCCTGACGAAGCGTACATTTGATATTGACGATCATTTACCGAAATTTTAAACGAGATGTTTAGTCCTGTATCGTCTCCGCGATCAGGAAGCACCATGAATACTTGTCTCCGGAAACTCATAACATGTTTCATTCGTTCATCCCGACATCCCAGGGGAATCATCGAGATTCGGGAAACAACAGTTCCATACCGGGTCAGAACAGCCATTAATTTATCATCTGTGATAAACGGAGCGACATTTGAAATAATAACTTTAATCGCCGGTGTGTCCATCGGGGAAACCATGACGAACTGCCCACCTTTCAATGACAGACCGGTACTAACAACATCATGCACGAACTTCTCGTCCGACACGAAAACAACAAACTTTTGGTTCATCCGCGACGCGGCGCGGACATTTTCATCGCCGATAACATTCCCTACAGCTAGGATAATGTCCTCGGTAGGAACACCTTCGGGAGGGACACACACGAAAGCATGCTTCCTTGTTAGGGTTTCAAACCCTTCCTGCCGTGCACGAACACTCGCCATAACGGCGATGTCTCACCTTTCCACCTTGACCAGGCGGAAAGGACACAAAATAAATAAAGTCGAAATGAAATAATGAATAATAAAGTTCACACGACGCGAGTAAGGTAAACAGCACCGACGGAGCAGGTAAACTGAACCGAACGGGTCTGCTCTCACCTTTGGGCTCTTCTCTCACTCTCTCTGTCTCAAGGGAGGGAAAGGGGCACAGGTGGTAAAGAAGGACACGACAAAGGCGCGATAGGAAAGCAAGGAATGGGGGGGGGGGGGGGGACAACACAACACAAGCACGGAGCTACAGCACACGAACACCAGTGCACGCCATCTTGCCACGCCCAACACACGAACGGCCAGCAGGGGGCGCGCGAGAGAGAGAGAGAGAGATAGCGAGAGAGAGAGAGAGACAGCGAGAGAGAGAGAGACAGCGAGAGAATTTGAATTTTGAACACCATTTATTTCCACAAAATGCACTAGGATGTCAACCTATACCGCGAGGGTATTTACAAGCAGGGGCAGAGAAAAAAAAGGTACAACAACACCAAAGCATCACACTCTTGATGCAATTCTTAAAACATCATGACGAGTTTCGAGTCCTGAACCACACACAAGGCCTCGTGAGTGCACCATTTCCATTCAAAAAATTCAATATTCCCGTTACTCATATGGTGATCAAATTCCAGCCTTAATCTTGCTGACACCAGCCCTTTAAATATTGGAATGACGTCATCACCATAACATTTATCAATTTTAATTTTCCTTGACTTATAAATTGCATATTTTGCAATGGCAATCAGGAAATTCATCAAGGCACCAGCATTTTTACAAGAGGAGGTAAAGGGTACACCAAAAATAAACATATGCAAGGTAAAAGTGAAGGATAATTTATAAGAAAGGTGTGCAATCACAGAAAGTAGAGGTGCTAACCTCCTGCACTGGACATATGCATGAAAAAGGTCCTCCTCCTGTTCGCAGAAGGGACAATTTACAGGCACCGAGGCATTAAGATGGTGGATAAAAGTGTTTGAGGGGAGAGCCCAATGTGTTAGCCTCCATTGGATATCTGCTAAGAACCCATAGATGGGTGGAACAAACATATTATGCCACAGTGGAGTAGAGGGAAACCCCGGCCCTAACCGTTCTGACCACAAGGCCACACGCATCGCTCCAGACAGGGATGAGACTTCTTTCCCCTTCACGAGTTTAAGGACACCAGCCTTAGTTACTAAGTGAAAGGGGGAGGGAAACCCATCATCATTGGACTGGACAGAGGGCAGCACCTTGATTTCGGGGAAAGATAGTCGAAGATCTTCGACAATTCCGGCACCTTCCCAGCCAATGTTTAGCTGCCTGAATTTTTTTACGACTACCTGTTTGATTTGTTGAACAACTCAAACAGATGCTACACAAACACCTGTCGCCACCACCCCAGCAGACCTCCACTTGGTTCCAGATGCATCCCTTAGATCACTCACTTTGCTTACGCCTCCTTTAATGAATTTTTGAATTAAAGCATGGCTACGAGGAATACATGGGAAAAAGCTGTTATAGAACAGAGGCTCTTGGAGGAAATTACGACAATTATATGCCTCAAGACAACGTTTAACCTCAAGGCCTTTCCATGCATCCAGCAAACTCCGATAAAAAGCGGGAAGTGAAGCACTGCTGACACAATCAAGGTCCACCAAGAGAAGGTGCCGATCATAGTTCATTCCACCAGCCTGTTGTAATAGAAAATGTGCAAATGGGCGCCAGGGCAGCTCCTCCGCATACAGTAGTCTCTGCACAGACTGCAGGCGAAAAGCCATAAGCCGCCCAGAGACGTCAATGACTCCTTGGCCCCCCTCCTTCCGAGGGTGGTACAGTATACTGGGCCGCAGCCAGTGGTAGCCGCTCCAAAAAAAGTCTATCAACTTCCTCTGGATGGCAGGGATCAGCTCCTTGGGTGGCTGCAGGGTAATGACTTTATGCCACAATCTCGCTGCAATCAGGTTATTGATAACAAGAGCGCGGCCTCTGTATGAAAGAGACCGCAGTAGTCCTTTCCATGATTTTAAACGATATGTGATTTGTTCCACACCTCCTTCCCAATTCCTCATTTCCATTTCATGGTTTCCAAGATAAACTCCAAGATATTTGACCCCGTCTGTTTTCAATACCAGATTTTGTGGGAGTGATGGTGGTGATATGACTGAGGGGTTACCTGAACTACACCACAAGGCTACACTTTTACTCCAGTTTACTTCACCAGAAGAGGCTGCAGAGAAGTCTTTTAAGCACTGCTGTACTGCAGCTACACTGCCCGGGCCTTTAAGTAAAACACAAACATCATCAGCATAAGCTGTTACGACAAATTTTAACCCCTCTACCCCCATATCCTGAGGCAATCGTTTCCTGAAGGATGCCAAAAGTGGTTCAAGGGCAATTGTGTACAACAGTCCCGAGAGAGGACAGCCTTGGCGGATACCCCGTCGAAAGGAAAAGGGGGAGCATAAGTTATTATTTACTTTCAACATACAGAAAGTGTTTGTATATAACAGTTTAACATATGCTGTGAAGGTTTCACCAAAGCCCATCCCCTTAAGAACCGAAAACAAGTATGCATGATCAACACGATCAAAAGCCTTTGTTTGATCCAGAAACAATAATCCAAAACTGGCAGGCACATACTTTTTACAGGAAATAATATCTCTTACCAGAAACAGGTTATCATGCATGGACCGTCCAGGAACACAGTAGGTTTGATCCGGCTGTATGACAGAGCTGATCACCTCTTTCAGCCGATTCGCTAGTACTTTAGACAAGATTTTGTAGTCAGTACACAGTAAGGAAACAGGTCGCCAGTTCTCAATGAGTTGAATGTTCCCAGGCTTCGGCAAAAGGCATACGACCGCCCTTCTACAGGACAGAGGAAGTTCTCCAGCACGAAGGCTTTCGTCAAGGACTTCAAGCAGATCCGGTCCCACAAGATTCCAAAATGTCTTATAAAACTCTCCAGGCAGCCCGTCAATCCCCGAGGCTTTACCATCTTTCAAGCCTCGCATGGCTGCTTCAAGTTCATCAGGTGAAATTGACGATTCCAGTGTGTGCTGCTTGTCCTCGACTTCTGGGAGCCCAGCAATCAGCTCCTGTATCGCCTCACTGTTGATACTCTGGGCAGAATACAGGTCAGAGTAAAATGCTTTCAAGGCCGCTTTAATCTCCGGTTGGGAGGTAACCGTTGACCCATTAGCAGTACAGAGCTTATGAATTTGCTGCGAGTTTTTCACCGAATTCTCCAAGCTAAAGAAGTCCTTATTTGGCATATCCAAGGTCAAGTAACTCATCCTCATACGCACCAATGTACCCATTGCCCGCTGCCTCACCATTTCGGTCAGTAATGACCTTTTTGTCCATAGCAACTGATCATATCCAAAATCTTTCCCAGCCCCATTACGATTCTGTTCCAATTCTGCAATTTCGGCCTTTAATGAGTCAATTGAGAGACTTTGCATTTTAGTAGTAAACAGACTATACTGTTGACAAAACGTTTTAACTTGACACTTTGCAAGGTCCCACCATATGCGAAGGTTGGCATGCTCAAGCTTAGATGACCGGATTTTCCCCCACACGGTTCGGAAGGCATCTTTAAATTTCTTATCACTTAACAACCGAGTATTGAGTGACCAGTATGCGCTACCTCCTGATGTCAGGGGTAATTTAAAGGACATTGCCACTAAATTATGATCTGAAAACCCTGTTGGGAGTATTTGGGTAGTGGACACCACATTCAGCATTGGCTTATTGATATAGATCCTGTCCAGCCTTGCCCTTGATATGACGCCATCATGACATCTGCACCATGTGTAGGCCCGTGAAGTTGGATGCTGCAACCTCCACACATCCTCAAAACAATAGTTCTTGATGAGGCTCGCTAACACCTTTGCAGAAGCGCCGTGGGGTTCATGTCCACTCCTGTCAACTGAAGGATCAATTGTACAGTTAAAGTCCCCTGCGATACAGGTGAGAGCAGCTGGATCCAGTCCCTCTACAAAGTCCCGCAGTGTGGAAAAGAATGTTCTTCTTTCTATAGGTTCACTTGGTGCATACACATTTACTATAATAAGCTTTTGTGTATTGCAGTAGAACTCCACCGCTATCAAATGTGCCTTATAGACCTCCCTATAAATAACACTCTGAGTGGGAAGCCTGGGACTTAAGGCGATGGCAACACCAGCCTTGGGTGTGGAAACCCCACTCAGCCACCATTGCCCTTTAAAAAGTTTACACCATTCAGCTGCCAAATTGTTTGTGGCATGGGTCTCTTGCAATAGAATGACATCTGCTTTTACCCTCTCCATTGCCTGGATTGCTTGAATTTTCCGTAAGGGGGCACATCCCCCATTGATGTTCAGGGAGGCAATATGTATTTCTCGCGTTGTCATTCTAAGGTGGTAGCTCACCGTCTGCCTGCAATTCTTTGTTCGCCTTTGTTACTGCTTTGCGAAGACGTTGAAATTGAGGCTCTGAGAGCATGGGGTCATTTTTCTGTAAAAGAGGTTTCGAAACCTTAATGAAAGCTTGAACATCAGGGAAGTGATCTCTAATTACAACGTGACGTTGTCTAAACGTTACGTTTAAGAAATCAATGACTTTCCCTTTTGTCACCTCTGCTTGCCTCACCTGCTCCTTCTGAGACTCACTCAGGGCAGCAAGACTGCATCCTTCCTCATCAGCCTCGACCCCACTCTCACCCAGTGGTGTGTCAGGTACTGGCACCTCATCTGTGTCATTGTCACCATGGTATTTTTGTTGCGTCTGCATGGCACCAACTACCCCATCGTTGTTGTCTGCCACCGACTTATCGATCTCTTTCTCATCATCTTCCGTTGAGATGGGGGTCCTTGACTGCTCGTCGCATGGTGCAGGGTGTCCACCATCACACACGGTGACACACTCGGTAATGCTTCGATTCTCTTCATCCTGTGAAATGGGCAGATTCGCATCTCTACCTATTGCATTACCATTTTGCTCATGGTCATCAGGTTGGTCTGTATTACCATCTTCCTGCACGAGAACCATTTTGTTTCCTTTTCCACCATTCTCATCGCTCGCAAGAGAGCGTTTCAAGTTTCTCCTCGACTCGGTCTCCATCAGCTTCACCTCCTCGAAGTCCCTTTGTTCTTGAGGTTGCAGCCTCTCCTCCACATATGGTTGCTCCACTACCGTATGGGCTTCTCCACCAGCACCACTGTCACCCGCACCCTCGTATTCCGGTGTTGACCTTTTTTCGACACCTGGCTCATCTACAGGGTCGTTCAAGTCATTTACAGGTGGGGGGGTGGGGGGGGGGCTGCCCCAGCTGCTGTGGCATAACTCTTCCTCACATCAGGACAATACTGCCGAGTGTGTCCGTATGCCCCACATGTATAGCAAATCAAGGTCTCAGTAGCTGCAAAGATCCGGTAATCATGATCTCCTATTTTAAAATTTATAGATATGTTCAGCTGTTTTGCCTCATCCTTTAGTACGACGAAACAAAAACGTCTAAACGACTCGACATGCTTCAGCCTTCCGTTCCTGGTTCGCAGGGGGACCGTGATAATTCGTGAGACGACAGTCCCATGCTCCCCTAATTTTCGTAGGATTTCTTCATTCCTCAGAAAGGGCGGAACGTTACTTAAAATAACTTTAACCACCGGCGTGTCCATGGACGATACCGGAACAAATTGGTCGTTCCCCAACGTTAACCCGTTTTGCACCACGATGTCTGCAAGGCTAACTTGTGACACGAAAACCACCACTTTGTGGTTCATTCGAGACGCAGCACGAATGTTATTTACCACGATCAAATCCCCGATTGCAAGTAGAACATCGTCCATTTGCACGTCTTCCGGCGGAACAAGGCACAGCCCGTGCTTACGCGATAACACCTCATCACTAACACGATCAGCAGTCCTTTGACTATTCCTATTAGCCATTTATCGGCAATAAACTAAACAAACTAAACAGTAACAATGCAATAAACTAACCAAACAAATCAAAATTAGTTAAATAAGTAAATAAATAAATAAATAATCGGCACGATATAACCAACCCACGTTATAAATTAATACAGGTGGCTAACCGTTACCGTGCTGTCTCTCTCTCCCTCTCTCGTCTCAAGAGCAGAAGGGAAACACGGAGAAAACTTCACAAACTCGTACAAGGACACAAATGGAGTGAAAGGAGGATAGGAAAGACCACCAACACAGCACCGTACTCACAGCTCAACACCCACAGCCGCCATGATTACCACACCCACGCACGACTCACAACCATCCAGAAGGGGGTGCGAGAGAGAGAGAGAGAGAGAGAGAGAGAGAGAGAGAGAGAGAGAGAGAGAGAGAAAGAGAGAGAGAGAGAGAGACAGCGAGAGAGAGAGAGAGACAGCGAGAGAGAGAGAGAGAGAGAGAGAGAGAGAGAGAGAGAGAGACAGCGAGAGAGAGAGAGACAGCAAGAGAGAGAGAGAGAGACAGCGAGAGAGAGAGAGAGAGACAGCGAGAGAGAGAGAGAGAGAGACAGCGAGAGAGAGAGAGAGAGAGAGAGAGAGACAGCGAGAGAGAGAGAGAGAGAGAGAGAGATCACGGATTCCAATCTTAGTTACAAGATGAAAAGGGGGGGTATGTTCAATCTCCGGCTGAAGAGAAGACGAAAGGAGCACTTTGATTTCAGGGAAACCTAACCGAAAGTCCTCAATGTTACCAACACCTTCCCAGCCGATGTTTAGCTGTCTAAATTTTCTTATGACTATACGTACAACTTGCTCTACAAGTCGGACAGACCGAGATCCAACTGAGGTTGCCACCAAACCAGCAGGTTTCCACTTAACTCCAGATGAATCTCTCAGATCACATACTTTGTTAATCCCTCCTTGGATAAATTTTTTAATCAGGGCATGGCAATGAGGGATACCAGGAAAAAAGTTATTGAAGAAAAGGGGTTCTTGAAGGAACATTCGACAATTATAGCCCTCAAGGAAGCGGTGGACGTCAAACCTTTTCCAAGTGTCCAATAAACTCTGATAGAATCTCGGAAGAGAGGCAAAGTTTATATGCTCGAGGTCTATCAAAAGAAGCTGCCGATCATATCTCAGTCTACCAGCCTGTTGTAACAGAAAAAATGCAAAGGGCCGCCAGGGCAGCTGTTCAGCGAACAGTAGTCTCTGCAGAGACTGCAGCCGAAAGGCCACAACCCGACCAGAGATATCAACAATGCCCTGGCCACCTTCCTTCCGGGGGTAGTACAATATCTCAGGCCTCAGCCAATGGTAGCCACTCCAAAAGAAGTTTACTAGCATTCGCTGAGTAGCCATAATTAGTTGGTTTGATGGCTGTAAAGCAATAATTCTGTGCCATAATTTTGTTGCAACCAGATTGTTTATGACAAGGGTACGGCCTCGATAGGAGATGGACCTCAGCAGTCCTTCCCATGCTTTCAATCTGTGCATAATTTGCTCCAACACTCCTTCCCAATTTTTCATTTCTGTTTCACGATTACCGATATGCACTCCAAGATATTTAACCCCGTCCGTTCTCCAGACCAGGTTGTGTGGGAGTGAGGGTGGTGATACACAAGAGAGATTGCCTTTGCCACACCATAATGCTGTACTTTTATTCCAATTGATCCCACCGGAAGAGGCTGCAGAGAAATCTCGCATACAACGTTGTAAAGCAGAGACATCATTGGAGCTTCTAATAAAAACACAGACATCATCAGCATAAGCCGTCTGCACAAATTCTGCTCCTTCTATACTTCTCATTCCCTGAGGTATTTGCTGTCTAATAGACCGAAGGAGTGGTTCAAGGGCGACTATATATAGAAGCCCAGAGAGGGGGCAACCTTGGCGAATACCCCGTTGGAAAGGAAAGGGAGAGCATAACCTATTGTTGATCTTCATCATACATTGAGTATTAGTATACAGGAGTTTCACATAAGAGGTGAAAGTTTCACCAAACCCCATTCCTTTCAGGACAGAAAAAAGGTACTTGTGGTCAACACGATCGAAGGCCTTAGTTTGATCAAGAAACAGCAACCCAAAATCGTCACGCAGGAACTTATTGCATAAAATAATATCTCTTACCAAAAAAATATTATCATAAATAGATTTTCCAGGCACACAGTAGGTCTGGTCCGGGTGTATAACTGAACTGATCACAGTCTTCATACGATTAGCAAGTACTTTAGAGAAAATCTTGTAATCAACACACAATAAGGAGACAGGTCGCCAGTTATCAACCAGTTGAAGATTCCCAGCTTTTGGTAGCAAACAAACGACTGCTCGTCTACAAGACATTGGAAGTTCTCCGACACGTATGCTTTCATCGAGTACATCGAGTAAGTCAGGTCCCACAAGGGCCCAGAAGGTCTTGTAGAATTCTGTGGGCAGGCCATCTATTCCAGAAGCTTTCCCATCTTTCAGGCTCCGCACAGCTGCTTCAAGTTCATCAGCCGAAATTGGGGAATCGAGCATGCATCGCTCATCCTCCTCGACACTCGGAAGCCCAGCAGTTAACTCTCGTATCACCTCATTGTCCACGTTCTGAGGAGAATACAAGTTAGAATAGAACCCTTTCAGAGTACACCTGATCGCCTGCTGAGAGGTCACCAGCGACCCATTGGGAGTGAGTAAAGTATGAATTTGTTGTGACCTTTTGAGGGAAGACTCTAACTTAAAGAACTCTTTGTTTGGCATGTCCAGAGTTAAATAGCTCATTCACATTCGGACCAAGGCACCCATCGCCCGTTGCCGTACCGCTTCCTCCAGCACTGCTTTCTTTGCCCATATTAGTTGGTCACGTGCACCTCTCCCAACCTCGTCAACATTCTGTTCTAACGATATAATTTCAGATTTTAACTGATCTATTGATATTGATTGGATTTTGGTGGTGTATGCACTGTATTGTTGACAGAAAATCTTAATTTGGGATTTTGCAATGTCCCACCACAGCCGGAGACTATCATACTCAGGTCTGGAGGAGCGAATTTTCTCCCACACGACGTGAAAGGCCTCATTAAATTCCTTGTCATGTAAGAGACGAGTATTCAAAGACCAGTAAGCACTACCACCGGGTGGAAAGGGTAACTTAAAGGACATTGAGATTAAACTGTGGTCTGTGAATCCAGTTGGTAAAATTTTGGAGACAGACACCACATTCAACATTGGCTTGTTCACATAGAATCTGTCCAGCCTTGCCATTGACATAATACCATCATTGCATCTACACCATGTATAACAGCGTGAGAGTGGGTGTTGTGATCTCCACACATCCTTAAACCGAAAGATGTTGATGGTGTCCTCTAGAGCTTTCGTAGAGGCAACATGAGGCTCATGACCATTCCTATCAATTGACGGACAAGTTGTGCAATTAAAATCTCCCGCGATACAGATAAAGGCTGTTGGGTCCAGAGTTTTTACAAAATCCCGCAGAGTGGAAAAGAAAATTTTCCTCTCCATTGGGTCACACGGTGCATAAACATTCACTACGATAATCTTTTGGGTATTATAAAGAAAATCTACGGAGATCAAATGCCCTTTATAGATTTCTTTAAATGAAACCTGTTGAGCACAAATCTTGTGACTTAGGCAAATGGCAACACCGGCCCGAGGTGTAGGGAACCCACTTAGCCACCATTGCCCTTTAAAAAGTTTCCCCCAATCGGCTACTTGAGCACTAGTAGCGTGGGTCTCTTGTAAGAGAATAATGTCAGCCTTTTCTTTTACAACCGCTTGAATGGTTTGCACCCTCCGTAAGGGGGCACGACCCCCATTTATATTTAAGGATACAACATTTAGTTCCATGGTTGATTCTTCTAGGGGGTGAAGTCCTCTTCCTCAATTAATTCCTTGTTTGCCTTCGTGATGGATTTCCTCAGCCACTGAAATTCGGGTTCGGAGATTTCCACATGCTCACTCCTTTGCAGCAAAGGTTTTGCGGCTGCAAGGAAGGCCTGGATATTAGGAAAATGATCCTTAATTCGTACATGCCTTTGTCTGAAAGTTTTCTTCAAAAATCTGACAATATTTTCTTTTGAGATCTCCAAAGGCTGCTCTTCCTCCTGAGGGGGGGGAGCCCTGTCAACCATTGCCACTGGTTCCTCATGGCCGATCAGTGTCTCTGTAGTTAGAATTCCCTCCGTGACGCTAGTAACGAGTTCCTCCTGAACCTGTACAGAAACACCTGTTCCATCCCCATCTACCTTAGGTTCTTCATCCTCTTCATCCTCATGCATCATTGCAATGGGGGGGGAGGAGTCGTTATTAGTAGTAATGGGTATTTTGCATTCCCCATTAGAATTGATATGGTCATCAGTAGGCTGTTCGGTTTCGCAGGTTGATTTACAACCTTCAGGAAAAAGTTCCCCTTCATCCTGAGCAGGTGGTATCATGTCAGCCATAGTCTCACCACCTTGCTGATCTTCATGTGGAGGACTGTCTGAATCGTTTAAACTGCTTCCTGTCTGCACCACCAACACTTTAACACCTTTGTCCTCATTCCTCGCACTTACAAGTGACCGTTTCAAATTTTTCCGAGACGCCGCATCTACAATCTGCTGCTCCTCACAAAACATTCCCTCTACAGGTAGAGGCTTCTCCCTTACATTTGCTGACTCATCGTTTGCACGATGGCCAGCTGTACTGGATGACTCATCGCTTACACGAAGCACATCCGTATGGGTCTCATCAGCACCACTCTTAGCCGTACCTTGATGGTCCGATGTAGATTCCCGCACTGAAGGCGAAACATCTATAGAATCATCCATAGTGGTCACGGGGGGAGGTGGTCCGGCTGCTGTGGCATACGTTTTCTCCCCATCAGGACAATACTGCCGAGTGTGTCCATGTACACCACACCCGTAACAAATCAACCTCTCCGTTGCCGCAAAAATCCTGTGCTCACGTTTTGACGACTTAAAAACGAGAGAGACATTCAATTGCGTCAAACCATCCTTCAAAACAACATAACAAAACCGTCTAAACGTTTCGATATGCTTAAGCTTCCCGTCTGTGGTGCGAATGGAGGCTTGGATAATTCTCGACACCACAGTACCGTACTGACCGAGCTTCTGAAGAATTTCCTCATTAGACAGCGTCGGTAGAACGTTTGATAGTATTACCTTCGAGGCCGGAGTGTTCCATGGCGAAACCGGAACAAACTGGTCATTGCCCAAGGTGAGTCCGTTCTGCACGACGATGCGTGCGAAACGGACACGTGAAACGAAAACAACCACCTTGTGGTGCATTCGGGACGCTGCCCGTATGTTCTCACAACCGATCAATCCTCCGATTGCGAGGAGCGTCTCCTCCAGCGAGACATCTTCCGGTGGGACAAAACACATGCCGTGTTCATCTGTTAACCCCTCATCGGCGTCACGACCGGCATTACTTCGACTATTCTTGCTAGCCATTTGAAGTAACTAAACGAAAAAAATAACCAATAAATGGTACAAAGGTTTATAAAGCCGAAATAAATGAAAATAAACAACAACAACAATAACTGGGAAATAAATAAATAAATCCCGTTAACCACCTAAAGTGGATAACTCTAACCGCGCTGTCTCTCCCTCTCTCGCTCAGTAGACAAGACGATAGAAAGGGACACCGACACTCGGACAGCAGAAAGGACCAAAAGGTAGGAAGAAAGGAAAAAGCAACACGAGACACAGCACGTACCGCCAGTGACTGAGCAACAGACCTGGCAATCGCACGTGCGTGCTAAGCGAGCGGCAGCTGTGCAAAGTGGGAGGAGAGAGAGAGAGAGAGAGAGAGAGAGACATCGAGAGAGAGAGAGAGACAGCGAGAGAGAGAGAGAGAGACAGCGAGAGAGAGAGAGAGAGAGAGAGAGAGAGAGAGAGAGAGACAGCGAGAGAGAGAGAGAGAGAGACAGCGAGAGAGAGAGAGAGAGAGACAGCGAGAGAGAGAGAGAGAGAGAGAGACAGCGAGAGAGAGAGAGAGAGAGAGACAGCGAGAGAGAGAGAGAGACAGCGAGAGAGAGAGAGAGACAGCGAGAGAGAGAGAGACAGCGAGAGAGAGAGAGAGAGAGAGAGAGACAGCGAGAGAGAGAGAGAGAGACAGCGAGAGCGAGAGAGAGAGACAGCGAGAGAGAGAGAGAGAGAGAGACAGCGAGAGAGAGAGAGAGAGAGAGAGACAGCGAGAGAGAGAGAGAGAGAGAGACAGCGAGAGAGAGAGAGAGAGAGAGAGAGAGAGAGAGAGACAGCGAGACAGCGAGAGAGAGAGAGAGAGACAGCGAGAGAGAGAGAGAGAGAGAGAGAGAGAGACAGCGAGAGAGAGAGAGAGACAGCGAGAGAGAGAGAGAGAGAGAGAGAGAGACAGCGAGAGAGAGAGAGAGACAGCGAGAGAGAGAGAGAGAGAGAGAGAGAGAGAGACAGCGAGAGAGAGAGAGAGAGACAGCGAGAGAGAGAGAGAGAGAGAGAGAGAGAGACAGCGAGAGAGAGAGAGAGAGAGAGAGAGAGACTTTGACTTTTGACGTCCTTTTATTCCAAAAATTATAAAGTGCATGGATGTACAGTGTATAAAATCAACAAAGCCAAAAACAAGAGAAAACGATGAAGCGAGGAAACAATACAGATATATGCGTTGATCAGTTCAACTTTTACCGAAAACAAATGCAATCTTCTGCAGCACTATTATGAATTGTAGAAATTATGAACAATCATGAGAAAAATAATACCAACTCGTTTTGGCGGACTTCACAGACACTTTTCAAACACCATTTTTCCACAAATCCATCAATTTCGCCCATGCTCTTGGAAAACTCAAACTCATGTTTTAGCCTTGCAGCACACAGTGCGTTGAAAAACGTCATGACCTTGCACTGATGAATGGGCTTACCATTCCGCTGCTCCTTTCTGGACAGGTAAGTGGCAAGCTTTGCTGTAGCTACAAAAAAGCACAACAGTTCATAGTCCTTGTTGTGTTGCCATCTCTTTTTGAGCCCAAAAATAAAGGATCGAAAAGTAAATCTGAAATTCATTTTGAACGACACAAAGTCTAACCATTCAAATAAAGGAAAAAGTCTTTCACAGCCAATGAAAAAATGAAAAACATCCTCATTTACAGAACAAAAGGGGCAACATGCAGATATTGGGGCAAAATTCCATACATATGTATTACATGGGATGATCCCGTGGGCAAGGCGCCACTGAAGATCACCTGTTCTTTTGTTGATCAGCTTACTATACATTGATTCCCATACAGGTTCATTGGGGGGCCCGGCAGGGAGTAGCCTCTTCCATCGTGCTACTCCATTTAGCGGAGGAATACCAATAACTTGAGATAACCACCACCTATACAGGCTCTTGCTGCTCTCAGCATGCAATACACTTGTCCCTGTGCTTACAGGTGGAAGTTCGTTGGGAAAGCAGGCAAAAATCAGTTTCGGAAACGGGGACTCGTTGGGGTGTCCAAAAGTATTCCAAGTCCAAAGTTTCTGTAGCTGATGACGTTTTTGAACAACTTTCCTCAAAATCGTTCCAATTGTCCTCTTGGACCGAATCGCCGTCAAGGTTGAAATTTCCTCCACATTCCTCCACCCGACACCGGAGTTTGGCCGAAGGTGCCATACTTTGTTTATGCCTGCCTCAATAAAGCGTTGGCACAAATGGCGACTCTTGAGAACATCAGGGAAGAGAGGGTTGAAGAACAGGGGTTCAACCTCGAACATCCCTGGGGAGTAGGTGTCCGCTTTACGGCTCACGGAAAGTCTTTCCCAGGCACTGAGAAGGCTCTGGTAAAATATGGGGAGCGTTGATGTATTCACGTACTTGAGGTGAGTCAGGAATACTTCGAGACCATAGCCGAGTCTACCCGCCTGCTGTAAAATATGGCAAGCCAAGGCATGGTTTGGCAGGTTTTCACCAAATAGGAGGCGTTGAATGGAGCACAGGCGAAAAGCCATGAGACGGGATCTCACGTGAACAAGGCTCTGACCACCTTCCGATGAAGTAAGGCATATTACACTTGGCCGCAGCCAATGATGGCCTCCCCAAAAAAAGTCCACAAGTTTGGCCTGTATCCTGTCCAGCAACACTTCTGGTGGTTGCAGGCAAATAAAGCGATGCCACAACGTTGCAGCAACCAAGTTGTTTGCCACTAAGACTCGGCCCTTAAATGAAAGGTGCGGTAGGGCTCTTTTCCACAGGTTCAGCCTCCTGTCTATTTCTCTGGTCACACCTTCCCAATTCCTTTTCTCAAATTGTGTAGAGCCCAGGGACACACCAAGGTAATCAACACCATCTGTTTTCCACTCCAAGTTTTCTGGAAGAGCAGGCAGATGTGTTGAGACAGGTAGGCAGCTATTAAGGTATGGCACCCAAAGAGCTTTGCTTTTCGTCCAATTAACCTTCAGAGATGAAGCCATGAAAAAGGTTCTTAAGGACTTTACAAGAGCAACAATGTCTTGGTGGTTTTTTATAATGACGCAAACATCGTCTGCATAGGCCGATATAGTCATTGGTGGGCTTCCAGGAAAACAGGTCAGGCCAGAGATATTCTTTCTCAGTGTGCAAAGAAATGGCTCCATTGCTAGCGCAAAAAGCAAACCTGAGACTGGGCAACCCTGCCGTACCCCCCTCTGAACCTTTATGGGGGGAACCAGTTCATTGTTCACCTTAATTACACTGGAGATGTCAGTGTACAATAAAGTTATAAAGGCCCTGAAAATTACCCCAAACCCACATGCTTCAAGAACATGGCACAAGAAAACATGGTCAATGCTGTCAAAGGCTTTTTCAAAGTCTAGAAAACATATTCCAAAATCATTTTGGTCATGGCGAGCATACATTAAATCCCGCACGAAAAAAATGTTGTCGTAAATCGAACGACTGGGGATGCAGAATGTCTGATCAGGTAAAACCAGATCACCAATGACTTTTTTTAAGCGATTTGCCATTGCTTTCGAAAACAGTTTATAGTCGGTACACATTATTGAAACCGGTCTCCAATTCTCCATCCGCCGGAGGTCTCCTGACTTTGGGAGAAGACTCACCACTGCTCTCCTTAGGCTTAGTGGCATTACACCTTTTCGCAAGGATTCTTGGATTACAATCAATAGTTCTGGGCCCAAAATGTCCCAAAATTCCATGTAAAACTCAGCTGGCAGGCCATCAATTCCAGGAGCCTTTCCAGATTCCATTCCAACCAGGGCACGCTGTAATTCATCAAGGCTTAAAGGCACATCCAGCTCCAGGCGTTGAGTCTCAGTTAGGGTTGGGAGATGGGAGGTAAAACATTTTATTTTATCCTCATATATATCTTTTTTAGCAAATAGTTCAGAATAATACTTTCTAATAGTGATTTTAACCCCATCAGAACTTGTAATTTCATTCCCACTGGGGTCCTTAACTGATGAAATAAGCTGGGGAGGCTTCGTTTCAGCTTCTAAGTGAAAGAAGGCTTTGCTAGGACTATCCGATACTTTGATGCTTTTTACTCTCAGTCTAACTAGCAGTCCTGCAGCCTTCTCCTGTAATAGTTCCCGGAGTTGGGTCCTTTTTTCAAGGAGCAATTTATAATTTGCCTCATTTTCCTGCTCTGCCATTTTGTTTTGCAGTTTTAGAATTTCGGTTTCCAACCGTGCCAATGTGATTTGATTTTCATTGGTGATGTGGGAATTAAACTGTTGACAAAAAAGTCGTATATGAGTTTTCATATTATCCCACCAAAGGTTAGTGGAAGCAAAGAGGGGCTTTTTTCCAACTATTGCTATCCATAGGATGCGAAAGGCTTCCTTAAACAGGGTATCATCCAAAAGGCTTGTATTGAATTTCCAATAGGCGCTCCTCCGTTTGAATTGTGGGAAAGATAGGCCCATCGTGACCATGTGGTGGTCAGAGAAGATGGAAGGGGTAATAGTTGAGGAGGTTGCAATATTCCTTAATCGTGGGGTGATGTACCAGCGGTCAAGCCTCGCTAAGGATACTTGGCCATTGGAGCATCGACACCATGTAAACTGCCGGTCATTTGGGTGCATCAATCACCATACATCCAAAAAAACCCCACCTGAAAGGAACTGGGAGAGGTTACCGTGGGACTCGGGATGTGGTTCCGGTGAATTTCTGTCTATTTTGGGCTCTAGCGTACAATTGAAATCTCCCCCCATGCATATGCACTGATTTGGGTCAAACAAGTTTAAATGGTTTATCACTTCAGTAAAGAAGGCTTTAAGGTCAGTACTCTCACTTGGTGCATATACATTAAAAATAATAAGCTTCAGGCTATTGATCACCAATTCTAGGGAGGCAAAACGTCCCCGAATCACCTCCTGAAAGAGGCAAGATTCAGGTACAAGTCCTGGTTTTAGCAAAAACCCCACTCCAGCAGATACAGATGACATATTACTGAAGAAACATTTACCTTTGAACATGCTGCTCCAGTCATGTTCAACCTTCTCAGTAATATGAGTTTCTTGCAGTAATATTACATCGCTTGTTTCCTTTTGAATAAACTATTCACTTGGATCTGGCGGATGTGACTGGCCCCACCACCATTTATATTGAGTGTTGCAAGATTAAGCGTCTTCATCACTCATTAGTAAATTTTGTCTGACACTGTGAGTACTCACTCTTTGCCTTTGTTATGATTTTCTTTAGTCGATGAAACTGCGATTTTGTTAGGTTTAGTTCCTCAGATTTTTTTATGACTAGTTTTGCAGCCTGAATAAAGGGAGCCAAATCAGGGAAATGATCCCCAATGATGACATTTCGCTGTCTATACGTTTCATTGAGGAATGAGAGAACAATATGGGGAGGGGTTGGGGGTTGATCTGCCATTAATTGTGATAATGCTGTTACCTCCACCTCCTCTTTCGATTCTGATAAATCAGAAAGTGGTCCAATGGGGTCTGGGTCAATACCGATTTCTTCTCCTGCTATGCAACCTAGCCTTCCCTTGTCTGGGGGGTCCACGCAGTGCTGTGTTTGGGAAACATCAGCACATTGATTACTGATTTCCTCAATTGGCATGAAATCATTATTCCCACATTCCTGTGGATTTATGTTTCCGCTCTTTTCTGCTATATTGGCAGATTTATTATCTTGCCAAAACGAAGTTTTTGCAAGATGTATCAGTCAGCTTGTATGTTTGTTATCTTGCCAAAACGAAGTTTTTGCAAGATGTATTAGTCAGCTTGAATGTTTGTTTTTTTGTTATCTTGCCAAAACGAAGTTTTTGCAAGATGTATTAGTCAGCTTGTATGTTTGTTATCTTGCCAAAACGAAGTTTTTGCAAGATGTATCAGTCAGCTTGTATGTTTGTTTGTTTGTTTGTTTGTTTTTTTGTTTGTTTTTTTGTTTGTGGTTAATCATTTTTTTTTCACGTTTAGATCACTCTGTAGACCACAGTTATTAATGGAAACTCCTGTAACTTCGCAGATCAGAGTCCTATAGAGATACCCTTCAGCACACAAAATTTTGAAGGTCAAAGGTCAAAGGTCAAGGTCACTTTGCGGTCAATCATGGAGGTCAACGAAACCCTTATTTTTTGAGTAACTTTGATCGGATCGTCTCCAAACTTCATGGGAATCTAGTATATGGTCCGGCGCTCAGCTGATTAGTTTTTGGTGGCGATCGGCCTTGACCTTCATGGTTAGCGCTGGAGGTCGAAAATTATTGACCCCAAGGTCAAATTACGAAACCCTTATTTTTTGAGTAACTTTGATCTTATGATCTCCAAACTTGGTGGGTATATAGGGTGTGGTATGGCGCTCAGTTGATTAGTTTTTGGTGTCGATCGGCCTTGACCTTCAAGGTCATTTTGAAGGTCATTCAATTTTGACCAAAAGGTAAAATTTTCAAGTTTCAGTTACCATATCGAGTAGTACCTCAAATTGAAGCCCTTGTTGAGTGCTTTCCAAACATATAACTAGTTTGACAATGTGACGTCATTTGACGGCGTTATGACGAAAAAACTGCACTTTTCATGTATATTGTATTGCTTTAGTTCGCATTGTTTAGGTCACTCTGTAGAGCACAGTTCCCTTTGGAAACTCTTGTAAGTTCGCATATCAGAGTCTTTTAGAGATACCCTTTAGCACACAAAATTATGAAGGTCAAGGTCAAAGGTCAAGGTCACTTTGCGGCCAATCATGGAGGTCGACGAAACACTAATTTTTTGAGTAACTTTGATCGGATCGTCTCCAAACTTCATGGGAATCTAGTATATGGTCCGGCGCTCAGCTGATTAGTTTTTGGTGGCGATCGGCCTTGACCTTCATGGTTAGCGCTGGAGGTCGAAAATTATTGACCCCAAGGTCAAATTTTGAAATCGTAGGTACCATATCGAGTAATACCTCATATGAATGCCCTTGATGAGTGCTTCCCAGATCTGTAAACAGTTTGACGCTATGACGTCATTTGATGACGTCATGACGAAAAAACGGAATTTTCATGAAAAAATTATTTCCTCAGTTCTCATCAAAATCTTTCAATATTTCATGTGCGTTGGTCATGAAGACATACTATTCACCATACGAAATTATTAAGGTCAAGGTCAAAGGTCAAGGTCACTTGGCAAGATACGGTTCACCCTGTGGGTGACATATGTTAATTTTTTTGTTTTTTTGTTTTTTTGTTTGTGGTTAAACATTTTTTTTTCACGTTTAGATCACTCTGTAGACCACAGTTATTATTGGAAACTCCTGTAACTTCGCATATCAGAGTCCTATAGAGATACCCTTCAGCACACAAAATTTTGAAGGTCAAGGTCAAAGGTCAAGGTCACTTTCCGGTCAATCATGGAGGTCAACGAAACCCTTATTTTTTGAGTAACTTTGATCGGATCGTCTCCAAACTTCATGGGCATCTATTATATGGTCCGGCGCTCAGCTGATTAGTTTTTGGTGGCGATCGGCCTTGACCTTCATGGTTAGCGCTGGAGGTCGAAAATTATTGACCCCAAGGTCAAATTACGAAACCCTTATTTTTTGAGTAACTTTGATCTTATGATCTCCAAACTTGGTGGGTATATAGGGTGTGGTATGGCGCTCAGTTGATTAGTTTTTGGTGTCGATCGGCCTTGACCTTCAAGGTCATTTTGAAGGTCATTCAATTTTGACCAAAAGGTAAAATTTTCAAGTTTCAGTTACCATATCGAGTAGTACCTCAAATTGAAGCCCTTGTTGAGTGCTTTCCAAACATATAACTAGTTTGACAATGTGACGTCATTTGACGGCGTTATGACGAAAAAACTGCACTTTTCATGTATATTGTATTGCTTTAGTTCGCATTGTTTAGGTCACTCTGTAGAGCACAGTTCCCTTTGGAAACTCTTGTAAGTTCGCATATCAGAGTCTTTTAGAGATACCCTTTAGCACACAAAATTATGAAGGTCAAGGTCAAAGGTCAAGGTCACTTTGCGGCCAATCATGGAGGTCGACGAAACACTAATTTTTTGAGTAACTTTGATCGGATCGTCTCCAAACTTCATGGGAATCTAGTATATGGTCCGGCGCTCAGCTGATTAGTTTTTGGTGGCGATCGGCCTTGACCTTCATGGTTAGCGCTGGAGGTCGAAAATTATTGACCCCAAGGTCAAATTTTGAAATCGTAGGTACCATATCGAGTAATACCTCATATGAATGCCCTTGATGAGTGCTTCCCAGATCTGTAAACAGTTTGACGCTATGACGTCATTTGATGACGTCATGATGAAAAAACGGAATTTTCATGAAAAAATTATTTCCTCAGTTCTCATCAAAATCTTTCAATATTTCATGTGCATTGGTCATGAAGACATACTATTCACCATACGAAATTATTAAGGTCAAGGTCAAATGGCAAGATACGGTTCACCCTGTGGGTGACATATGTTCATTATCTTGCCAAAACGAAGTTTTTGCAAGATGTATTAGTCAGCTTGTATGTTTGTTTTTTTGTTTGTTTTTTTTTTTGTTTTTTTGTTTGTGGTTAATCATTTTTTTTCCACGTTTAGATCACTCTGTAGACCACAGTTATTATTGGAAACTCCTGTAACTTCGCATATCAGAGTCCTATAGAGATACCCTTCAGCACCCAAAATTTTGAAGGTCAAGGTCAAAGGTCAAGGTCACTTTGTGGTCAATCATGGAGGTCGACGAAACCCTTATTTTTTGAGTAACTTTGATCGGATCGTCTCCAAACTTCATGGGAATCTAGTATATGGTCCGGCGCTCAGCTGATTAGTTTTTGGTGGCGATCGGCCTTGACCTTCATGGTTAGCGCTGGAGGTCGAAAATTATTGACCCCAAGGTCAAATGTTGAAATCGTTATTTTTTGAGTAACTTTGATCGGATCGTCTCCAAACTTCATGGGAATCTAGTATATGGTCCGGCGCTCAGCTGATTAGTTTTTTGTGGCGATCGGCCTTGACCTTCATGGTTAGCGCTGGAGGTCGACCTTGACCTTTGACCTTGACCTTCAGATCACTCTGTAGACCACAGTTATTATTGGAAACTCCTGTAACTTCGCATATCAGAGTCCTATAGAGATACCCTTCAGCACACAAAATTTTGAAGGTCAAGGTCAAAGGTCAAGGTCACTTTGTGGTCAATCATGGAGGTCGACGAAACCCTTATTTTTTGAGTAACTTTGATCGGATCGTCTCCAAACTTCATGGGAATCTAGTATATGGTCCGGCGCTCAGCTGATTAGTTTTTGGTGGCGATCGGCCTTGACCTTCATGGTTAGCGCTGGAGGTCGAAAATTATTGACCCCAAGGTCAAATGTTGAAATCGTTATTTTTTGAGTAACTTTGATCGGATCGTCTCCAAACTTCATGGGAATCTAGTATATGGTCCGGCGCTCAGCTGATTAGTTTTTGGTGGCGATCGGCCTTGACCTTCATGGTTAGCGCTGGAGGTCGAAAATTATTGACCCCAAGGTCAAATTTTGAAATCGTAGGTACCATATCGAGTAATACCTCATATGAATGCCCTTGATGAGTGCTTCCCAGATCTGTAAACAGTTTGACGCTATGACGTCATTTGATGACGTCATGACGAAAAAACGGAATTTTCATGAAAAAATTATTTCCTCAGTTCTCATCAAAATCTTTCAATATCTCGTGGGCAGACATTCCTCAAAGAGTCGCTTCTAGTGGATAGCAGTTCTGTTCACCTCAGTGTGACCTGAAGCAAGTCACTCATGTTCACATTTTGGCAAGATACGGTTCACCCTGTGGGTGACATAGGTTTATTATCTTGCCAAAACGAAGTTTTTGCTTGATGTATCAGTCAGCTTGTATGTTTGTTTGTTTGTTTGTTTTTTTGTTTGTGGTTAATCATTTTTTTTTCACGTTTAGATCACTCTGTAGACCACAGTTATTATTGGAAACTCCTGTAACTTCGCATATCAGAGTCCTATAGAGATACCCTTCAGCACACAAAATTTTGAAGGTCAAGGTCAAAGGTCAAGGTCACTTTGCGGTCAATCATGGAGGTCAACGAAACCCTTATTTTTTGAGTAACTTTGATCGGATCGTCTCCAAACTTCATGGGAATCTAGTATATGGTCCGGCGCTCAGCTGATTAGTTTTTGGTGGCGATCGGCCTTGACCTTCAAGGTCATTTTGAAGGTCATTCAATTGGGTCAATCATGGAGGTCAACGAAACCCTTATTTTTTGAGTAACTTTGATCTTATGATCTCCAAACTTGGTGGGTATATAGGGTGTGGTATGGCGCTCAGCTGATTAGTTTTTGGTGTCGATCGGCCTTGACCTTCAAGGTCATTTTGAAGGTCATTCAATTTTGACCAAAAGGTAAAATTTTCAAGTTTCAGTTACCATATTTACCACAGTTATTATTGGAAACTCCTGTAACTTCGCATATCAGAGTCCTATAGAGATACCCTTCAGCACACAAAATTTTGAAGGTCAAGGTCAAAGGTCAAGGTCACTTTGCGGTCAATCATGGAGGTCAACGAAACCCTTATTTTTTGAGTAACTTTGATCTTATGATCTCCAAACTTGGTGGGTATATAGGGTGTGGTATGGCGCTCAGCTGATTAGTTTTTGGTGTCGATCGGCCTTGACCTTCAAGGTCATTTTGAAGGTCATTCAATTGGGTCAATCATGGAGGTCAACGAAACCCTTATTTTTTGAGTAACTTTGATCTTATGATCTCCAAACTTGGTGGGTATATAGGGTGTGGTATGGCGCTCAGCTGATTAGTTTTTGGTGTCGATCGGCCTTGACCTTCAAGGTCATTTTGAAGGTCATTCAATTTTGACCAAAAGGTAAAATTTTCAAGTTTCAGTTACCATATCGAGTAGTACCTCAAATTGAAGCCCTTGTTGAGTGCTTTCCAAACATATAACTAGTTTGACAATGTGACGTCATTTGACGGCGTTATGACGAAAAAACTGCACTTTTCATGTATATTGTATTGCTTTAGTTCGCATTGTTTAGGTCACTCTGTAGAGCACAGTTCCCTTTGGAAACTCTTGTAAGTTCGCATATCAGAGTCTTTTAGAGATACCCTTTAGCACACAAAATTATGAAGGTCAAGGTCAAAGGTCAAGGTCACTTGGCAAGATACGGTTCACCCTGTGGGTGACATATGTTTATTTGTTATCTTGCCAAAACGAAGTTTTTGCAAGATGTATTAGTCAGCTTGTATGTTTGTTTTTTTTTTTGTTTTTTTTTTTGTTTTTTTGTTTGTGGTTAATCATTTTTTTTCCACGTTTAGATCACTCTGTAGACCACAGTTATTATTGGAAACTCCTGTAACTTCGCATATCAGAGTCCTATAGAGATACCCTTCAGCACACAAAATTTTGAAGGTCAAGGTCAAAGGTCAAGGTCACTTTGTGGTCAATCGTGGAGGTCGACGAAACCCTTATTTTTTGAGTAACTTTGATCGGATCGTCTCCAAACTTCATGGGAATCTAGTATATGGTCCGGCGCTCAGCTGATTAGTTTTTGGTGGCGATCGGCCTTGACCTTCATGGTTAGCGCTGGAGGTCGAAAATTATTGACCCCAAGGTCAAATGTTGAAACCCTTATTTTTTGAGTAACTTTGATCGGATCGTCTCCAAACTTCATGGGAATCTAGTATATGGTCCGGCGCTCAGCTGATTAGTTTTTGGTGGCGATCGGCCTTGACCTTCATGGTTAGCGCTGGAGGTCGAAAATTATTGACCCCAAGGTCAAATGTTGAAACCCTTATTTTTTGAGTAACTTTGATCGGATCGTCTCCAAACTTCATGGGAATCTAGTATATGGTCCGGCGCTCAGCTGATTAGTTTTTGGTGGCGATCGGCCTTGACCTTCAAGGTCATTTTGAAGGTCATTCAATTGGGTCAATCATGGAGGTCAACGAAACCCTTATTTTTTGAGTAACTTTGATCTTATGATCTCCAAACTTGGTGGGTATATAGGGTGTCGTATGGCGCTCAGCTGATTAGTTTTTGGTGTCGATCGGCCTTGACCTTCAAGGTCATTTTGAAGGTCATTCAATTTTGACCAAAAGGTAAAATTTTCAAGTTTCAGTTACCATATTTACCACAGTTATTATTGGAAACTCCTGTAACTTCGCATATCAGAGTCCTATAGAGATACCCTTCAGCACACAAAATTTTGAAGGTCAAGGTCAAAGGTCAAGGTCACTTTGCGGTCAATCATGGAGGTCAACGAAACCCTTATTTTTTGAGTAACTTTGATCTTATGATCTCCAAACTTGGTGGGTATATAGGGTGTGGTATGGCGCTCAGCTGATTAGTTTTTGGTGTCGATCGGCCTTGACCTTCAAGGTCATTTTGAAGGTCATTCAATTGGGTCAATCATGGAGGTCAACGAAACCCTTATTTTTTGAGTAACTTTGATCTTATGATCTCCAAACTTGGTGGGTATATAGGGTGTGGTATGGCGCTCAGCTGATTAGTTTTTGGTGTCGATCGGCCTTGACCTTCAAGGTCATTTTGAAGGTCATTCAATTTTGACCAAAAGGTAAAATTTTCAAGTTTCAGTTACCATATCGAGTAGTACCTCAAATTGAAGCCCTTGTTGAGTGCTTTCCAAACATATAACTAGTTTGACAATGTGACGTCATTTGACGGCGTTATGACGAAAAAACTGCACTTTTCATGTATATTGTATTGCTTTAGTTCGCATTGTTTAGGTCACTCTGTAGAGCACAGTTCCCTTTGGAAACTCTTGTAAGTTCGCATATCAGAGTCTTTTAGAGATACCCTTTAGCACACAAAATTATGAAGGTCAAGGTCAAAGGTCAAGGTCACTTGGCAAGATACGGTTCACCCTGTGGGTGACATATGTTTATTTGTTATCTTGCCAAAACGAAGTTTTTGCAAGATGTATTAGTCAGCTTGTATGTTTGTTTTTTTTTTTGTTTTTTTTTTTGTTTTTTTGTTTGTGGTTAATCATTTTTTTTCCACGTTTAGATCACTCTGTAGACCACAGTTATTATTGGAAACTCCTGTAACTTCGCATATCAGAGTCCTATAGAGATACCCTTCAGCACACAAAATTTTGAAGGTCAAGGTCAAAGGTCAAGGTCACTTTGTGGTCAATCGTGGAGGTCGACGAAACCCTTATTTTTTGAGTAACTTTGATCGGATCGTCTCCAAACTTCATGGGAATCTAGTATATGGTCCGGCGCTCAGCTGATTAGTTTTTGGTGGCGATCGGCCTTGACCTTCATGGTTAGCGCTGGAGGTCGAAAATTATTGACCCCAAGGTCAAATGTTGAAACCCTTATTTTTTGAGTAACTTTGATCGGATCGTCTCCAAACTTCAGGGGAATCTAGTATATGGTCCGGCGCTCAGCTGATTAGTTTTTGGTGGCGATCGGCCTTGACCTTCATGGTTAGCGCTGGAGGTCGAAAATTATTGACCCCAAGGTCAAATGTTGAAATCGTAGGTACCATATCTTCGCATATCTTCGCATGTAACTTCGCATATCAGAGTCCTATAGAGATACCCTTCAGCACACAAAATTTTGAAGGTCAAGGTCAAAGGTCAAGGTCACTTTGTGGTCAATCATGGAGGTCGACGAAACCCTTATTTTTTGAGTAACTTTGATCGGATCGTCTCCAAACTTCATGGGAATCTAGTATATGGTCCGGCGCTCAGCTGATTAGTTTTTGGTGGCGATCGGCCTTGACCTTCATGGTTAGCGCTGGAGGTCGAAAATTATTGACCCCAAGGTCAAATGTTGAAATCCTTATTTTTTGAGTAACTTTGATCGGATCGTCTCCAAACTTCATGGGAATCTAGTATATGGTCCGGCGCTCAGCTGATTAGTTTTTGGTGGCGATCGGCCTTGACCTTCATGGTTAGCGCTGGAGGTCGAAAATTATTGACCCCAAGGTCAAATTTTGAAATCGTAGGTACCATATCGAGTAATACCTCATATGAATGCCCTTGATGAGTGCTTCCCAGATCTGTAAACAGTTTGACGCTATGACGTCATTTGATGACGTCATGACGAAAAAACGGAATTTTCATGAAAAAATTATTTCCTCAGTTCTCATCAAAATCTTTCAATATTTCATGTGCGTTGGTCATGAAGACATACTATTCACCATACGAAATTATTAAGGTCAAGGTCAAAGGTCAAGGTCACTTTGCGGTCAATCATGGAGGTCAACGAAACCCTGGCAAGATACGGTTCACCCTGTGGGTGATGTTTTATTTGTTTTTTTGTTTGTGGTTAATCATTTTTTTTTCACGTTTAGATCACTCTGTAGACCACAGTTATTATTGGAAACTCCTGTAACTTCGCATATCAGAGTCCTATAGAGATACCCTTCAGCACACAAAATTTTGAAGGTCAAGGTCAAAGGTCAAGGTCACTTTGCGGTCAATCATGGAGGTCAACGAAACCCTTATTTTTTGAGTAACTTTGATCTTATGATCTCCAAACTTGGTGGGTATATAGGGTGTGGTATGGCGCTCAGCTGATTAGTTTTTGGTGTCGATCGGCCTTGACCTTCAAGGTCATTTTGAAGGTCATTCAATTTTGACCAAAAGGTAAAATTTTCAAGTTTCAGTTACCATATCGAGTAGTACCTCAAATTGAAGCCCTTGTTGAGTGCTTTCCAAACATATAACTAGTTTGACAATGTGACGTCATTTGACGGCGTTATGACGAAAAAACTGCACTTTTCATGTATATTGTATTGCTTTAGTTCGCATTGTTTAGGTCACTCTGTAGAGCACAGTTATTATTGGAAACTCCTGTAACTTCGCATATCAGAGTCTTTTAGAGATACCCTTCAGCACACAAAATTTTGAAGGTCAAGGTCAAAGGTCAAGGTCACTTTGTGGTCAATCATGGAGGTCAACGAAACCATTATTTTTTGAGTAACTTTGATCGGATCGTCTCCAAACTTCATGGGAATCTAGTATATCGTCCGGCGCTCAGCTGATTAGTTTTTGGTGACGATCGGCCTTGACCTTCATGGTTAGCGCTGGAGGTCGAAAATTATTGACCCCAAGGTCAAATTTTGAAATCGTAGGTACCATATCGAGTAATACCTCATATGAATGCCCTTGATGAGTGCTTCCCAGATCTGTAAACAGTTTGACGCTATGACGTCATTTGATGACGTCATGACGAAAAAACGGAATTTTCATGAAAAAATTATTTCCTCAGTTCTCATCAAAATCTTTCAATATTTCATGTGCGTTGGTCATGAAGACATACTATTCACCATACGAAATTATTAAGGTCAAGGTCAAATGGCAAGATACGGTTCACCCTGTGGGTGACATATGTTCATTTTTTTGTTTGTTTGTGGTTAATCATTTTTTTTTCACGTTTAGATCACTCTGTAGACCACAGTTATTATTGGAAACTCCTGTAACTTCGCATATCAGAGTCCTATAGAGATACCCTTCAGCACACAAAATTTTGAAGGTCAAGGTCAAAGGTCAAGGTCACTTTGCGGTCAATCATGGAGGTCAACGAAACCCTTATTTTTTGAGTAACTTTGATCGGATCGTCTCCAAACTTCATGGGAATCTAGTATATGGTCCGGCGCTGAGCTGATTAGTTTTTGGTGGCGATCGGCCTTGACCTTCATGGTTAGCGCTGGAGGTCGAAAATTATTGACCCCAAGGTCAAATTACGAAACCCTTATTTTTTGAGTAACTTTGATCTTATGATCTCTAAACTTGGTGGGTATATAGGGTGTGGTATGGCGCTCAGTTGATTAGTTTTTGGTGTCGATCGGCCTTGACCTTCAAGGTCATTTTGAAGGTCATTCAATTTTGACCAAAAGGTAAAATTTTCAAGTTTCAGTTACCATATCGAGTAGTACCTCAAATTGAAGCCCTTGTTGAGTGCTTTCCAAACATATAACTAGTTTGACAATGTGACGTCATTTGACGGCGTTATGACGAAAAAACTGCACTTTTCATGTATATTGTATTGCTTTAGTTCGCATTGTTTAGGTCACTCTGTAGAGCACAGTTCCCTTTGGAAACTCTTGTAAGTTCGCATATCAGAGTCTTTTAGAGATACCCTTTAGCACACAAAATTATGAAGGTCAAGGTCAAAGGTCAAGGTCACTTTGCGGCCAATCATGGAGGTCGACGAAACACGAATTTTTTGAGTAACTTTGATCGGATCGTCTCCAAACTTCATGGGAATCTAGTATATGGTCCTGCGCTCAGCTGATTAGTTTTTGGTGGCGATCGGCCTTGACCTTCATGGTTAGCGCTGGAGGTCGAAAATTATTGACCCCAAGGTCAAATTTTGAAATCGTAGGTACCATATCGAGTAATACCTCATATGAATGCCCTTGATGAGTGCTTCCCAGATCTGTAAACAGTTTGACGCTATGACGTCATTTGATGACGTCATGACGAAAAAACGGAATTTTCATGAAAAAATTATTTCCTCAGTTCTCATCAAAATCTTTCAATATTTCATGTGCGTTGGTCATGAAGACATACTATTCACCATACGAAATTATTAAGGTCAAGGTCAAATGGCAAGATACGGTTCACCCTGTGGGTGACATATGTTTATTATCTTGCCAAAACGAAGTTTTTGCTAGATGTATCAGTCAGCTTGTATGTTTGTTTGTTTGTTTGTTTTTTTGTTTGTGGTTAATCATTTTTTTTTCACGTTTAGATCACTCTGTAGACCACAGTTATTATTGGAAACTCCTGTAACTTCGCATATCAGAGTCCTATAGAGATACCCTTCAGCACACAAAATTTTGAAGGTCAAGGTCAAAGGTCAAGGTCACTTTGCGGTCAATCATGGAGGTCAACGAAACCCTTATTTTTTGAGTAACTTTGATCGGATCGTCTCCAAACTTCATGGGAATCTAGTATATGGTCCGGCGCTCAGCTGATTAGTTTTTGGTGTCGATCGGCCTTGACCTTCAAGGTCATTTTGAAGGTCATTCAATTGGGTCAATCATGGAGGTCAACAAAACCCTTATTTTTTGAGTAACTTTGATCTTATGATCTCCAAACTTGGTGGGTATATAGGGTGTGGTATGGCGCTCAGCTGATTAGTTTTTGGTGTCGATCGGCCTTGACCTTCAAGGTCATTTTGAAGGTCATTCAATTTTGACCAAAAGGTAAAATTTTCAAGTTTCAGTTACCATATCGAGTAGTACCTCAAATTGAAGCCCTTGTTGAGTGCTTTCCAAACATATAACTAGTTTGACAATGTGACGTCATTTGACGGCGTTATGACGAAAAAACTGCACTTTTCATGTATATTGTATTGCTTTAGTTCGCATTGTTTAGGTCACTCTGTAGAGCACAGTTCCCTTTGGAAACTCTTGTAAGTTCGCATATCAGAGTCTTTTAGAGATACCCTTTAGCACACAAAATTATGAAGGTCAAGGTCAAAGGTCAAGGTCACTTGGCAAGATACGGTTCACCCTGTGGGTGACATATGTTTATTATCTTGCCAAAACGACGTTTTTGCTAGATGTATCAGTCAGCTTGTATGTTTGTTATCTTGCCAAAACGAAGTTTTTGCTAGATGTATCAGTCAGCTTGTATGTTTGTTTGTTTGTTTGTTTTTTTGTTTGTGGTTAATCATTTTTTTTTCACGTTTAGATCACTCTGTAGACCACAGTTATTATTGGAAACTCCTGTAACTTCGCATATCAGAGTCCTATAGAGATACCCTTCAGCACACAAAATTTTGAAGGTCAAGGTCAAAGGTCAAGGTCACTTTGCGGTCAATCATGGAGGTCAACGAAACCCTTATTTTTTGAGTAACTTTGATCGGATCGTCTCCAAACTTCATGGGAATCTAGTATATGGTCCGGCGCTCAGCTGATTAGTTTTTGGTGGCGATCGGCCTTGACCTTCAAGGTCATTTTGAAGGTCATTCAATTGGGTCAATCATGGAGGTCAACGAAACCCTTATTTTTTGAGTAACTTTGATCTTATGATCTCCAAACTTGGTGGGTATATAGGGTGTGGTATGGCGCTCAGCTGATTAGTTTTTGGTGTCGATCGGCCTTGACCTTCAAGGTCATTTTGAAGGTCATTCAATTTTGACCAAAAGGTAAAATTTTCAAGTTTCAGTTACCATATTTACCACAGTTATTATTGGAAACTCCTGTAACTTCGCATATCAGAGTCCTATAGAGATACCCTTCAGCACACAAAATTTTGAAGGTCAAGGTCAAAGGTCAAGGTCACATTGCGGTCAATCATGGAGGTCAACGAAACCCTTATTTTTTGAGTAACTTTGATCTTATGATCTCCAATCTTGGTGGGTATATAGGGTGTGGTATGGCGCTCAGCTGATTAGTTTTTGGTGTCGATCGGCCTTGACCTTCAAGGTCATTTTGAAGGTCATTCAATTGGGTCAATCATGGAGGTCAACGAAACCCTTATTTTTTGAGTAACTTTGATCTTATGATCTCCAAACTTGGTGGATATATAGGGTGTGGTATGGTGCTCAGCTGATTAGTTTTTGGTGTCGATCGGCCTTGACCTTCAAGGTCATTTTGAAGGTCATTCAATTTTGACCAAAAGGTAAAATTTTCAAGTTTCAGTTACCATATCGAGTAGTACCTCAAATTGAAGCCCTTGTTGAGTGCTTTCCAAACATATAACTAGTTTGACAATGTGACGTCATTTGACGGCGTTATGACGAAAAAACTGCACTTTTCATGTATATTGTATTGCTTTAGTTCGCATTGTTTAGGTCACTCTGTAGAGCACAGTTCCCTTTGGAAACTCTTGTAAGTTCGCATATCAGAGTCTTTTAGAGATACCCTTTAGCACACAAAATTATGAAGGTCAAGGTCAAAGGTCAAGGTCACTTGGCAAGATACGGTTCACCCTGTGGGTGACATATGTTTATTATTTTGTTTTTTTGTTTTTTTGTTTGTGGTTAATCATTTTTTTTTCACGTTTAGATCACTCTGTAGACCACAGTTATTATTGGAAACTCCTGTAACTTCGCATATCAGAGTCCTATAGAGATACCCTTCAGCACACAAAATTTTGAAGGTCAAGGTCAAAGGTCAAGGTCACTTTGCGGTCAATCATGGAGGTCAACGAAACCCTTATTTTTTGAGTAACTTTGATCGGATCGTCTCCAAACTTGGTGGGTATATAGGGTGTGGTATGGCGCTCAGCTGATTAGTTTTTGGTGTCGATCGGCCTTGACCTTCAAGGTCATTTTGAAGGTCATTCAATTTTGACCAAAAGGTAAAATTTTCAAGTTTCAGTTACCATATCGAGTAGTACCTCAAATTGAAGCCCTTGTTGAGTGCTTTCCAAACATATAACTAGTTTGACAATGTGACGTCATTTGACGGCGTTATGACGAAAAAACTGCACTTTTCATGTATATTGTATTGCTTTAGTTCGCATTGTTTAGGTCACTCTGTAGAGCACAGTTCCCTTTGGAAACTCTTGTAAGTTCGCATATCAGAGTCCTATAGAGATACCCTTCAGCACACAAAATTTTGAAGGTCAAGGTCAAAGGTCAAGGTCACTTTGCGGTCAATCATGGAGGTCAACGAAACCCTTATTTTTTGAGTAACTTTGATCTTATGATCTCCAAACTTGGTGGGTATATAGGGTGTGGTATGGCGCTCAGCTGATTAGTTTTTGGTGTCGATCGGCCTTGACCTTCAAGGTCATTTTGAAGGTCATTCAATTTTGACCAAAAGGTAAAATTTTCAAGTTTCAGTTACCATATCGAGTAGTACCTCAAATTGAAGCCCTTGTTGAGTGCTTTCCAAACATATAACTAGTTTGACAATGTGACGTCATTTGACGGCGTTATGACGAAAAAACTGCACTTTTCATGTATATTGTATTGCTTTTGTTCGCATTGTTTAGGTCACTCTGTAGAGCACAGTTCCCTTTGGAAACTCTTGTAAGTTCGCATATCAGAGTCTTTTAGAGATACCCTTTAGCACACAAAATTATGAAGGTCAAGGTCAAAGGTCAAGGTCACTTTGCGGCCAATCATGGAGGTCGACGAAACACTAATTTTTTGAGTAACTTTGATCGGATCGTCTCCAAACTTCATGGGAATCTAGTATATGGTCCGGCGCTCAGCTGATTAGTTTTTGGTGGCGATCGGCCTTGACCTTCATGGTTAGCACTGGAGGTCGAAAATTATTGACCCCAAGGTCAAATTTTGAAATCGTAGGTACCATATCGAGTAATACCTCATATGAATGCCCTTGATGAGTGCTTCCCAGATCTGTAAACAGTTTGACGCTATGACGTCATTTGATGACGAAAAAACGGAATTTTCACATTTTGGCAAGATACGGTTCACCCTGTGGGTGATTTTTCATTTTTATCTTGCCAAAACGAAGTTTTTGCAAGATGTATTAGTCAGCTTGTATGTTTGTTTTTTTGTTTGTTTTTTTTTTTGTTTTTTTGTTTGTGGTTAATCATTTTTTTTCCACGTTTATATCACTCTGTAGACCACAGTTATTATTGGAAACTCCTGTAACTTCGCATATCAGAGTCCTATAGAGATACCCTTCAGCACCCAAAATTTTGAAGGTCAAGGTCAAAGGTCAAGGTCACTTTGTGGTCAATCATGGAGGTCGACGAAACCCTTATTTTTTGAGTAACTTTGATCGGATCGTCTCCAAACTTCATGGGAATCTAGTATATGGTCCGGCGCTCAGCTGATTAGTTTTTGGTGGCGATCGGCCTTGACCTTCATGGTTAGCGCTGGAGGTCGAAAATTATTGACCCCAAGGTCAAATGTTGAAATCGTTATTTTTTGAGTAACTTTGATCGGATCGTCTCCAAACTTCATGGGAATCTAGTATATGGTCCGGCGCTCAGCTGATTAGTTTTTTGTGGCGATCGGCCTTGACCTTCATGGTTAGCGCTGGAGGTCGACCTTGACCTTTGACCTTGACCTTCAGATCACTCTGTAGACCACAGTTATTATTGGAAACTCCTGTAACTTCGCATATCAGAGTCCTATAGAGATACCCTTCAGCACACAAAATTTTGAAGGTCAAGGTCAAAGGTCAAGGTCACTTTGTGGTCAATCATGGAGGTCGACGAAACCCTTATTTTTTGAGTAACTTTGATCGGATCGTCTCCAAACTTCATGGGAATCTAGTATATGGTCCGGCGCTCAGCTGATTAGTTTTTGGTGGCGATCGGCCTTGACCTTCATGGTTAGCGCTGGAGGTCGAAAATTATTGACCCCAAGGTCAAATGTTGAAATCGTTATTTTTTGAGTAACTTTGATCGGATCGTCTCCAAACTTCATGGGAATCTAGTATATGGTCCGGCGCTCAGCTGATTAGTTTTTGGTGGCGATCGGCCTTGACCTTCATGGTTAGCGCTGGAGGTCGAAAATTATTGACCCCAAGGTCAAATTTTGAAATCGTAGGTACCATATCGAGTAATACCTCATATGAATGCCCTTGATGAGTGCTTCCCAGATCTGTAAACAGTTTGACGCTATGACGTCATTTGATGACGTCATGACGAAAAAACGGAATTTTCATGAAAAAATTATTTCCTCAGTTCTCATCAAAATCTTTCAATATCTCGTGGGCAGACATTCCTCAAAGAGTCGCTTCTAGTGGATAGCAGTTCTGTTCACCTCAGTGTGACCTGAAGCAAGTCACTCATGTTCACATTTTGGCAAGATACGGTTCACCCTGTGGGTGACATAGGTTTATTTTGTTTTTATCTTGCCAAAACGAAGTTTTTGCAAGATGTATTAGTCAGCTTGTATGTTTGTTTTTTTGTTTGTTTTTTTTTTTGTTTTTTTGTTTGTGGTTAATCATTTTTTTTCCACGTTTAGATCACTCTGTAGACCACAGTTATTATTGGAAACTCCTGTAACTTCGCAAATCAGAGTCCTATAGAGATACCCTTCAGCACCCAAAATTTTGAAGGTCAAGGTCAAAGGTCAAGGTCACTTTGTGGTCAATCATGGAGGTCGACGAAACCCTTATTTTTTGAGTAACTTTGATCGGATCGTCTCCAAACTTCATGGGAATCTAGTATATGGTCCGGCGCTCAGCTGATTAGTTTTTGGTGGCGATCGGCCTTGACCTTCATGGTTAGCGCTGGAGGTCGAAAATTATTGACCCCAAGGTCAAATGTTGAAATCGTTATTTTTTGAGTAACTTTGATCGGATCGTCTCCAAACTTCATGGGAATCTAGTATATGGTCCGGCGCTCAGCTGATTAGTTTTTTGTGGCGATCGGCCTTGACCTTCATGGTTAGCGCTGGAGGTCGACCTTGACCTTTGACCTTGACCTTCAGATCACTCTGTAGACCACAGTTATTATTGGAAACTCCTGTAACTTCGCATATCAGAGTCCTATAGAGATACCCTTCAGCACACAAAATTTTGAAGGTCAAGGTCAAAGGTCAAGGTCACTTTGTGGTCAATCATGGAGGTCGACGAAACCCTTATTTTTTGAGTAACTTTGATCGGATCGTCTCCAAACTTCATGGGAATCTAGTATATGGTCCGGCGCTCAGCTGATTAGTTTTTGGTGGCGATCGGCCTTGACCTTCATGGTTAGCGCTGGAGGTCGAAAATTATTGACCCCAAGGTCAAATGTTGAAATCGTTATTTTTTGAGTAACTTTGATCGGATCGTCTCCAAACTTCATGGGAATCTAGTATATGGTCCGGCGCTCAGCTGATTAGTTTTTGGTGGCGATCGGCCTTGACCTTCATGGTTAGCGCTGGAGGTCGAAAATTATTGACCCCAAGGTCAAATTTTGAAATCGTAGGTACCATATCGAGTAATACCTCATATGAATGCCCTTGATGAGTGCTTCCCAGATCTGTAAACAGTTTGACGCTATGACGTCATTTGATGACGTCATGACGAAAAAACGGAATTTTCATGAAAAAATTATTTCCTCAGTTCTCATCAAAATCTTTCAATATCTCGTGGGCAGACATTCCTCAAAGAGTCGCTTCTAGTGGATAGCAGTTCTGTTCACCTCAGTGTGACCTGAAGCAAGTCACTCATGTTCACATTTTGGCAAGATACGGTTCACCCTGTGGGTGACATAGGTTTATTTGTTTATTATCTTGCCAAAACGAAGTTTTTGCTAGATGTATTAGTCAGCTTGTATGTTTGTTTTTTTTATCTTGCCAAAACGAAGTTTTTATCTTGCCAAAACGAAGTTTTTGCTAGATGTATTAGTCAGCTTGTATGTTTGTTTTTTTGTTTGTTTTTTTTTTTGTTTTTTTGTTTGTGGTTAATCATTTTTTTTCCACGTTTAGATCACTCTGTAGACCACAGTTATTATTGGAAACTCCTGTAACTTCGCATATCAGAGTCCTATAGAGATACCCTTCAGCACCCAAAATTTTGAAGGTCAAGGTCAAAGGTCAAGGTCACTTTGTGGTCAATCATGGAGGTCGACGAAACCCTTATTTTTTGAGTAACTTTGATCGGATCGTCTCCAAACTTCATGGGAATCTAGTATATGGTCCGGCGCTCAGCTGATTAGTTTTTGGTGGCGATCGGCCTTGACCTTCATGGTTAGCGCTGGAGGTCGAAAATTATTGACCCCAAGGTCAAATGTTGAAATCGTTATTTTTTGAGTAACTTTGATCGGATCGTCTCCAATCTTCATGGGAATCTAGTATATGGTCCGGCGCTCAGCTGATTAGTTTTTTGTGGCGATCGGCCTTGACCTTCATGGTTAGCGCTGGAGGTCGACCTTGACCTTTGACCTTGACCTTCAGATCACTCTGTAGACCACAGTTATTATTGGAAACTCCTGTAACTTCGCATATCAGAGTCCTATAGAGATACCCTTCAGCACACAAAATTTTGAAGGTCAAGGTCAAAGGTCAAGGTCACTTTGTGGTCAATCATGGAGGTCGACGAAACCCTTATTTTTTGAGTAACTTTGATCGGATCGTCTCCAAACTTCATGGGAATCTAGTATATGGTCCGGCGCTCAGCTGATTAGTTTTTGGTGGCGATCGGCCTTGACCTTCATGGTTAGCGCTGGAGGTCGAAAATTATTGACCCCAAGGTCAAATGTTGAAATCGTTATTTTTTGAGTAACTTTGATCGGATCGTCTCCAAACTTCATGGGAATCTAGTATATGGTCCGGCGCTCAGCTGATTAGTTTTTGGTGGCGATCGGCCTTGACCTTCATGGTTAGCGCTGGAGGTCGAAAATTATTGACCCCAAGGTCAAATTTTGAAATCGTAGGTACCATATCGAGTAATACCTCATATGAATGCCCTTGATGAGTGCTTCCCAGATCTGTAAACAGTTTGACGCTATGACGTCATTTGATGACGTCATGACGAAAAAACGGAATTTTCATGAAAAAATTATTTCCTCAGTTCTCATCAAAATCTTTCAATATCTCGTGGGCAGACATTCCTCAAAGAGTCGCTTCTAGTGGATAGCAGTTCTGTTCACCTCAGTGTGACCTGAAGCAAGTCACTCATGTTCACATTTTGGCAAGATACGGTTCACCCTGTGGGTGACATAGGTTTATTTTGTTTTTTTGTTTGTGGTTAATCATTTTTTTTTCACGTTTAGATCACTCTGTAGACCACAGTTATTATTGGAAACTCCTGTAACTTCGCATATCAGAGTCCTATAGAGATACCCTTCAGCACACAAAATTTTGAAGGTCAAGGTCAAAGGTCAAGGTCACTTTGCGGTCAATCATGGAGGTCAACGAAACCCTTATTTTTTGAGTAACTTTGATCTTATGATCTCCAAACTTGGTGGGTATATAGGGTGTGGTATGGCGCTCAGCTGATTAGTTTTTGGTGTCGATCGGCCTTGACCTTCAAGGTCATTTTGAAGGTCATTCAATTTTGACCAAAAGGTAAAATTTTCAAGTTTCAGTTACCATATCGTGTAGTACCTCAAATTGAAGCCCTTGTTGAGTGCTTTCCAAACATATAACTAGTTTGACAATGTGACGTCATTTGACGGCGTTATGACGAAAAAACTGCACTTTTCATGTATATTGTATTGCTTTAGTTCGCATTGTTTAGGTCACTCTGTAGAGCACAGTTCCCTTTGGAAACTCTTGTAAGTTCGCATATCAGAGTCTTTTAGAGATACCCTTTAGCACACAAAATTTTGAAGGTCAAGGTCAAAGGTCAAGGTCACTTTGTGGTCAATCATGGAGGTCGACGAAACACTAATTTTTTGAGTAACTTTGATCGGATCGTCTCCAAACTTCATGGGAATCTAGTATATGGTCCGGCGCTCAGCTGATTAGTTTTTGGTGGCGATCGGCCTTGACCTTCATGGTTAGCGCTGGAGGTCGAAAATTATTGACCCCAAGGTCAAATTTTGAAATCGTAGGTACCATATCGAGTAATACCTCATATGAATGCCCTTGATGAGTGCTTCCCAGATCTGTAAACAGTTTGACGCTATGACGTCATTTGATGACGTCATGACGAAAAAACGGAATTTTCACATTTTGGCAAGATACGGTTCACCCTGTGGGTGACATATGTTTATTATCTTGCCAAAACGAAGTTTTTGCAAGATGTATTAGTCAGCTTGTATGTTTGTTTGTGGTTAATCATTTTTAATTAGATCATGCATTAACATGCACGTTTAGATCACTCTGTAGACCACAGTTATTATTGGAAACTCCTGTAACTTCGCATATCAGAGTCCTATAGAGATACCCTTCAGCACACAAAATTTTGAAGGTCAAGGTCAAAGGTCAAGGTCACTTTGCGGTCAATCATGGAGGTCAATGAAACCCTTATTTTTTGAGTAACTTTGATCGGATCGTCTCCAAACTTCATGGGAATCTAGTATATGGTCCGGCGCTCAGCTGATTAGTTTTTGGTGGCGATCGGCCTTGACCTTCATGGTTAGCGCTGGAGGTCGAAAATTATTGACCCCAAGGTCAAATTTTGAAATCGTAGGTACCATATCGAGTAATACCTCATATGAATGCCCTTGATGAGTGCTTCCCAGATCTGTAAACAGTTTGACGCTATGACGTCATTTGATGACGTCATGACGAAAAAACGGAATTTTCACATTTTGGCAAGATACGGTTCACCCTGTGGGTGACATATGTTCATTATGGATGTCAGCCTGTTCGGCGACATTCGCTTGGATCAATGATGCGCCATTCACGGTATCGTGGCCTGAAGTATTTACATCATTAACGTCGTCTGTGTGAGTAATGGAAGCGCGTTGTTTTAGCGGCTGAACCCTGATGCTCTTTTCTGGGTTTTCCTCTTTATTTATTTGGTCCGCGCTTTGCAGAGAGATTCCAGGTGCATCCTGAAAAGTTTTTTCACTAACAGCCTGCAAATCGAGCACGACCTTTTTACCTGCTCCAGATGAGTCACTATCATCCGGAGCCCTTCGTTTACTCGTCCCCACCTTGCTATCAGTGTCCATTTCAACATTTTGCTGAGGAAGAATAAATACGTTCACGCTTGGAACACTGGATTCACCCTCATTAGGAATTTTAGGCGGTGGCAATGCGATAGCCTCCCCCCCACTGGGAATCTCAATTAGTGGAGCAACGTTAACCTCCCTCCCACTGGGAGTATTCATTAGTGGAGCAGCGTTTACCTCCCTCCCCCTGGGCGTATTCATTAGCAGAGCAACCTCCTCCTTACAAACTATGGCAGTGTGACCCGTCTTGCCACACCTGACACACGAGGCTTTGGGACAAGAACGTTTTAAATGTCCATACGCTCCACACTGAAAGCATGCTAAGGTGGTGGACGATGCGTATAGCTGGAAATTTGCCTCTTCAAAATTAATTTTGAAAGTGATATTGAGGCCTGTGTCGTCCCCACGGTCTGGAAGGACCATATATACCTGTCTGCGGAAGCTCATTACGTGCTTAACACGTTCATTCCGACACCCAAGAGGGATTGTTGAAATCCTCGATACCATTTTACCGTACCGTGATAGCACGGTCATTAACTTGTCATTTGGGATAAATGGTGGTACGTTGGAAATAACCACTCTCGTCGCGGGAGTTAATAGCGGCGATGCCATCATAAAGTGACCGCTTTCCGTGGTTATTCCCGCGCTTACCACGTCATGGACGAGTTCCTCGTCCGAAACGAACACCACCACTTTCTGGTTCATACGCGAAGCTGCACGTATATTTTCATCTCCAACAATGCTCCCCACAGCGAGGATGATGTCCTCGACAGGGACTCCATCCGGAGGCACGCACACAAACGCGTGCTTCCTGGTTAAGCCTTCAAAGTCATCGCGACGAGAGCGTGCATTCGCCATTCCGGCGAAAATACCGCCCCCCTCTCCCCGCTTGTCCGAGCCGGACAAGAGGGTATCAAACCTAAAAAAACGAACTAAAGTAAAAAATAAACGTGCATTATAAGCACAGAAATGGCTTACAACGCGCCGTCAACGCCAGTAGGCCGCGCCCAGAATGGGCCCGCTCTCAATCCTCTCTCTCTCGAAGGCAAAGGTGTAGAACAGATGGGAACAAATGCCAAAGCACACAGGATGGAAAAGGAGAGGGAGGGGGGGGCAGGGGAGGGCAGGAGAGGGGGGAAAACTCACGACGAACTCACCAAAACACAGAGCAGTTGCTCACAGCCGCCATGACGCTACACCCAACATACCGACGGCCGATAGGTGGTGACAGAGAGAGAGAGAGAGAGAGAGAGAGAGAGAGAGAGAGTGAGAGACAGCGAGAGAGAGAGAGACAGCAGAGAGAGAGAGAGAGAGAGAGAGAGAGAGAGAGACAGCGAGAGAGAGAGAGAGACAGCGAGAGAGAGAGAGAGAGAGACAGCGAGAGAGAGAGAGAGACAGCGAGAGAGAGAGAGACAGCGAGAGAATTTGAATTTTGAACACCATTTATTTCCACAAAATGCACTAGGATGTCAACCTATACCGCGAGGGTATTTACAAGCAGGGGCAGAGAAAAAAAAGGTAGAACAACACCAAAGCATCACACTCTTGATGCAATTCTTAAAACATCATGACGAGTTTCGAGTCCTGAACCACACACAAGGCCTCGTGAGTGCACCATTTCCATTCAAAAAATTCAATATTCCCGTTACTCATATGGTGATCAAATTCCAGCCTTAATCTTGCTGACACCAGCCCTTTAAATATTGGAATGACGTCATCACCATAACATTTATCAATTTTAATTTTCCTTGACTTATAAATTGCATATTTTGCAATGGCAATCAGGAAATTCATCAAGGCACCAGCATTTTTACAAGAGGAGGTAAAGGGTACACCAAAAATAAACATATGCAAGGTAAAAGTGAAGGATAATTTATAAGAAAGGTGTGCAATCACAGAAAGTAGAGGTGCTAACCTCCTGCACTGGACATATGCATGAAAAAGGTCCTCCTCCTGTTCGCAGAAGGGACAATTTACAGGCACCGAGGCATTAAGATAGTGGATAAAAGTGTTTGAGGGGAGAGCCCAATGTGTTAGCCTCCATTGGATATCTGCTAAGAACCCATAGATGGGTGGAACAAACATATTATGCCACAGTGGAGTAGAGGGAAACCCCGGCCCTAACCGTTCTGACCACAAGGCCACACGCATCGCTCCAGACAGGGATGAGACTTCTTTCCCCTTCACGAGTTTAAGGACACCAGCCTTAGTTACTAAGTGAAAGGGGGAGGGAAACCCATCATCATTGGACTGGACAGAGGGCAGCACCTTGATTTCGGGGAAAGATAGTCGAAGATCTTCGACAATTCCGGCACCTTCCCAGCCAATGTTTAGCTGCCTGAATTTTTTTACGACTACCTGTTTGATTTGTTGAACAACTCAAACAGATGCTACACAAACACCTGTCGCCACCACCCCAGCAGACCTCCACTTGGTTCCAGATGCATCCCTTAGATCACTCACTTTGCTTACGCCTCCTTTAATGAATTTTTGAATTAAAGCATGGCTACGAGGAATACATGGGAAAAAGCTGTTATAGAACAGAGGCTCTTGGAGGAAATTACGACAATTATATGCCTCAAGACAACGTTTAACCTCAAGGCCTTTCCATGCATCCAGCAAACTCCGATAAAAAGCGGGAAGTGAAGCACTGCTGACACAATCAAGGTCCACCAAGAGAAGGTGCCGATCATAGTTCATTCCACCAGCCTGTTGTAATAGAAAATGTGCAAATGGGCGCCAGGGCAGCTCCTCCGCATACAGTAGTCTCTGCACAGACTGCAGGCGAAAAGCCATAAGCCGCCCAGAGACGTCAATGACTCCTTGGCCCCCCTCCTTCCGAGGGTGGTACAGTATACTGGGCCGCAGCCAGTGGTAGCCGCTCCAAAAAAAGTCTATCAACTTCCTCTGGATGGCAGGGATCAGCTCCTTGGGTGGCTGCAGGGTAATGACTTTATGCCACAATCTCGCTGCAATCAGGTTATTGATAACAAGAGCGCGGCCTCTGTATGAAAGAGACCGCAGTAGTCCTTTCCATGATTTTAAACGATATGTGATTTGTTCCACACCTCCTTCCCAATTCCTCATTTCCATTTCATGGTTTCCAAGATAAACTCCAAGATATTTGACCCCGTCTGTTTTCAATACCAGATTTTGTGGGAGTGATGGTGGTGATATGACTGAGGGGTTACCTGAACTACACCACAAGGCTACACTTTTACTCCAGTTTACTTCACCAGAAGAGGCTGCAGAGAAGTCTTTTAAGCACTGCTGTACTGCAGCTACACTGCCCGGGCCTTTAAGTAAAACACAAACATCATCAGCATAAGCTGTTACGACAAATTTTAACCCCTCTACCCCCATATCCTGAGGCAATCGTTTCCTGAAGGATGCCAAAAGTGGTTCAAGGGCAATTGTGTACAACAGTCCCGAGAGAGGACAGCCTTGGCGGATACCCCGTCGAAAGGAAAAGGGGGAGCATAAGTTATTATTTACTTTCAACATACAGAAAGTGTTTGTATATAACAGTTTAACATATGCTGTGAAGGTTTCACCAAAGCCCATCCCCTTAAGAACCGAAAACAAGTATGCATGATCAACACGATCAAAAGCCTTTGTTTGATCCAGAAACAATAATCCAAAACTGGCAGGCACATACTTTTTACAGGAAATAATATCTCTTACCAGAAACAGGTTATCATGCATGGACCGTCCAGGAACACAGTAGGTTTGATCCGGCTGTATGACAGAGCTGATCACCTCTTTCAGCCGATTCGCTAGTACTTTAGACAAGATTTTGTAGTCAGTACACAGTAAGGAAACAGGTCGCCAGTTCTCAATGAGTTGAATGTTCCCAGGCTTCGGCAAAAGGCATACGACCGCCCTTCTACAGGACAGAGGAAGTTCTCCAGCACGAAGGCTTTCGTCAAGGACTTCAAGCAGATCCGGTCCCACAAGATTCCAAAATGTCTTATAAAACTCTCCAGGCAGCCCGTCAATCCCCGAGGCTTTACCATCTTTCAAGCCTCGCATGGCTGCTTCAAGTTCATCAGGTGAAATTGACGATTCCAGTGTGTGCTGCTTGTCCTCGACTTCTGGGAGCCCAGCAATCAGCTCCTGTATCGCCTCACTGTTGATACTCTGGGCAGAATACAGGTCAGAGTAAAATGCTTTCAAGGCCGCTTTAATCTCCGGTTGGGAGGTAACCGTTGACCCATTAGCAGTACAGAGCTTATGAATTTGCTGCGAGTTTTTCACCGAATTCTCCAAGCTAAAGAAGTCCTTATTTGGCATATCCAAGGTCAAGTAACTCATCCTCATACGCACCAATGTACCCATTGCCCGCTGCCTCACCATTTCGGTCAGTAATGACCTTTTTGTCCATAGCAACTGATCATATCCAAAATCTTTCCCAGCCCCATTACGATTCTGTTCCAATTCTGCAATTTCGGCCTTTAATGAGTCAATTGAGAGACTTTGCATTTTAGTAGTAAACAGACTATACTGTTGACAAAACGTTTTAACTTGACACTTTGCAAGGTCCCACCATATGCGAAGGTTGGCATGCTCAAGCTTAGATGACCGGATTTTCCCCCACACGGTTCGGAAGGCATCTTTAAATTTCTTATCACTTAACAACCGAGTATTGAGTGACCAGTATGCGCTACCTCCTGATGTCAGGGGTAATTTAAAGGACATTGCCACTAAATTATGATCTGAAAACCCTGTTGGGAGTATTTGGGTAGTGGACACCACATTCAGCATTGGCTTATTGATATAGATCCTGTCCAGCCTTGCCCTTGATATGACGCCATCATGACATCTGCACCATGTGTAGGCCCGTGAAGTTGGATGCTGCAACCTCCACACATCCTCAAAACAATAGTTCTTGATGAGGCTCGCTAACACCTTTGCAGAAGCGCCGTGGGGTTCATGTCCACTCCTGTCAACTGAAGGATCAATTGTACAGTTAAAGTCCCCTGCGATACAGGTGAGAGCAGCTGGATCCAGTCCCTCTACAAAGTCCCGCAGTGTGGAAAAGAATGTTCTTCTTTCTATAGGTTCACTTGGTGCATACACATTTACTATAATAAGCTTTTGTGTATTGCAGTAGAACTCCACCGCTATCAAATGTGCCTTATAGACCTCCCTATAAATAACACTCTGAGTGGGAAGCCTGGGACTTAAGGCGATGGCAACACCAGCCTTGGGTGTGGAAACCCCACTCAGCCACCATTGCCCTTTAAAAAGTTTACACCATTCAGCTGCCAAATTGTTTGTGGCATGGGTCTCTTGCAATAGAATGACATCTGCTTTTACCCTCTCCATTGCCTGGATTGCTTGAATTTTCCGTAAGGGGGCACATCCCCCATTGATGTTCAGGGAGGCAATATGTATTTCTCGCGTTGTCATTCTAAGGTGGTAGCTCACCGTCTGCCTGCAATTCTTTGTTCGCCTTTGTTACTGCTTTGCGAAGACGTTGAAATTGAGGCTCTGAGAGCATGGGGTCATTTTTCTGTAAAAGAGGTTTCGAAACCTTAATGAAAGCTTGAACATCAGGGAAGTGATCTCTAATTACAACGTGACGTTGTCTAAACGTTACGTTTAAGAAATCAATGACTTTCCCTTTTGTCACCTCTGCTTGCCTCACCTGCTCCTTCTGAGACTCACTCAGGGCAGCAAGACTGCATCCTTCCTCATCAGCCTCGACCCCACTCTCACCCAGTGGTGTGTCAGGTACTGGCACCTCATCTGTGTCATTGTCACCATGGTATTTTTGTTGCGTCTGCATGGCACCAACTACCCCATCGTTGTTGTCTGCCACCGACTTATCGATCTCTTTCTCATCATCTTCCGTTGAGATGGGGGTCCTTGACTGCTCGTCGCATGGTGCAGGGTGTCCACCATCACACACGGTGACACACTCGGTAATGCTTCGATTCTCTTCATCCTGTGAAATGGGCAGATTCGCATCTCTACCTATTGCATTACCATTTTGCTCATGGTCATCAGGTTGGTCTGTATTACCATCTTCCTGCACGAGAACCATTTTGTTTCCTTTTCCTCCATTCTCATCGCTCGCAAGAGAGCGTTTCAAGTTTCTCCTCGACTCGGTCTCCATCAGCTTCACCTCCTCGAAGTCCCTTTGTTCTTGAGGTTGCAGCCTCTCCTCCACATATGGTTGCTCCACTACCGTATGGGCTTCTCCACCAGCACCACTGTCACCCGCACCCTCGTATTCCGGTGTTGACCTTTTTTCGACACCTGGCTCATCTACAGGGTCGTTCAAGTCATTTACAGGTGGGGGGGTGGGGGGGGGCTGCCCCAGCTGCTGTGGCATAACTCTTCCTCACATCAGGACAATACTGCCGAGTGTGTCCGTATGCCCCACATGTATAGCAAATCAAGGTCTCAGTAGCTGCAAAGATCCGGTAATCATGATCTCCTATTTTAAAATTTATAGATATGTTCAGCTGTTTTGCCTCATCCTTTAGTACGACGAAACAAAAACGTCTAAACGACTCGACATGCTTCAGCCTTCCGTTCCTGGTTCGCAGGGGGACCGTGATAATTCGTGAGACGACAGTCCCATGCTCCCCTAATTTTCGTAGGATTTCTTCATTCCTCAGAAAGGGCGGAACGTTACTTAAAATAACTTTAACCGCCGGTGTGTCCATGGACGATACCGGAACAAATTGGTCGTTCCCCAACGTTAACCCGTTTTGCACCACGATGTCTGCAAGGCTAACTTGTGACACGAAAACCACCACTTTGTGGTTCATTCGAGACGCAGCACGAATGTTATTTACCCCGATCAAATCCCCGATTGCAAGTAGAACATCGTCCATTTGCACGTCTTCCGGCGGAACAAGGCACAGCCCGTGCTTACGCGATAACACCTCATCACTAACACGATCAGCAGTCCTTTGACTATTCCTATTAGCCATTTATCGGCAATAAACTAAACAAACTAAACAGTAACAATGCAATAAACTAACCAAACAAATCAAAATTAGTTAAATAAGTAAATAAATAAATAAATAATCGGCACGATATAACCAACCCACGTTATAAATTAATACAGGTGGCTAACCGTTACCGTGCTGTCTCTCTCTCCCTCTCTCGTCTCAAGAGCAGAAGGGAAACACAGAGAAAACTTCACAAACTCGTACAAGGACACAAATGGAGTGAAAGGAGGATAGGAAAGACCACCAACACAGCACCGTACTCACAGCTCAACACCCACAGCCGCCATGATTACCACACCCACGCACGACTCACAACCATCCAGAAGGGGGCGCGAGAGAGAGAGAGAGAGAGAGAGAGAGAGAGAGAGAGAGAGAGAGAGAGAGAGAGAGAGACAGCGAGAGAGAGAGAGAGACAGCGAGAGAGAGAGAGAGACAGCGAGAGAGAGAGAGAGAGAGAGAGAGAGAGAGAGAGAGAGAGAGAGAGAGACAGCGAGAGAGAGAGAGACAGCAAGAGAGAGAGAGAGAGACAGCGAGAGAGAGAGAGAGAGACAGCGAGAGAGAGAGAGAGACAGCGAGAGAGAGAGAGAGACAGCGAGAGAGAGAGAGAGAGAGAGAGAGAGAGAGAGAGAGAGAGAGAGACAGCGAGAGAGAGAGAGACAGCGAGAGAGAGAGAGAGACAGCGAGAGAGAGAGAGAGAGACAGCGAGAGAGAGAGAGAGAGAGAGAGAGAGAGAGAGAGAGACAGCGAGAGAGAGAGAGAGACAGCGAGAGAGAATTTTTTTTTTTTTTTTTTTGAATTTGCAACACCATTTATTTCACAAAAAAATACACCAGGTCAAGTTCCATTTTTACAGGAGAGAAAAATAAAAATAAAAACAACAGTTCTTAATGTTAAAAAGAAAAAAGTACAAATCCGATTCATTTACAACACATAATGCTTCATTATTACACCATTTGCACTCAATGAGTTTGACATTTTCATTCGGAGAGGGAGAGAGAGAGAGAGAGAGAGAGAGAGAATGAGAATGGATACCATTTATTTCCACAAAAATGCACTAGGATGTCAACCTATACCGCGAGGGTATTTACAAGCAGGGGCAGAGAAAAAAAAGGTACAACAACACCAAAGCATCACATCTTGATGCAATTCTTAAAACATCATGACGAGTTTCGAGTCCTGAACCACACACAAGGCCTCGTGAGTGCACCATTTCCATTCAAAAAATTCAATATTCCCGTTACTCATATGGTGATCAAATTCCAGCCTTAATCTTGCTGACACCAGCCCTTTAAATATTGGAATGACGTCATCACCATAACATTTATCAATTTTAATTTTCCTTGACTTATAAATTGCATATTTTGCAATGGCAATCAGGAAATTCATCAAGGCACCAGCATTTTTACAAGAGGAGGTAAAGGGTACACCAAAAATAAACATATGCAAGGTAAAAGTGAAGGATAATTTATAAGAAAGGTGTGCAATCACAGAAAGTAGAGGTGCTAACCTCCTGCACTGGACATATGCATGAAAAAGGTCCTCCTCCTGTTCGCAGAAGGGACAATTTACAGGCACCGAGGCATTAAGATGGTGGATAAAAGTGTTTGAGGGGAGAGCCCAATGTGTTAGCCTCCATTGGATATCTGCTAAGAACCCATAGATGGGTGGAACAAACATATTATGCCACAGTGGAGTAGAGGGAAACCCCGGCCCTAACCGTTCTGACCACAAGGCCACACGCATCGCTCCAGACAGGGATGAGACTTCTTTCCCCTTCACGAGTTTAAGGACACCAGCCTTAGTTACTAAGTGAAAGGGGGAGGGAAACCCATCATCATTGGACTGGACAGAGGGCAGCACCTTGATTTCGGGGAAAGATAGTCGAAGATCTTCGACAATTCCGGCACCTTCCCAGCCAATGTTTAGCTGCCTGAATTTTTTTACGACTACCTGTTTGATTTGTTGAACAACTCGAACAGATGCTACACAAACACCTGTCGCCACCACCCCAGCAGACCTCCACTTGGTTCCAGATGCATCCCTTAGATCACTCACTTTGCTTACGCCTCCTTTAATGAATTTTTGAATTAAAGCATGGCTACGAGGAATACATGGGAAAAAGCTGTTATAGAACAGAGGCTCTTGGAGGAAATTACGACAATTATATGCCTCAAGACAACGTTTAACCTCAAGGCCTTTCCATGCATCCAGCAAACTCCGATAAAAAGCGGGAAGTGAAGCACTGCTGACACAATCAAGGTCCACCAAGAGAAGGTGCCGATCATAGTTCATTCCACCAGCCTGTTGTAATAGAAAATGTGCAAATGGGCGCCAGGGCAGCTCCTCCGCATACAGTAGTCTCTGCACAGACTGCAGGCGAAAAGCCATAAGCCGCCCAGAGACGTCAATGACTCCTTGGCCCCCCTCCTTCCGAGGGTGGTACAGTATACTGGGCCGCAGCCAGTGGTAGCCGCTCCAAAAAAAGTCTATCAACTTCCTCTGGATGGCAGGGATCAGCTCCTTGGGTGGCTGCAGGGTAATGACTTTATGCCACAATCTCGCTGCAATCAGGTTATTGATAACAAGAGCGCGGCCTCTGTATGAAAGAGACCGCAGTAGTCCTTTCCATGATTTTAAACGATATGTGATTTGTTCCACACCTCCTTCCCAATTCCTCATTTCCATTTCATGGTTTCCAAGATAAACTCCAAGATATTTGACCCCGTCTGTTTTCCATACCAGATTTTGTGGGAGTGATGGTGGTGATATGACTGAGGGGTTACCTGAACTACACCACAAGGCTACACTTTTACTCCAGTTTACTTCACCAGAAGAGGCTGCAGAGAAGTCTTTTAAGCACTGCTGTACTGCAGCTACACTGCCCGGGCCTTTAAGTAAAACACAAACATCATCAGCATAAGCTGTTACGACAAATTTTAACCCCTCTACCCCCATATCCTGAGGCAATCGTTTCCTGAAGGATGCCAAAAGTGGTTCAAGGGCAATTGTGTACAACAGTCCCGAGAGAGGACAGCCTTGGCGGATACCCCGTCGAAAGGAAAAGGGGGAGCATAAGTTATTATTTACTTTCAACATACAGAAAGTGTTTGTATATAACAGTTTAACATATGCTGTGAAGGTTTCACCAAAGCCCATCCCCTTAAGAACCGAAAACAAGTATGCATGATCAACACGATCAAAAGCCTTTGTTTGATCCAGAAACAATAATCCAAAACTGGCAGGCACATACTTTTTACAGGAAATAATATCTCTTACCAGAAACAGGTTATCATGCATGGACCGTCCAGGAACACAGTAGGTTTGATCCGGCTGTATGACAGAGCTGATCACCTCTTTCAGCCGATTCGATAGTACTTTAGACAAGATTTTGTAGTCAGTACACAGTAAGGAAACAGGTCGCCAGTTCTCAATGAGTTGAATGTTCCCAGGCTTCGGCAAAAGGCATACGACCGCCCTTCTACAGGACAGAGGAAGTTCTCCAGCACGAAGGCTTTCGTCAAGGACTTCAAGCAGATCCGGTCCCACAAGATTCCAAAATGTCTTATAAAACTCTCCAGGCAGCCCGTCAATCCCCGAGGCTTTACCATCTTTCAAGCCTCGCATGGCTGCTTCAAGTTCATCAGGTGAAATTGACGATTCCAGTGTGTGCTGCTTGTCCTCGACTTCTGGGAGCCCAGCAATCAGCTCCTGTATCGCCTCACTGTTGATACTCTGGGCAGAATACAGGTCAGAGTAAAATGCTTTCAAGGCCGCTTTAATCTCCGGTTGGGAGGTAACCGTTGACCCATTAGCAGTACAGAGCTTATGAATTTGCTGCGAGTTTTTCACCGAATTCTCCAAGCTAAAGAAGTCCTTATTTGGCATATCCAAGGTCAAGTAACTCATCCTCATACGCACCAATGTACCCATTGCCCGCTGCCTCACCATTTCGGTCAGTAATGACCTTTTTGTCCATAGCAACTGATCATATCCAAAATCTTTCCCAGCCCCATTACGATTCTGTTCCAATTCTGCAATTTCGGCCTTTAATGAGTCAATTGAGAGACTTTGCATTTTAGTAGTAAACAGACTATACTGTTGACAAAACGTTTTAACTTGACACTTTGCAAGGTCCCACCATATGCGAAGGTTGGCATGCTCAAGCTTAGATGACCGGATTTTCCCCCACACGGTTCGGAAGGCATCTTTAAATTTCTTATCACTTAACAACCGAGTATTGAGTGACCAGTATGCGCTACCTCCTGATGTCAGGGGTAATTTAAAGGACATTGCCACTAAATTATGATCTGAAAACCCTGTTGGGAGTATTTGGGTAGTGGACACCACATTCAGCATTGGCTTATTGATATAGATCCTGTCCAGCCTTGCCCTTGATATGACGCCATCATGACATCTGCACCATGTGTAGGCCCGTGAAGTTGGATGCTGCAACCTCCACACATCCTCAAAACAATAGTTCTTGATGAGGCTCGCTAACACCTTTGCAGAAGCGCCGTGGGGTTCATGTCCACTCCTGTCAACTGAAGGATCAATTGTACAGTTAAAGTCCCCTGCGATACAGGTGAGAGCAGCTGGATCCAGTCCCTCTACAAAGTCCCGCAGTGTGGAAAAGAATGTTCTTCTTTCTATAGGTTCACTTGGTGCATACACATTTACTATAATAAGCTTTTGTGTATTGCAGTAGAACTCCACCGCTATCAAATGTGCCTTATAGACCTCCCTATAAATAACACTCTGAGTGGGAAGCCTGGGACTTAAGGCGATGGCAACACCAGCCTTGGGTGTGGAAACCCCACTCAGCCACCATTGCCCTTTAAAAAGTTTACACCATTCAGCTGCCAAATTGTTTGTGGCATGGGTCTCTTGCAATAGAATGACATCTGCTTTTACCCTCTCCATTGCCTGGATTGCTTGAATTTTCCGTAAGGGGGCACATCCCCCATTGATGTTCAGGGAGGCAATATGTATTTCTCGCGTTGTCATTCTAAGGTGGTAGCTCACCGTCTGCCTGCAATTCTTTGTTCGCCTTTGTTACTGCTTTGCGAAGACGTTGAAATTGAGGCTCTGAGAGCATGGGGTCATTTTTCTGTAAAAGAGGTTTCGAAACCTTAATGAAAGCTTGAACATCAGGGAAGTGATCTCTAATTACAACGTGACGTTGTCTAAACGTTACGTTTAAGAAATCAATGACTTTCCCTTTTGTCACCTCTGCTTGCCTCACCTGCTCCTTCTGAGACTCACTCAGGGCAGCAAGACTGCATCCTTCCTCATCAGCCTCGACCCCACTCTCACCCAGTGGTGTGTCAGGTACTGGCACCTCATCTGTGTCATTGTCACCATGGTATTTTTGTTGCGTCTGCATGGCACCAACTACCCCATCGTTGTTGTCTGCCACCGACTTATCGATCTCTTTCTCATCATCTTCCGTTGAGATGGGGGTCCTTGACTGCTCGTCGCATGGTGCAGGGTGTCCACCATCACACACGGTGACACACTCGGTAATGCTTCGATTCTCTTCATCCTGTGAAATGGGCAGATTCGCATCTCTACCTATTGCATTACCATTTTGCTCATGGTCATCAGGTTGGTCTGTATTACCATCTTCCTGCACGAGAACCATTTTGTTTCCTTTTCCTCCATTCTCATCGCTCGCAAGAGAGCGTTTCAAGTTTCTCCTCGACTCGGTCTCCATCAGCTTCACCTCCTCGAAGTCCCTTTGTTCTTGAGGTTGCAGCCTCTCCTCCACATATGGTTGCTCCACTACCGTATGGGCTTCTCCACCAGCACCACTGTCACCCGCACCCTCGTATTCCGGTGTTGACCTTTTTTCGACACCTGGCTCATCTACAGGGTCGTTCAAGTCATTTACAGGTGGGGGGGTGGGGGGGGCTGCCCCAGCTGCTGTGGCATAACTCTTCCTCACATCAGGACAATACTGCCGAGTGTGTCCGTATGCCCCACATGTATAGCAAATCAAGGTCTCAGTAGCTGCAAAGATCCGGTAATCATGATCTCCTATTTTAAAATTTATAGATATGTTCAGCTGTTTTGCCTCATCCTTTAGTACGACGAAACAAAAACGTCTAAACGACTCGACATGCTTCAGCCTTCCGTTCCTGGTTCGCAGGGGGACCGTGATAATTCGTGAGACGACAGTCCCATGCTCCCCTAATTTTCGTAGGATTTCTTCATTCCTCAGAAAGGGCGGAACGTTACTTAAAATAACTTTAACCGCCGGCGTGTCCATGGACGATACCGGAACAAATTGGTCGTTCCCCAACGTTAACCCGTTTTGCACCACGATGTCTGCAAGGCTAACTTGTGACACGAAAACCACCACTTTGTGGTTCATTCGAGACGCAGCACGAATGTTATTTACCACGATCAAATCCCCGATTGCAAGTAGAACATCGTCCATTTGCACGTCTTCCGGCGGAACAAGGCACAGCCCGTGCTTACGCGATAACACCTCATCACTAACACGATCAGCAGTCCTTTGACTATTCCTATTAGCCATTTATCGGCAATAAACTAAACAAACTAAACAGTAACAATGCAATAAACTAACCAAACAAATCAAAATTAGTTAAATAAGTAAATAAATAAATAAATAATCGGCACGATATAACCAACCCACGTTATAAATTAATACAGGTGGCTAACCGTTACCGTGCTGTCTCTCTCTCCCTCTCTCGTCTCAAGAGCAGAAGGGAAACACGGAGAAAACTTCACAAACTCGTACAAGGACACAAATGGAGTGAAAGGAGGATAGGAAAGACCACCAACACAGCACCGTACTCACAGCTCAACACCCACAGCCGCCATGATTACCACACCCACGCACGACTCACAACCATCCAGAAGGGGGCGCGAGAGAGAGAGAGAGAGAGAGAGAGAGAGAGAGAAAGAGAGAGAGAGAGAGAGACAGCGAGAGAGAGAGAGAGACAGCGAGAGAGAGAGAGACTTTGACTTTTAAGCTCTTTTTATTATAAAAGTATAAAACAAGAATACCACCAAAAGCAATCAATCAGGGCAATCAGTAAAATCATAGCAATCCCGAAAGGAAAAAAACAAACGGTGCACTGCAAACCCAGCAACAGAAAGGTGCAAATGCCAGAAAAAAACAGCACACGATAAGAAACACCCGCACTGTATTATACGGAGATTAACAATTTGTTTTCCTGGACCTCACAAATCCCTCCAACACACCAAGTCGCAACAAAATTAGCAAGGTCGTTTGCCGTTTGGACACAGCCAAATTCAAGCTTGAGCCTTGCTGACACCAATGAACTAAAGAACACCATGATACTGCATTCCTGCATGGGTCTGCCGCCCAGCTTCGCCTTCCGCGACAGGTATACGGCCAGTTTAGCAGTAGCGGTTAGGAACCCGAATACAATGGATGTGGTTCCCTTTTTGGGAGGAAAGCCAAAGATGTAAGCTTTCAAGGAAAAGGTAACCTGCAATCTATGGGAAATAAAATTTAACCAATGAAACAAAGGAGAAAGTCTTTCACAATTAATGAAAGCATGAAGCAAATCTTCCCTCGCCGGACAAAAGGGGCAACAGCCGGAAATGGGGGGAAAAAAACGGATGACAGCATTGGAAGGAACAATCCAGTGGGCCAAACACCACTGAAGGTCACCTGTTCTTTTAGAAATAAGTCCAGCATACATTGTATCCCATAAAGGCTCAGAGGGGGGACCGGGAGGCAAGAGTCCTTTCCACCGGGTAACCCCAGCTAGAGGTGGGTCCCCAAGAAGAAGTTTCACACAAGACCTATAGATACTCTTGCTGCTCATGCCATGGAAGGGGGGTGACCCTGCGCTCATGAAAGGCAGCTCGTTTGGGGTAAAAGTGACCCCTAATTTTGGGACTGTGGGCTCGACCTCTATGTCCTGCGTCCAATGTAGGCCTAGCTGGTGGCCCTTTCGGATCACCGCTCTTAGTATATTCTCGATTTGCCTCCTGGACCGAACACCTGTTAGGTCCGCCAGCTCGTTCGCAGGCTTCCATCCCTGTCCAGAGTCGTGTCGGAGATGACACACTTTCAGGATGTTGGCCGCTATAAAATGCTGGCAGAAGTCGCGACTCCTCGGGATATCGGGGAAAAGTGGGTTGAAAAATAAAGGCTCATGTGCATACATGTTAGTGCCATACAAGTCTGTTTGGCGACTTATTGAAACGCCCTGCCAGGCATTCAAGAGGCTCTGATAAAAAACTGGGAGCAGAGATGTATCGGTGTGTTGAAGGTTGGTCAGGAAAAGTTCCTGTCCGTATCCGAGCCTCCCAGCTCGTTGAAGAATGGAGCAGGCTAAGGGCTTTCCTGGTAGGTGTTCTGCATACAGCAAGCGTTGGATGGAGCGGAGCCGGAAGGCCAACAGGCGGCATTTCACATCGACTAGGCCATGACCACCCTCGGCCAAGGGACAACATATGGCGCTGGGTCGAAGCCAGTGGTAGCCTCCCCAAAAAAAATCCACCAGTTTCCTCTGGATAGCTTGGAGCAAAACCTCCGGTGGTTGCAGGCAGATGAACCGGTGCCACAAAAGGGTAGCGACGAGGTTGTTGACAACTAGCACGCGACCCTTATAGGACAGGTGGGGTAGAGCTCTTTTCCATCGGCTCAAACGCCCGTCTACCTGGTCAATGATCCTGTCCCAATTGTTCTGGGCATACTGAGGAGGTCCGAGGAAGACGCCCAAATACTTGATGCCATCGTTTGCCCACACTAGTTCTGCAGGAAGGGGAGGTGGTGGTAATAACGGTGGCATAGATAAGTCGTTTTTTGGAAAGGGGATCCACAGAGCCTTGCTTTTCCCCCAATTACACCTTAATGATGAGGCAAGGTTGAAGTCCGACAAACACTTTGCCATGGCGTCACTGTCGCATTTTCTTTTTATAATGACACACAGGTCGTCGGCATAAGCTGACAGGGTCAAAGGTGGGTGTCCTGGAGAAAGGGCAAGTCCAGGGATATCCTTTCTGAGGGCGATTAAGAGGGGCTCCAAGGCGAGGGCAAATAATAGACCTGAAAGTGGACAACCTTGCCTTACCCCTCTCTGAACCTTTATGGGTGGGCAAAATTCGTTGTTAACTTTGATCAGGCTGGAGATGTTTGCATATAACAAAGCTATGTAGGCTCTAAAATTTGTGCCAAGCCCGCAAGCTTGTAACACATGACACAAAAACTCATGATCAATGCTATCAAAGGCTTTTGCCAGGTCAAGAAACACCAATCCAAAATCCTCTTTAACACATTTACCAGTTAACAAATCTCTGACTAGGAATATGTTGTCATAGATGGATCTGCCAGGGATGCCGCAACTTTGATCAGGTGACACCAGGTCCCCGATAACTGTCTTCAACCGGTTCGCAAGGACCTTGGAAAACAGTTTGTAATCCGTGCACAACAACGAGATCGGACGCCAGTTTGACAGGTGTCGGAGATCGCCAGTCTTGGGTAGCAGGCAGAGTACTGCTCTTCTAAAACTGAGCGGTAATTCTCCGGATAAAAGAGATGCATCCAGAACATTGAGCAGCTCTGGGCCCAAAATGTCCCAGAATGCCGAAAGAAATTCGGCCGGTAGGCCATCGATGCCAGGGGCTTTTCCCGACTCCATCTCAGCGAGTGCACCGGATAGCTCTGGAAGGGTAATTGGAGCATCCAGTTCCAGACGTTGGGCCTCAGTCACGGAAGGAAGGTGAGAGGTCAAAACATTCATCATTTCGTGAGAAACTGTTTTGGCCTTGAAAAGTTCAGAAAAGAAATCAATTATATTTAATCTTATATCACTCGGATTTGTTAGGATGTTCCCCCCTGGGTCCAAAACCGAAGATATGAGTCGTGCTGGTTTCTCTATAGTTTCTAGGTGAAAGAAAGCCTTAGTTGGGGTATCTGAAACCTTTATATTTTGTATTCTTAGCCGAACTAGTGTGCCCGCTGCTTTTTCATGGATCAAATCCCTTAATTGGGCCTTCTTCTCGAGTAGCAACCGATAGTTCACTGGGTTGCTCTCATTGGCCAACTTGCTCTCTAACCTTAAGATGTCTGCTTCCAAGCAAGCCATCGTGATATGTTTTACATTGGTACAGTGCGAATTAAATTGTTGACAAAATACTCGAATTTGGGCCTTTAGGTTATCCCACCAGAGGCTAATTGAGGAGAAAGAAGATTTTTTAGTACTCATTTCAGCCCAGAAATCACGAAAGGAGTCTGTAAATAAACTGTCCTCTAAAAGTTTAACGTTAAACTTCCAGTAACTATTTCTGCATGTGGGTCGAGGAAAAGAAAGATCTAAGGTTACCATATGGTGGTCTGAAAACAATGACGGAAAACAACCTGACGAGGCCGCGACGTTCTTAAAGGGTACATTTATGTACCAGCGGTCGAGTCTTGCCGAAGACACCCGGCCATTGGCACATCGACACCAGGTAAACTGGACTGTGTTGGGGTGGTGCAATCGCCAAACATCCAGTAGACCGGCCGTCTTAAAGAAACGGGATAGGTCCGCATGGGACTCGGGGTGGGGTTCTGCCGAGTTTCTGTCTTTCGGAGGGTCAAAGGTGCAATTAAAGTCACCACCAATGCACACACATTGATCGAGATCAACTGATTTCAGGTGGTTTACCATGGAAGTGAAGAAGGCCTTTCGGTCCCTGCTCTCACTAGGTGCGTACACATTGAAAATGGTACAGCGGAAGTTTTGATGTGCAAGCTGGAGGGAAATAAGCCGGCCTTTTATGACTTCCTGAAAATGACAAGACTCGAAAGCTAGGCCTGGCTTTAGAAAAAACCCAACCCCAGCAGATGAGGCTGACAGATTGCTAAAATAGCATTGCCCTTTGAAAGTTTGGCACCAGTCATGTTCCACGTTAGGTGTGATGTGGGTCTCTTGTAGTAAAAGAACATTTGCCTTTTTACGGTCAAACAAGTTTTTGACTTGGGCCTGACGGAGGTGGCTTGCACCCCCACCATTCATGTTTAAGGTCGCAAAGGAAATGTTTTTCATTCCGTGGTAATGAAATCGCCCTGTGCTTGGGAACACTCTGCACCTGCTCGGGTAACAAACTTTCTTAACCTGTGGAGTTGAGATTTCGTCAGGTCAAAATCCTCACGCGCTTTGATTATTGACTTTGCGGTGCACATGAATGCAGCCAAGTCAGGGAAATTGTCTTTAATGACAATGTTGCGGTGACGATACGTTTCGTTAAGGAAGGTAAGAACGAGTTGAGGGGATACCTGCGAGTGACCTGTCATTGTTTGTGACAGCGCGGTTGCCTCAATGTCATCTTCGGACTCAGACACGTCAGATAACATGTCGTCGGGATCTGGGGTATTACCCGCTGCCCCCGCGGTCTTGTCTGGGGGCACCTTCACAAGTTTCTCAAGGTGTTCCCGAGGGCACTCGTTAACACTTTGGTGGATATTTGTTTCTGGGGTCGGAGCTTGGGTTTGAGATCCCGGCAAACTCAGATTTGCTGGCCCCGTTTGTACAGTGGGAGCGTTTATTGAATCCTTAGTCTGCTCGGTATTTAAAGGGGGGGCAGGCGGAAAACCATTTCCCAGCTCGGAAATGGTAATACTTTCACTGGAGGTTTCGCACTCGGAAACTTCCAGGTGAGAGGTACAAATTTTATTTTTTGGCTCATTTACATAATGAGACTCACTGGTGTCATTGGCAACGGTATCCATGTTCTCAGTTAGTGAGGGAATGTCAGAGGGGCACTCGGACACGTGTGCGCCGGAAATGGTGCCGCCCATGACCGCCTTCTTTGCAGCACCAGCGAAACTGCTTGGCGCTGGTGCTCTTCGCTTTTTAGAAAACACTGTGGATTCTTCGTTCATGGGTTCGGGAAAGGGGGCAATGCTAGTTGTGTCAGTCGCATCGGTGGGTGTCGTCACATTGGAATCGAAAAGCACCGGTGTGACAGACGACTCAGTCGGGGTGTCAGAAGGTACGGTCGGGGTGTCAGAAGGTACGGTCGGGGTGTCAGAAGGTACGGTCGGGGTGTCAGAAGGTACGGTCAGGGTGTCAGAAGGTACGGTCCGGGCGTCCGAAGGTGCGGTCGGGGTGTCAGAGGGTACGGTCCGGGTGACGGAAGGTACGGTCGGGGTGTCAGAAGGTACGGTCAGGGTGTCAGAAGGTACGGTCCGGGCGTCCGAAGGTGCGGTCGGGGTGTCAGAGGGTACGGTCCGGGTGACGGAAGGTACGGTAGGGGTGACAGGAGATACGGTCCGGGTGACGGAAGGTACGGTAGGGGTAACAGGAGATACGGTCCGGGTGTCAGCGAGCATGGTCGGGGTGTCACAAGGCGCGGTGGAGGGATTGGCCTTTTTGCAAGCCCTTTCGTTATGTCCCGGTTCACCACACTTCGGACAAGCGGCCCTAGGACAGAATCTTTTAACGTGTCCGAATTCTCCACAATTAAAGCAAGTTAAGGAGGCTGAGGAAGCATACATGTGGTATTCTCGATCATCCAACGATACTTTAAAGGATATATTTAAACCTGTATCGGCTCCGCGATCCGGGAGGATCATGTACACCTGCCTCCTAAAGCTCATCACGTGTTTAACACGATCACTGCGACACCCGAGCGGGATCATTGAGATTCGGGAAACAATTTTTCCATAACGAGACAGAACAGATAGGAGTTTCTCGCCTGGCACAAATGGTGGGACGTTGGATATTGTTATCTTGGTCGCCGGCGTATCCATAGGGGATACCGTAATGTAATGGCCCCCTTTTATGGTTAGACCGGTACTAACGACGTCATGGACGAGTTTTTCTTCTGACACGAAGACAACAAATTTTTGGTTCATTCGTGACGCCGCACGAACATTACCGTCTCCTATGATGGATCCCACGGCAAGGATAATGTCCTCAGTAGGAGCTCCTTCGGGCGGAACACATGCGAATGCATGCTTACGTGTCAATTTCTCGAACGCCTCGCAACGAGAGCGTGTATTCGCCATACCGGCGAAATCCCCCCCCCCCCCCCCCCCCCCCTTGTCCGAACCGGACAAGAAGGTGTCAAACCTAAATAATCAAACTAAAGTAAATAATAAACGTGCATTATAAGCGCAAAAAAGGCTTACAAAGCGTCGTCAAAGCCAGTAGGCCGCACCCAAAATGGGCTCGCTCTCAATCCTCTCTCTCTTGAAGACAAGGGTACAGAACGGATGGAAACACGATGCCGAAGCACAACGGATGGAAAAGGAGAGGGAGGGGGGGCAGGGGAGGGCAGGAGAGGAGAAAAACTCACAAAGAACTCACTACACCACAGAGCAGTTGCTCACAGCCGCCATGACGCCACACCCACCACAAACGGCCAGCAGGGGGCGCGAGAGAGAGATAGAGAGAGAGAGAGAGAGAGAGAGAGACAGCGAGAGAGAGAGAGACAGCAAGAGAGAGAGAGAGAGACAGCGAGAGAGAGAGAGAGAGACAGCGAGAGAGAGAGAGAGAGACAGCGAGAGAGAGAGAGAGAGAGAGAGAGAGAGAGAGAGAGAGAGAGACAGCGAGAGAGAGAGAGAGAGACAGCGAGAGAGAGAGAGAGAATTTGCAACACCATTTATTTCACAAAAAAAATACACCAGGTCAAGTTCCATTTTTACAGGAGAGAAAATAAAAATAAAAACAACAGTTCTTAATGTTAAAAAGAAAAAAAAGAAAAAAGTACAAATCCGATTCATTTACAACACATAATGCTTCATTATTACACCATTTGCACTCAATGAGTTTGACATTTTCATTCGGAGAGAGAGAGAGAGAGAGAGAGAGAGAGAGAGAATGAGAATGGATACCATTTATTTCCACAAAAATGCACTAGGATGTCAACCTATACCGCAAGGGTATTTACAAGCAGGGGCAGAGAAAAAAAGGTACAACAACACCAAAGCATCACACTCTTGATGCAATTCTTAAAACATCATGACGAGTTTCGAGTCCTGAACCACACACAAGGCCTCGTGAGTGCACCATTTCCATTCAAAAAATTCAATATTCCCGTTACTCATGTGGTGATCAAATTCCAGCCTTAATCTTGCTGACACCAGCCCTTTAAATATTGGAATGACGTCATCACCATAACATTTATCAATTTTAATTTTCCTTGACTTATAAATTGCATATTTTGCAATGGCAATCAGGAAATTCATCAAGGCACCAGCATTTTTACAAGAGGAGGTAAAGGGTACACCAAAAATAAACATATGCAAGGTAAAAGTGAAGGATAATTTATAAGAAAGGTGTGCAATCACAGAAAGTAGAGGTGCTAACCTCCTGCACTGGACATATGCATGAAAAAGATCCTCCTCCTGTTCGCAGAAGGGACAATTTACAGGCACCGAGGCATTAAGATGGTGGATAAAAGTGTTTGAGGGGAGAGCCCAATGTGTTAGCCTCCATTGGATATCCGCTAAGAACCCATAGATGGGTGGAACAAACATATTATGCCACAGTGGAGTAGAGGGAAACCCCGGCCCTAACCGTTCTGACCACAAGGCCACACGCATCGCTCCAGACAGGGATGAGACTTCTTTCCCCCTCACGAGTTTAAGGACACCAGCCTTAGTTACTAAGTGAAAGGGGGAGGGAAACCCATCATCATTGGACTGGACAGAGGGCAGCACCTTGATTTCGGGGAAAGATAGTCGAAGATCTTCGACAATTCCGGCACCTTCCCAGCCAATGTTTAGCTGCCTGAATTTTTTTACGACTACCTGTTTGATTTGTTGAACAACTCGAACAGATGCTACACAAACACCTGTCGCCACCACCCCAGCAGACCTCCACTTGGTTCCAGATGCATCCCTTAGATCACTCACTTTGCTTACGCCTCCTTTAATGAATTTTTGAATTAAAGCATGGCTACGAGGAATACATGGGAAAAAGCTGTTATAGAACAGAGGCTCTTGGAGGAAATTACGACAATTATATGCCTCAAGACAACGTTTAACCTCAAGGCCTTTCCATGCATCCAGCAAACTCCGATAAAAAGCGGGAAGTGAAGCACTGCTGACACAATCAAGGTCCACCAAGAGAAGGTGCCGATCATAGTTCATTCCACCAGCCTGTTGTAATAGAAAATGTGCAAATGGGCGCCAGGGCAGCTCCTCCGCATACAGTAGTCTCTGCACAGACTGCAGGCGAAAAGCCATAAGCCGCCCAGAGACGTCAATGACTCCTTGGCCCCCCTCCTTCCGAGGGTGGTACAGTATACTGGGCCGCAGCCAGTGGTAGCCGCTCCAAAAAAAGTCTATCAACTTCCTCTGGATGGCAGGGATCAGCTCCTTGGGTGGCTGCAGGGTAATGACTTTATGCCACAATCTCGCTGCAATCAGGTTATTGATAACAAGAGCGCGGCCTCTGTATGAAAGAGACCGCAGTAGTCCTTTCCATGATTTTAAACGATATGTGATTTGTTCCACACCTCCTTCCCAATTCCTCATTTCCATTTCATGGTTTCCAAGATAAACTCCAAGATATTTGACCCCGTCTGTTTTCCATACCAGATTTTGTGGGAGTGATGGTGGTGATATGACTGAGGGGTTACCTGAACTACACCACAAGGCTACACTTTTACTCCAGTTTACTTCACCAGAAGAGGCTGCAGAGAAGTCTTTTAAGCACTGCTGTACTGCAGCTACACTGCCCGGGCCTTTAAGTAAAACACAAACATCATCAGCATAAGCTGTTACGACAAATTTTAACCCCTCTACCCCCATATCCTGAGGCAATCGTTTCCTGAAGGATGCCAAAAGTGGTTCAAGGGCAATTGTGTACAACAGTCCCGAGAGAGGACAGCCTTGGCGGATACCCCGTCGAAAGGGAAAGGGGGAGCATAAGTTATTATTTACTTTCAACATACAGAAAGTGTTTGTATATAACAGTTTAACATATGCTGTGAAGGTTTCACCAAAGCCCATCCCCTTAAGAACCGAAAACAAGTATGCATGATCAACACGATCAAAAGCCTTTGTTTGATCCAGAAACAATAACCCAAAACTGGCAGGCACATACTTTTTACAGGAAATAATATCTCTTACCAGAAACAGGTTATCATGCATGGACCGTCCAGGAACACAGTAGGTTTGATCCGGCTGTATGACAGAGCTGATCACCTCTTTCAGCCGATTCGCTAATACTTTAGACAAGATTTTGTAGTCAGTACACAGTAAGGAAACAGGTCGCCAGTTCTCAATGAGTTGAATGTTCCCAGGCTTCGGCAAAAGGCATACGACCGCCCTTCTACAGGACAGAGGAAGTTCTCCAGCACGAAGGCTTTCGTCAAGGACTTCAAGCAGATCCGGTCCCACAAGATTCCAAAATGTCTTATAAAACTCTCCAGGCAGCCCGTCAATCCCCGAGGCTTTACCATCTTTCAAGCCTCGCATGGCTGCTTCAAGTTCATCAGGTGAAATTGACGATTCCAGTGTGTGCTGCTTGTCCTCCTCGACTTCTGGGAGCCCAGCAATCAGCTCCTGTATCGCCTCACTGTTGATACTCTGGGCAGAATACAGGTCAGAGTAAAATGCTTTCAAGGCCGCTTTAATCTCCAGTTGGGAGGTAACCGTTGACCCATTAGCAGTACAGAGCTTATGAATTTGCTGCGAGTTTTTCACCGAATTCTCCAAGCTAAAGAAGTCCTTATTTGGCATATCCAAAGTCAAGTAACTCATCCTCATACGCACCAAGGTACCCATTGCCCGCTGCCTCACCATTTCGGTCAGTAATGACCTTTTTGTCCATAGCAACTGATCATATCCAAAATCTTTCCCAGCCCCATTACGATTCTGTTCCAATTCTGCAATTTCGGCCTTTAATGAGTCAATTGAGAGACTTTGCATTTTAGTAGTAAACAGACTATACTGTTGACAAAACGTTTTAACTTGACACTTTGCAAGGTCCCACCATATGCGAAGGTTGGCATGCTCAAGCTTAGATGACCGGATTTTCCCCCACACGGTTCGGAAGGCATCTTTAAATTTCTTATCACTTAACAACCGAGTATTGAGTGACCAGTATGCGCTACCTCCTGATGTCAGGGGTAATTTAAAGGACATTGCCACTAAATTATGATCTGAAAACCCTGTTGGGAGTATTTGGGTAGTGGACACCACATTCAGCATTGGCTTATTGATATAGATCCTGTCCAGCCTTGCCCATGATATGACGCCATCATGACATCTGCACCATGTGTAGGCCTGTGAAGTTGGATGCTGCAACCTCCACACATCCTCAAAGCAATAGTTCTTGATGAGGCTCGCTAACACCTTTGCAGAAGCGCCGTGGGGTTCATGTCCATTCCTGTCAACTGAAGGATCAATTGTACAGTTAAAGTCCCCTGCGATACAGGTGAGAGCAGCTGGATCCAGTCCCTCTACAAAGTCCCGCAGTGTGGAAAAGAATGTTCTTCTTTCTATAGGTTCACTTGGTGCATACACATTTACTATAATAAGCTTTTGTGTATTGCAGTAGAACTCCACCGCTATCAAATGTGCCTTATAGACCTCCCTATAAATAACACTCTGAGTGGGAAGCCTGGGACTTAAGGCGATGGCAACACCAGCCTTGGGTGTGGAAACCCCACTCAGCCACCATTGCCCTTTAAAAAGTTTACACCATTCAGCTGCCAAATTGTTTGTGGCATGGGTCTCTTGCAATAGAATGACATCTGCTTTTACCCTCTCCATTGCCTGGATTGCTTGAATTTTCCGTAAGGGGGCACATCCCCCATTGATGTTCAGGGAGGCAATATGTATTTCTCGCGTTGTCATTCTAAGGTGGTAGCTCACCGTCTGCCTGCAATTCTTTGTTCGCCTTTGTTACTGCTTTACGAAGACGTTGAAATTGAGGCTCTGAGAGCATGGGGTCATTTTTCTGTAAAAGAGGTTTCGAAACCTTAATGAAAGCTTGGACATCAGGGAAGTGATCTCTAATTACAACGTGACGTTGTCGAAACGTTACGTTTAAGAAATCAATGACCTTCCCTTTTGTCACCTCTGCTTGCCTCACCTGCTCCTTCTGAGGCTCACTCAGGGCAGCAAGACTGCATCCTTCCTCATCAGCCTCGACCCCACTCTCACCCAGTGGTGTGTCAGGTACTGGCACCTCATCTGTGTCATTGTCACCATGGTATTTTTGTTGCGTCTGCATGGCACCAACTACCCCATCGTTGTTGTCTGCCACCGACTTATCGATCTCTTTCTCATCATCCTCCGTTGAGATGGGGGTCCTTGACTGCTCGTCGCATGGTGCAGGGTGTCCACCATCACACACGGTGACACGCTCGGTAATGCTTCGATTCTCTTCATCCTGTGAAATGGGCAGATTCGCATCTCTACCTATTGCATTACCATTTTGCTCATGGTCATCAGGTTGGTCTGTATTACCATCTTCCTGCACGAGAACCATTTTGTTTCCTTTTCCTCCATTCTCATCGCTCGCAAGAGAGCGTTTCAAGTTTCTCCTCGACTCGGTCTCCATCAGCTTCACCTCCTCGAAGTCCCTTTGTTCTTGAGGTTGCAGCCTCTCCTCCACATATGGTTGCTCCACTACCGTATGGGCTTCTCCACCAGCACCACTGTCACCCTCACCCTCGTATTCCGGTGTTGACCTTTTTTCGACACCTGGCTCATCTACAGGGTCGTTCAAGTCATTTACAGGTGGGGGGGTGGGGTGGGGTGGGGGGGGGGGGGGCTGCCCCAGCTGCTGTGGCATAACTCTTTCTCACATCAGGACAATACTGCCGAGTGTGTCCGTATGCCCCACATGTATAGCAAATTAAGGTCTCAGTAGCTGCAAAGATCCGGTAATCATGATCTCCTATTTTAAAATTTATAGATATGTTCAGCTGTTTTGCCTCATCCTTTAGTACGACGAAACAGAAACGTCTAAACGACTCTACATGCTTCAGCCTTCCGTTCCTGGTTCGCAGGGGGACCGTGATAATTCGTGAGACGACAGTCCCATGCTCCCCTAATTTTCGTAGGATTTCTTCATTCCTCAGAAAGGGCGGAACGTTACTTAAAATAACTTTAACCGCCGGCGTGTCCATGGACGATACCGGAACAAATTGGTCGTTCCCCAACGTTAACCCGTTTTGCACCACGATGTCTGCAAGGCTAACTTGTGACACGAAAACCACCACTTTGTGGTTCATTCGAGACGCAGCACGAATGTTATTTACCCCGATCAAATCCCCGATTGCAAGTAGAACATCGTCCATTTGCACGTCTTCCGGCGGAACAAGGCACAGCCCGTGCTTACGCGATAACACCTCATCACTAACACGATCAGCAGTCCTTTGAGTATTCCTATTAGCCATTTATCGGCAATCAACTAAACAAACTGAACAGTAACAATGCAATAAACTAACCAAACAAATCAAAATTAGTTAAATAAGTAAATAAATAAATAAATAATCGGCACGATATAACCAACCCACGTTATAAATTAATACAGGTGGCTAACCGTTACCGTGCTGTCTCTCTCTCCCTCTCTTGTCTCAAGAGCAGAAGGGAAACACGGAGAAACTTCACAAACTCGTACAAGGACACAAATGGAGTGAAAGGAGGATAGGAAAGACCACCAACACAGCACCGTACTCACAGCTCAACACCCACAGCCGCCATGATTACCACACCCACGCACGACTCACAACCATCCAGAAGGGGGCGTGCGAGAGAGAGAGAGAGAGAGAGAGAGAGAGAGAGAGAGAGAGAGAGAGAGAGAGAGACAGCGAGACAGACAGACAGACAGACAGAGAGACAGAGAGACAGAGACAGATAGAGAGAGAGAGAACAGAGTCTTGTAGGAAGAGGATTGAGTCTACTGTTCAAAAAACTGCATTATCTCATGGGAATAAAAATGTTTTCAGCCATTCAAACTCAGATCTTAAGTGCATGTCGACTGCATGGTTTCAGAAACTCTAGATTGTGGAGCAAGTCTAAATAGGTGATGGTATAGGGCATGATGTAATCCACACTCAACATGGGCTATATTAAAGTTGTACAAATGTCATTACCTCTACGAGAAATTTCACACTGAAGGAGAGAAAACTCTTGCATGCATCATCTACCATATAAGAGAGCTGTTGGTCTGTCTGTCTGTGTGCCGCCATTTTTCTCAGAGATGGCTGAACGGATCTTCGTCAAACTTTCAGAGGTTCATCAGTGAGTGCCTGGGAGTGTTTTAGGCAAAAAAAAAAATTGTTTTTTTTTATAGGTTCGTTTTTGGGGATTTAGAAAAAAATCGCTCTATACTGCCTAAGCCTTTTTGATTAATGACAGTTATATACAAGTACACATTCGCATAAATAAATACAAAACAATTACCAGACATTTGAACACAAATAATAAAACAATTCCGGAAGCGGTTGAAGTTGGTGGTACGGCTTCTTCTTTTTAGCTGCGACGAGCAGCTCTATGAGAGGACCGCGTTGTTGTTCTTGTTGTTGGGGTGCCTTTTTGAATAGCGCATGCGCATACACTCGGACGTGCGTTGGTATGAGGTAAGAACATCGCGGACGAAAATCGCGATTTGTTTGAAGAAACCAGAATAAATTCAAATGATCCCTCTGCCACCCAGAATTAACATTAATAAATAACATTAATGAATTAACATTAACAGAAATAACATTCACGTCCATACATTATATGTAATCAGTTGATGAAGCATGTTGCGTCGCAAAACAAAGGACAAGACCAGAACTGAAAGACAAAAAGACGCTAGTGCATGCGTATAATTTAATGACTGGTCGAATTTGGTAGCGCATATTGCAACGGATATCCTCATGATTCTACACGTCGCAGCTGGTGACTACACTGTGGTCATTTTTCTCTTGTTCCTGTACGTCATCATACTTAACTCAAAAACCTTCACCAGCATATATTCAACAAAAAGGTAAAATGATAATTTGACATTTGTGATGGAATCAGATTTGGATGTAATTGCTTTTCCATTGCATTTGCCTTCATTTCAAATATGCTAATGTTTCTTTTTCGCCTGAGCAACGCCGGGTACTCCAGCTATAAACACTTTTATACTTTACTCGGGGGTACAAATACAAATTTGTCTGGGGGTAACACAGGCTATGTTGCCACGGCCTCATGCGGGGGTCTGGGGAACCATGAGAGTGGTGTAAACTCTCTACGTAAATGTGTGCAGTGTAGTGCCACCTGGTGATGGTGGCAGAAGGTATTAAAATTTCATTATTTTTTTTACCTGTGGGCAACACTTAGGTTAAAGCACTCTTTGCATGGGAAAAAAGTTCCTCCTTCCTTTCCTCCCCTCCCCCGTCCGCCAAAACGGAAAAGCCTGTCAAAGCCAGCCCCCCCCCCCTGCTCCAAAGGATGTATATATAGTACATCTCTCCCCTCCCTCTCCCCTTCCCATTCCCCCCACTCCCTTCCTCATGCCTCCCTATCCTGCCTCCCCCCCTCCACCCCCCCCTCCAACCCCCTGCCACCCCCCCCGCAACACCGGGTACTCCTGATAGTTATTTATATTATAACCAAGGAAACCTGGATACATCAATTTGATACCAGAGCACACAATGGATCTCAACAGGTCATCTCAACAACCCCCTCCTCTCCCCCCCCCCCTTCCCCCACTCCCCAAAAAATTAAAGGTCAGTCTGGTGTTAGCGAGATGCTCCTGATCATCTTTTGGGATTGAGAAGGACCTGGACTCATTACACACCAGGAAAACAGACAAAGTTCATTCATTTCGTATGCATCCTGTGACTGCTGGTTGCATCATTGCAAAGAGCATGGCTATGCTGCTGATGCAGGCAGGAATTTTGAATTTGGCCAGGGTGTCGGAGCAAGCCCGGCTACTCTTTGCGAAGAACACCGTGTGATCATTAGTGTCCAGCAACTAATGCTGGCAGATATGGGACGCCAGTTTAATGTCCATCCGAATTCCAAGGGATGGCACACACATTGATGAATTGCCCTGCCTACGAGACACCAGTATGACATTTTAAAGCTGGGCCGAGATTCGAACCCAGGCTAGATGACTCAGAGGCGAGTTTGCATACCTCTTCGCCATTCTGCCAGCCTACAGAGAAAGTGTGACCAGAGCTAGATACTGTAATCATCTAGAGAACCAGCAGCAGCCAGTTAAACACAACAAACGATGCCATTTGTTGGCTAAAGGAGCTTGAATGAATATGAATGAATGAATGATCGTTTTAAGGCTATTTGTCCCCGCTAGAGCGGGGGTTAGCCTTGCGGGCCCCATGACAATTATGGTTCCCTGTTTGAGGCAATGTTTTTTATGGCTCTTCCTGATGCCAACCGTTAGTCGCCTCTTACGATGCGCAGCGATCGGCTAAAGGAGCTTTTGCAGCACAAAAGTGTTGGCCTGTTTTGAATCTCAGGTTCAAATAAATTATATACTGGTGTTGGAGTTGTGGATGATGAGAGGGCGAGACACTTCTCAGCTTGTTCAAAGCTCCTTTATTCCAACAGAACTAACTCGCGACCGGAACTCATGCATCTTTTATAACACAAAATCACTCTTAAGGAGGCGTGGCTCCAACAACCGAGCGCACACCACGCCCATACCATCAATAGCCCCACTGGTCCCGTGCCTGTGGATTATGTCCCAATGGGGTAACCCCCACATGCGCCCCCACAATAATTCACTCGCAAGGGCAATGTCAGTTTTCGGGGGGCCTTAACCACCCGGCCGAAACTACTGATGACCCGAACAGGGACTGTGAGCGGCTTGGTGCTGGGCGGGCCAACTGGGGACTTACCCGACGGGGGACGGCCCCGCCGTGGGGGTTGAGCCAACCAAGGGGGTTGGTCTAGATCCAAGTGAGCTGGCTTGAAGCGGTCCACCGAAAGGTGGTCTGGTTTGCCGCCGATATCGACCACTAAGGACTTGTCCCCGGCCTCCAGAACGCAGAAAGGCCCGTCGTAAGGCGGCTGTAGCGGCCCCCGGTGTGCGTCATGGCGAACAAAGACATACTCCGCTGTACGTAGATCCGGCGGGACGTCGGCCTGAGGCAAACCATGTTGAGATGTGGGCACTGGTGCAACATCTTGGCATTCTCCCAGAGAACCGACCGCTGACGGGCAGCGGACCAGGGACTTGTGGCGTCAGGCATGAACTCCCCGGGAACCCGCAGTGGCTGGCCATAGACGAGCTCCGCGGATGAGGACTGGAGGTCTTCAGCAGGGGCTGTCCTGAGGCCCAACATGACCCACGGGAGTCTGTCGGCCCAACTGTCATCCTGGAGGCTGGCCCTGAGAGCAGCTTTCATAGAGCGAGGGAACCTCTCACACAATCCATTAGCCTGGGGATGATATGCAGTCATGCGATGGAGCTTTACCCCCAAACCCTGGGCAACAGCACCCCAGAGCTCTGAAGTGAACTGGGGCCCCCTGTCTGAAGAGATGTCCGAGGGGGCGCCAAAACGGGCAACCCAAGTGCTGATGAATGCCCGGGCCACATCGGCGGACTTTGTAGATGTGAGCGGGACGGCCTCTGGCCACCTGGTGGTCCTTTTTACCATCGTGATGAGGTGGGTTAATCCCCGCGAGGGGGGGAGGGGCCCCCAGGTCCACGTTAACATGGTCAAACCATCGCTCGGGCACTGTGAATGGCGCCAATGGGGCCTGGGTATGGCGATGCACCTTCGAGCGTTGGCACTCGACGCAGATATTGGCCCAGTCGCGCACATCCTTCCTGAGCCCGTGCCAAATGAACTTCGCCACCACCAACTTTTGCGACACCTTCCTGCCCAGGTGAGAAAGACCGTGGATGGCATCAAACACCAGCCGTCTCCAGCTGGTGGGTACGACGGGGCGAGGCTGTCTCAAAGATACGTCACACAGTAGCGTGGTGCCCGTGTCCTTGAACGGCACATCAGACAGTCGAAGCCCCGTGACCGCCGCCCTGCAGGCCTGGACATCCAGGTCGGAGATCTGATCGGCCGCCATGCGGGCGTAGTCGATGCCAAGGTGAACCGCACCAGCTATGGACCGGGGGAGACAATCGGCGACCGTATTATCCTTCCCAGCCTCCACTTTAGACGGCAGTGGGACGGCCCCCTCCCTCGTGATGCGGTGGCCGAGAAAGTCAATTGAGGCCACCCCGAACAAGCACTTGGCCGGGTTAATGATCAGGCCGTGCTGACTGAGGTGTTCAAAGAGCGCTCGGAGGTGAAGCATGTGCTCCGTCCTGGAAGCACTGGCGATGAGGATATCGTCCAGGTAGATGAACAAAAATGGCAAATCCCGCAACACCGCTGCCCATCAGGCACTGGAAAGCCTGGGCCGCGTTCTTGAGCCCAAAAGGCATGCGGAGGAATTAAAAAAGCCCGAACGGTGTAATCACCGCGGTCTTAGGAACGTCCTGCGGCCGGACGGGGACCTGGTGGTAACCACGAACGAGGTCCACTTTAGAAAAAAAAAAACTTTACCGGCCAAGCGGGCAGAGAAATCCTGGATGTGCGGGATTGGGTAGCGGTCGGGGGTAGTGGCGTCGTTAAGGTGGCGATAATCCCCGCACGGGCGCCAACCACCACCCGGCTTCGGCGCAATGTGGAGAGGTGAGGCCCATGGGCTGTCGGACCGTCGCACAATGCTAATACGCTCCAACGTGTCGAACTCCGCCTTTGCGATAGCGAGTTTCGCCGGGTCGAAGCATCGAGCCCGGGCATAGACAGGCAGGTCGGTGGTCGGAATGTGATGCTCCACCCCGTGCTTGATGGCAACGGCCGAAAAGGTGGGCCGTGTAAGGGCCGGGAACTTGGTGAGGAGGCGGGCAAACTCATCAGAGGTCGAGAGCGTGCACGCAAGCCTCATCGAAGCGGACCCGCTCAGTGAGCATGGAAGAGAACTGAATGTCTCCGCATTAATGAGCCGCCGATTTTTAACATCCACCAATAGGCCATTGTCGCAGAGCAAATCAGCGCCCAGCAAGGGGGTGGACACCCTCGCCGTGACAAAATCCTATGTGAACTGCTGCCCGCCAAAGCACAGTGCCACGGTCCATTTGCCAAAAGTCTGAATAGCACTGCTGTTGGCGGCTTCCAGGGCGGGGCCGTGACTCCCGGTCCAATGCGACGCAGGTAGAATGCTCACCTGGGCCCCTGTGTCACAGAGGAAACGACGTCCGGAGTCGGTGTCCGAAATGCGGAGTTGCGGATGACGAGAGGGCGAGACACTTCTCAGCTTGTTCAAAGCTCCTTTATTCCAACAGAACTAACTCGCGACCGGAACTCATGCATCTTTTATAACACAAAATCACTCTTAAGGGGGCGTGGCTCCAACAACCGAGCGCACGCCACGCCCATACCATCAATAGCCACACTGGTCCCGTGCCTGTGGATTATGTCCCAATGGGGGTAACTCCCACACTGTGTTGATTGTGCATACATTTATATAAATGGGGTAAAACTTAAGAAAGAGAAATGACTAGCAGTAATTGAAATTGACATTTTTTCCAATTTAGATAGAGTACTTAGTTATTTCCTGAATTGTGAAGAGCATTGGCATCAGCTATAATTTGCATATCAACTTGAGAAAGGCTTGAAACATCAATGTGAATTAATTAAACTTGATGTAACACCCTCCTGTGAAGCACCAATTAAATTGTTTAAAGTCGTGACAAGAATCCAACCCAGACTTGGCAGTTTAAAGGTAAAGTCAGTGTGTTACCTCTGCACCTGTCCTGTTGGACCACACAATATCTCCTAAATATACAAGCAAATACATTTGGCTCATTAATTATTATTCTGTTTTGTTAACATCCTATTTTGTGTTTCTGTTAATTGATCTACTTAATCAACGTAATTCATTGAACTAATTAACTTATTTGATCTATTTACTAAATCTTTTACTTAGCATCCATTTCTCAATTTAGCTCCTTGTAGTGGTCACATGGCTACGATACCCCAAAGGTATCGCCCCAAATAGCCCCAAAAGGCTATTCTTGTGAAACACCCCACCAGATCATTGATTTCAACAGGATTGTAGCTGGCCCCAAATGAAGGAGTCACTGACCTTGCCAAGAAAATTTAGAAAAATTAATCGTTTCGAACATAGAATTTCCATTACCTCTCCAAAGCTTTGTTATACAAAGGCAGAGACTGGCCTTGCCATGCACATCACTCTGTACTTCTTGTTATGCTGAAATAATATGCCTAATGGGATGACACGCCAACCACACTGTCTTTTCTATTTGACATCACTGCATCCATTGAAACTATCCCATTTTAAAGGATTTTAGCATGGATAGAACAAGAACGATGCAGGTGAGATAAAGCAATGATAGAAATTGAGACAATTACAGAAATGTTTAACATCGAAGACAATTCCTTTGTGTCTGCCTTGTCAGTGCCATTAGTCATTAGTGAGTGCCATTTGACAATGAAAACAATTCAATAGATTACAGAAGTCATCCGTAAGGTAACCTACAAAAATATATATATATTTGGAAGACCTACATTGGAAAAGGATAAGAATATAATAAATAATCAATGTTCAGAAAAGAAATAATCTATGAAACAACAGGAAGAAAAAGACATTATTTTGTTTCACGATGTGATCAAACATGGCCGACTGGCGGCCATTTTAGTTTTAAAAAAACCCGATGTTGAACATGTCCTCAACTATTTCTCGCACATGCATTTACCGATATTGCTCAAACGTGGCACACAGATAAGGAATGATGGATTACATATGCACTTCATTTTTTAATCGAGATCAGATCAAAGATGGCCACCTGGCGGCAATTTTGTTACTTAAACGTGTCTCCAACCATTTCTTGAACATGCATGGCCGATATTTTTAAAAACTTGGCACAAGCACAGTACATGAAGGTGAACTGCATGCACAGTACACCTGGACCTCACTTTATTTTGCGATCTGATCAAAGATGGCCGACTGGTAAACAAACTGGTGGCCGTTTTACTTGGAAAAAACCCCGATGTTAAACACGTCCTCAACCATTTCTCGAACATGCATCCACCGATCTTGTTCAAACTTGGCACACAGATAACGAATGATAGCTTACATACGCACTTCATTTTTTAATCGAGATCAGATCAAAGATGGCCACCTGGTAGCCATCTTGTTACTGAAACGTGTCCCCAACCATTTGTCGACATACTGTACATGGACCAATTTTGTTCAATCTTGGCACAACGACAATACATGAGAGTGTACATATGCAGAATATTTTGTTTTGTAACATGACCAAAGATGGCCGACTGACGGCCTTTAACTCTGTACAGCAAAATTACTTAAACCATGGGGGCTATGACCACGGGGGCTATGTCAACCGGCATTTTCCTCTCGTGCCTCTTGCTCTTGCTCTTGCTCTTGCCTCTTGCTCTTGGCCCTCTTGTCTGGCCTGCTTTTTGTTCTCCTGATTCTCGTGTGCCTGCTCGCATTCTGGGGGACGGTGGACGGCTGTGCGCTGACGATTCTCCTCCCCTGTCTTCACGTTCTGGACCTCGGTGCAAGTGGATGTGTGCCGGCATTGTCTCCTCGTTCCCCTGTTCGTCGGGCGTCTGAGATTGAGAGCTGCAGTTGACGGGAGAGGCGGTGTGTGGACGAGTGGACTGTGGCCTTCTTCCTGGGAGGAACACCGCCGGGTCCTGACTGCGCACACGGGGCATGGACGATTCCTGACGAGACCCCCCGAGCTGATCAGAGCTAAGTGCCACGATAAACCACACGTTTTTTTAAAATCCAGATTATCTTTCCCTTCGTCTGTGTTTAAGTCTGGTGTGGGGGACGTCCCTTTTAGGAATTTAGTTTACCGTCGCGTTTTCTTGTTATTGGCATTTCATTTAATAAAACCTGTTTATTTTTGTACCTTTTAAAATCTGGTTTCTTTGAGTTATTTTCTGCAGGTGTGGGAACTGCTGGTGGATCACAGGTAAGACCCTTCATCGCTTCCTTTCCCTTTCTTCCCCCGCATATATAAAGTCCGCATTTGATAGTCCATAGTCCGCATTTGACAAGCTTGCTCGGCTAATCTGTTTCCGGGGAAAGATTTTAATCGCCAGGAACGTGACATTGTTATGAATGTTATGAAAAATTGTTATGAAAAAATGTTATGAAGTTACTTTTGAAATATTGGTAATTGGGGCTGCCAAAATAGCATCGCCCGATAGGTACGCACACTTACCTTTGAGTTGTCCAGCCTGGATTTGAATACCGACCCAGCTATAAACGGTCACCCTGGCATTTCACAGGCATGATGATGCATCAATGTATGTATTGGAAAGACACAAAGCCTGATGACCTATCAGTAAGCAATGGTTGTGGGACGATGCAGGTGAGTTATTGCCAGGAACCCTGATAATAAAAATCACCCTGCCCGAATCAATTTCTGTTGAACGACGGGCCTGGCCAACCGCTTCATACAAGACTTGGGCCACAAACATTCCCTGCCTGACCACACAATAAATTGCGAATAATTTGGGTGATTCAAGAAGTAGTAATAGTCATAGTAGTAGGAGTGGTAATAAGAATATTGTTATTGTCGGGGATTTCATACATTTGGCTTTGTTACCAGGCAGCCCTTGAGCATTCTGGGAACTGAACATAGCCGGGCAGCACCGACCCTTAGCCTGTAATAACATAGCCTGTTGTTGAAGTTATGCAAGGCTCCAACCTTGCGAAAAGCTGCGTGGACTAGAAGATAGCTTTTCCCTTACTAAACAGCTCCCAATTGTTATGCCTTCCTATCTTTAAAGTCTCCTTTCATTATTTTCTGTACAGTATATAAACCCTGGCCTGCTGTGTCCTAATTTGAGAAGCTGGCCCATTACTCACTTCGACGGCAGCTTTCCCATGTACATGTACCCCTTCCTTCAATAAATTATCCTGTAACTGTCTGAGTTTGGTCAAATGATCATCCCTGGGGGTGTGCTGGGAGGTAAAATCCTCCACCTCATCAGAGCCAATAATTTTCCTGTAAATTTTTTGTTGTGCTGATAAAAAAAAAAATACTAACATCTATCATTCACTATACTCTTACAATTTATTGCAAAATGAGGAATCAGCTTGTAAATGCACAAGAATTCGAGATTAAACACCAAAAATGCCAAACAATGGCTGATTGTATTGTTATGGTTCTCCGCGGCCCTTCTTCCCCTTACCAAGGGGGGATTAATCCCCTTGTTCTTTCTGGGCTTGATGGAACGGAGAGACTTGAAACGCCTCTTCCGGGCAAAACGCAAGGGAGGGTTTCAGGACAAAGTCTCACTCGTACCTAAATCCCTTATTCCCACACGTATGTACAATGATTGGGACGCAGAGACACAGAGCAGCACTTAGTCAGTCTTATCTTACCTCCCAGACTCGGGCCCATCGCACTCACACAGGGAATTGCAGATGGGTAGATGTTCCAGCCAAACGAGTCGACGTGGTCGTCCAGGAACGGTCCCGTCCAGCTCTCCATGGTCCCAGCACGTCCCGCGAAGATGGCAAGCAGGCAGTTGAATGAACTTCGTAGCGTGTCTCCCGAACAAAGGCAGCCGATGAGGTGGAACGGAAAATGCGCGTCTCAGCGCGGCTGGCGATTACACAGCCGTTATCACTCGCATGACTTAATGCACTGTACGCGGCTCGGCCTCCAGCGAACCGAGCGTCACTTTATAATCGCTCGTATTCCGGTTCATGTGCAACTTTCTTCACCCGCGTAACTCTCAATGCTGAGATGGGATGCTGCACAGGTCGATGGTGCTGCACAGGTCCACCTCCAAAATGGTCCTGTGGTGGGGGGAGAGACAAAGCACGACCAGCAAAGCAGAAAGGGCACAAAGGTACACAGCAATACAAGGTAATGCAGCATGAGGGGCATGGAGGAGCGAGCAGAGCAAGCTCGTCCCTAACCGTCCGTACCCTCCAACGTCAGCTTACACTACCCTTGCCCTTCCTGGTATTTACAAATTCGTCTCTATGTCTTGTCTCCCATATCCCCCTCTAAGCCAAGCTTTGACGCTCTCAACTCCTGCTCATTAATGAGTCCTCCTGGTTGGTCAGTGCGCGCGAGTCCTTGCGAGTCCTCTCTCATCAGTCCTTTGACGCTCAGTCCTTCCGCGCTAGTCCTTTGTTCAACCAGTCCTCCCACGCTAGTCCTTGCGAGTCCCCCTCGGGGGCTTTGCGCGATGGGTTATATAGATACACCCCGAATCTTCTTGAACCCTCTCGAACCTTCCAACCACACCCTGTGATGCAGTGCTGCCGCCACACCCTCTGAGTCCTGGTTGGCGGCTCGTGCTTACTGTCAGCTCCTCTGCCGCCCCTCATTCGGCTCCGCCCCGACCCTCCTAGGCCTGCCTCGTGTTAATTCGCCCAAAATGAACCAAAGTCAGTGCAAAGGGGCATGAGGCTAGGGAGGCTGGAGAGTCAGTAGAAGTAGGACCTATTCTCCTGACTCTACTCAACGCAGAACTAACATAGGAAAAGGACTAAGCTCACAAATACTAAGAAATAACTACACTATCACGAGGCTAATGTTGCTTGTGTGACTAACTATGAGGGGGAAATTTAACCTTTATTATACTGACTGTACAAAACTCAAAACCGCAACACTACCCCTCTCCCTCGTCAGACTCGTCCCCGAGTCGCACCTACAAAAATTGGAATGACCGGTTTTGAGAAAGATCTGGGACTAACTTTTACGTTTACATGTGACATACAGATGTGGTTCCCTCTAACCTTTACTCTAACCCGTGTATGCGACAGTTTTAAAACACTAAATATGTCCCACCTACTGTGTTGAGTAGCTACTCTAACAGAATCACGCCCACAATTAACCGAATTGTGGAATTGTTTTCAAACTAAACATAGAGCCGGTGGGCAGCATTTTATATACAAGCACAAAACCTACTCCTTATTTACAGTTCTATGACCCAGGACCTGTCCTTTTTGGAAAGAAGATTGGAGGAGAGAGAAAGCACAGCAAAATACACAAAAACACATTCAAAAGTCATATTTGCTGCTTGCTTCTTGCATCTTGCTGCTTGCAACGTCTGTGTGCATATATCGAACCGGCAAGCCCCCGGACCGGCATACAGGCCATTCCTGCTCTTCGGGGCTAAATAAACTTACAATTCTTCTCGTCCCTAGCACACAATAATAAAAATACACAAAAACTGTGTTTATTTGATTTCTTTGCCAAGCAGGGCCAACCCTATGTGGTCCAACTGCATGACATTAATGCCACTCAAAACAAGTGGTCCGAAGATGCAAGGTGAATTTGCAGCAAAGTGCTACACAGGTGAGGTGTAAGGCCACAAAAATTGTGGTCCATAAGTGTAATATGTGCAGCAAAGTGTTTGTGGCAGCAGGGTGCTGCACATGTGCAGTAAAGTAATAACAAATGAAAAGGATACGGCAGCAAAGTGCCGCGCAGTTCAGCTGCACAGATGTAGCAAAGTGCAGCAGGGATGCTGCACAGGTCGATGGTGCTGCACAGGTCCACCTCCAAAATGGTCCTGGGGTGGGGGGAGAGACAAAGCACGACCAGCAAAGCGGAAAGGGCACAAAGGTACACAGCAATACAAGGTAATGCAGCATGAGGGGCATGGAGGAGCGAGCAGAGCAAGCTCGTCCCTAACCGTCCGTACCCCCCCCCCCCCCAACGTCAGCTTACACTACCCTTGCCCTTCCTGGTATTTACAAATTCGTCTCTACGTCTTGTCTCCCATGTCCCCCTCTAAGCCAAATTCGTCTCCCAATCCCTCCCAGGAAGGAAGGAATGGAACAAACACAATGTCTCACTACATCATGATGCGTCTCACTTACTCAAATCAGCTCACTTGGTATTGGTGCGGAGCTTCATCCTCCTTGGTGAATGGATGTGAATGGCGCGAAGGGAATTCTCTCATCCTAACTACACTACTGACACTTACTTTTACACTACCCGGGGTCATACTCTGCCAATTGGCTTCTTTAAACGATGTGGTTCTAAAAACCTGAACTCCCATTGCCCACCTGTGATGCCATCCAAATTTGGGTCTCACTCCCCAATTTTTCTTACTGTGCCCTGGCACAATTTCAGGGGCTGGGTCGTTTGGCTCCACTAGCAGGTCCAACTACCTGCGCACCTCCGCCACTGAAGTCGCCACCCGAGCTTACCTGCTCCTGCGACTACCTAAACTGGGGAAGGCCCTTCCTGGCTCTTTACCCCCTGATGCCCACCTTGGCATTGGGCTGCCCGGGTCCTTCTCTTGGATCCTCGGGCCCCACTGGAGAACTCACAACTACTCTAACTGGCTCCCAGAGCCTACCTGCGGCCTCACCTGGCCGACAAATTACCAGTGGTGGAGTACCCCAATAACCATACACACCAATTAAGCCACACACCCAGCCATTTCACTGACTCATGCACCCTCCAAAGCACTACTTTGCCACTACCTGCACCACAGGTGTCAATATCCATACAATTTACCGAAGCGCACTACCTGACTTTAAACTACCCCCCCCCGGGCTTTCGTGAATGGGTCCATCTCCCCCCATTCACTCCATCGCACCATGCATTCCACACCTTTTATTCCACACCAAGCATTCCACACCATGCATTCCACACACCATTTATTTCACACACCACTTTTCTCGCACACCTTTTGTGTTTGCACACCTTTTTGTCTTGCACACCATGCAAGTCAATTCACACTACTTTCCATACACCTTTTGTCTCGCCCACCTATTATTTCCACTCACAATTCCTTTATCTCAACACACACACAGCATCATCTATCGAACTGCTTTTCCCCTAAAACTTGTGCTTCCCCGTCATCCTATTAAACTAAGCACTCCCTCGTCATTAACATCCATCTAATCTCTCTACGTCCCCACTACAGTACAAATGACGCTACTTAACTCTCATGTCTTCTAAAGTCATCTAATTCCTGAACAATTATCCTAGCCCTCCCTCGGCTAGCTTCGGTGGCCCATGGAGGTAACCATCGCTGGCCCCCCATGTGCCTAACACTGCCATCCCCCTAATCCCCATGTGCCTAAGACTTGGTTATGACTAACTTCCCTGAAAATATCTGCTGATCTTCTTCTGCTCCAATCGGCTCATCTGATCATGTGCTTGTTAAAGTGGACATCTCTCTGACCATTCTCAGAGAGCCTCCTCAGCGTCGACGAGTCTGGCATTTCACTCAGGCCAACTGGCACGGTCTTCAAGCAGCCATCAATCATCTGGACTGGTCTCCCATCTCTACCGCCTCTGACATCAACTCATCTTGGGAATTCTTCCAAAGTAAATTGCTTTCTCTCATGCACAGATTTATCCCATCTCGTCTTCAGTTGTCATACCCTTCCTCCCGTCCATGGTACACGGAATCTTGTGGTGAGGCTGTTGCCCAGAAACAACTTGCTTTCGTCTCCTGGAAAGCAAATCCAACGGAAGGAAATCTCATTTCCTTTCACAAAGCCCGAAACAAGTGTGTGTCCACCCTAATGATAGCCAGGAAACAATATATCTCCGTTCTCAAGACCGAACTCTCTTATCTGTCTCCCTCTTCCAAATCCTGGTGGCGTCTGGTCAAATCTGTTTCTGGTGTTTGTTCCCTCTCCATCCCCTCCCTCACCTCAAACGGCTACACGGCTGACTCCACACGTGAAAAAGCTGAATGCCTCAACTCTGTGTTTGCCTCTAAATCTTGTGTCCCAAACCCATCCCTCTTTGTACCCACCGTACCCAGCCTTACCCAGCTGCTCCTGGACTCTGTGTCCTTTCCTCCTGACAAGATGGAAAAGTTTCTGTCAACCCTCGACTCTGATTCTGCAACTGGACCTGACGGCATCAGCCCACAGGTCCTAAAATCCTGTTCTTCTGCTCTTTCACTCCCTCTCTCTGTTCTCTTCACCCTCTCTTTTGCTCAAGGTCATCTGCCATCTGCTTGGAAATCAGCCAACATCACCGCTTTGCACAAAAAGGTGCAAAAACAGATCCTAGAAACTACAGACCAATCAGCCTTCTCCCAATTATCAGCAAAGTCATGGAATCCATCATTGCTTCAGATATGAAATCTTTCCTCTTCTCCAATGGCTTGATCTCTGATCATCAATTTGGTTTCAGACCTGGTCACTCTACTCTGGACATGCTGCTTCTGCTTTCTCAACAATGGATGGAGGTCCTCAATGCCAAACAGGAAATTAGAGCTGTCTCCCTTGACATAGCACGTGCCTTCGATACGGTCTGGCACCCCGCTCTGCTCACCAAACTCTCCTCCTTTGGTATCCATGGTAATCTCCACGCATGGCTGGCGGACTTCCTCTCTAGTCATAGTCAACGTGTGGCCCTGAATGGGTTTCTCTCATCTCCTCTTCCTGTTCAGGCTGGAGTTCCCCAAGGCAGTGTTCTGGGCCCTATGCTTTTTCTGGTCTTCATCAATGATCTCTCTGACTCTCTTGAAAATCCTCTCTATCTCTTTGCTGATGACTCTACTCTCTGTCGCTCCATTCCTCATCCCTCAGATCGGCAGTCTACAGCCTCCTCACTCTCTGCAGACCTGGACAAAATCACAGACTGGTCAAACAAGTGGAACATGTCTTTCAATCCTGACAAATCTCACACTCTTACGATGTCTCTCCTAAAAGACCGACTGGACAACCCTCCCATTCACTTTCTGAATAATCCTCTCCAAGAAGTTCTGTCACTCAAGCTTTTAGGTCTCACTATCTGCCATGATCTTTCCTGGGAAAACCACATTTCAAATCTGGCCTCCAAAGCCAGTCGCCGACTGGGCATCCTCCGTGGTGTGAAGTCCTTCCTTGGCACACCTGAGCTCCTCACCACATACAAGGCTTTCATCCGCAGCTCAATGGAATACTGCTCTCCCCTCTGGGCTGGTGCTCCTGCCTCACACCTAGCTCGTCTTCACGCTGTTGAAACCAAAGCATTCAGAATCATTGGAATCTCCCGTGATGAAGCTAACTCCAAGGGCCTTTCACTCACTCACCGCAGGCAGGTTGGTGGTCTTTCCGTATTCTACCGACTCCTCTCTGGCCTTGCCCCCCCAGCTCTCTCTGGGCTCTGTCCCCCAAATATTCCTACAGGTCGCACAAGATCTGCCTGCAACCCTTTTATGGTTAAACTGCCAAAATCAAGACTCTCTGCTCACCTTCCCTCCTTCATTCCTCTTTTCTCCCGCCTCTGGAACAAGCTCCCTCACTCTCTTCAATCCCACTCCACCCTCCAGGTCTTTAAAACAGCTGTTCACCACCATCTCTTATCTTCCCCCATCCAAAACCTTGATCTTTTCTACCCCCGCTAATTTCACCCCAAATCCACTTTTTTGAAATACGAACTTCTGTCCTGGAAGTCCTTGTGTTTTATACTTCTCCCCCCCCCTCACCCCCCCCACCCCCTTCCCACGCCTCCTCCCCCCAAGCCCTCTCCCTCCCACACATCTCCCTGCTCTCAAATGTTATGTTTGTGTGCTTCCCCTTCTCTCCCCATCTTGTCTTCTGCTCCCTCTTTTTATATATTTTGTTTGTCTGGTTGATTTGTTTGTGAAATAAATGTTCGCTCTTTCACGAGCCTCGATTCAGTATACAAAAAAAAAAAAAAAAAATCTAATACTCATGGGCCCGGATAGTGTGAGGAATGGTTAAACTACCATTCCTACATGCAGGGTACACTATTGCCATTCGTCTACTGCACTTGAGCCTCTCCGTGTGGAAATACTGTTACGCAACCGCAATTAACACCACAGTTGCGGATGGCCGATTGCGAGGCTTTACACTCCCGAGGCGAAAACTCAATGGTGGATTCCAAATCAACACAAAGTTAAACGCGCGGAATGGCGGACACAGCAAGCTCCGCAGCCTTATCTATTAAAATGAAACACCCAGGAAACTGCGTTCAGATATATACAGAAAATAATATAAGGATTTATTATTGAAAAGTAATAACAGTGAAAAAAGCACGTGCCGGTAATACTAATAACTAATAAGCCTAAATTGGGATCCCAATTTAGCACAACACATTTAGATCCCAATTTAGTATACAAGCACAACAGATATCAAACACGATACGAGGGAGATGAATACGAAAATAACACGTCTTTTAGGTTTATGCACAGTGTATTCGCGGGTACGGCCTTATCTCGTCCTTGTCGTCTTGGTGGCCGCCGTCCAACACCCGGCTCCTTTCGTCCCGTGGCACGCCTCGCTCCAAGTTCCACGGCCCCGAGCACCACCAGGCCTCGTCGGTTCAACGGCACACCCACACCACGAGCTCCCTTGCTCCAAAGGTCCCACGCAGGGCTGCACAAAGCAAACGACTCCACTTGACTCGACTCTCTGCGGGAGTGCTGGCGCGGGAGTGCTGGCAGCCAACTGCCAAGTGCCAAGTGCCAGCTGCCCACTCCTCAGTGCCAACTCTCAGTGCCAACTCTCCGTGCCAACTCTCCGTGCCAACTCTCAGTGCCAACTCTCAGTGCCAACTCTCAACGAACTCCTCTAAAATGGCGTCCGACCGTCGCTAATATCTCTGGCCGATGACCTCACATTGGCGCACTCCTCAGCCAATAAAAAGCCTCCAACTCGCCGGCTCGCCCAGGTCACGCCCTCTGCGGCATCACTCCACTCTCCCGTCCCCGACCCCCGTGGTCCTTGTGTTATAACACGTGCCAGGCGAGGTTTGTAGGCCTTGGAGGTGTAAACGGTGGCGGCCAATTGTGGCGGTGGTTTTGGCCTGGTTTCCTGTCCGTTTGTTCCAAAGTCATTGTCAGGGAAAGGAATTATTTAATGTTGCGCTAAGGACCTAACTAATGTTTATGTGGTTTGGAGTGCCATAATGGACAAAGGTTTGACTACTAGGTGAAACTCACAGGGGTGTTACCTTTAATCCCTCTCTATTTAACACCCGAATCTCCAGGTAGATCCACAATCATACATATTACCCCGACAAACGCCTAAACATCAAGAACTTATTACATGTAGAGTCCCTGTCATGACAGTCGAATACCTACCTATCAGATCTACCTCGCTCTAGATGTTGCTCTACCAAAATTCATAACACAGCCCCCCCCCTGGAACCGTAGCTCCTGCAAGGTTCACCGCAGGCGCTACCATTCCAGCCTTAACACTTTCTGTCACATACTTAATTAACCTATGAAATAAATCAGGAAGGGCTGTGGGAAGTGAGTCGGACTACCTACCTACACTTCCTTAACATGCTAAACCCCTTAACCATCATGCAAGTATGTACATTGATCTTCATTCCATCGCTCCTGTGGAGGGAGGAAACAAACAACACGCAACACTAACTTAACCACAAAACTTAACCATAACCAGAAAATTCCAAAAACTCTATAAACATTTGTACCGACCCCAATCTACAGACCGCGTCCCCCGGTGGATGCCACAAGACACAACCTTACCTGCGGGGCCATCCCCAATGCATCCCCCTAAATTTCCACGGGCCCTGTCCAGATGTTACAGGTGAGTGACATGGCTCGGTGGATTTCGCCCACCTTCGTACAACACAACCCCTTAACCACTCATTCTCATTCCATAGGTCATCAATGCATTTCAAAAATCAATAAGGTTCTTCTCAATACACCCCCCCTGCAGGACCATGGCATTGATGTCATTCGCATGTGTGTGCATTCCTCAACTAGGCAGCGGGGAGGTACCGCACAAAAAGATGGTGGGGGCGCATCAGGCTGTGGTGCCCGCAGTCCCAGAAACAAGTCAACCGACTTACAAGTTCATTGCCCCCCCCCGCCCCTTTACCTCTTGGCCCCGTGACAGCCCAACAGCCCCTTTCCACCGTTACCTCGCCGGTGAGGGTCTCCACACACACCAGGCTCCTTTGCCTCCTGCTTCCGCGCAGCAACACGGGTCGCCGGGGGACTTCCTCACCCCGCGGCGCCCAACCAGACCCTCCACCGACGAGCTCCAATTTCCAGTTACCACCGGCTGCCAGGGGTAATTGCCGCAGAGGGGGGCCCGCAGGCATCGCTCCTCAGAGCTTGCTCTGTACCTGCGGACACACACACCTTCCCCACCCACAAGACCCCAAAACACACTTCCTCCCCCGCTGCCATTCAATTCTCCACACAACTCAGCACAATTCAGTACAATTCTTGGTGTAAAAGGTGTTACAAGGCTTGCCATGGCCTGCCAATGTGAAATCCCATTCACAGTTCGAATCATTGAATCCTTACACATTTCCATTAGCACATTTCCAAAAAGCACAATTATCACCCCTCATTATCTCCAATAATCATCACTCACTCTCCAGGTTCCATTCTCACAACCACATCAAAACACAGAACCACAACACAAAAACATACACCACCCACAAGACACTGTGTGGCTCCCATTCCATCCCCTCACCGGCCATGTCATCATTCTCACCCGCCTCCCAACTCAAATTACATGTCCCCAATTTCCCAAAGCAAGTCCTGAAGCCTGGGACAGTACTCCTCAAAACACTCACCTCAAGTGCAGGTAGTTGCAGGTTGGTCAGTCCAAGAGTGTCATCCACCCTCAAAATCCCAAAATTTCACATTGGGCCTACCAAATACTCCCAAATTTCTCTTTTGTCCCCACTACACTGGCAGGTATGTGGATCCGCATCCAAAGTGATCCTCGCTACACAACTACCTGTGGCCACGACAGCTCTGCACCTCTACCGTGCAAGGGTCACCAGGACAAGGTGAGAAGTCAAAACGCCAACATGGCCCATGAGTGTCCATAAGGGCGCGACCCACCATCCATCCTTCGGCCCCCCTGCGAGGAACACAGCTGCAGCAGCCCCAGCTGGCTAATGTGGTGAGCACTTGCTGCCACAACACACACTACCGCACACACAACCTCGGCCCTGGGGGGCACGGTCGCAATGCGTGGCATCCCTACAGCCACGTCCCCTGCACCTCCCCATCATCCCCCAGTCCGACTACAGAACTGCAGCCCCCCCAGTGCTCACCCACACTTGACCACACCAAGGTCCAGTCAACAGCCATGCTCCACCAGGAGACCCACCCAGAAGACATGGTCCACACACCTCGGACACGCACAGCACCACGTTGACCCTCAGGCTACACAACTACATCCCCATCATCCCGCGTCCCAAATATCAGCACAGTTGCCCCCGCAACCAGTTGAAAGCTGTGTCTTGCTACCCTATTAATTTCATCACAGCCTCCAACACTTTGGTCTGCACACCTGGATCAATAATGGCGTCATTGTACAGTGTCAATCATGACATTTCAAAATCCACCCTTAAATTTGCATCTAACCCACAGATTACCCATGCCAACCATTTGTCACATTTCACTAACCTCACCAAAGAAGGATGCTTTGCCATACACATGCCAGCAGAGCATGGCCCATATGCTCGGCTCGTTACACATCTCCCGATTCACATCCCTACGGCTCTCTTCCCAACCCGAGAGTCCAGAAATCATAACGGAGCATCTGTGGAAGGTCACTCACACCATCACGTTCCACAGATGCCCCAATGGTTGTCCGGCAGGCTATCTCCATCCCTGTCCATTCGGTTTGACCCGCGTCCATCGACCAACACGGCATGGCAGGTCATCACATGCCAGTTGTCCCAAAGTCTCAGGGAGAGGGTGTCAGGTCGCATGCCCGGGTGATCACTACATCAGGCCCAAGCTGGCCATCTGCGGTGCCACCACCAAAGCGCGACCCACAACACCTCCCCCTAGTGGTCCTCAATAAATGCCAACCCAGGCTTGAGAAACCACCTCGGACCCCTCTGGAGGTCTTAACCCCCACCAGGGTCCAGTGACCCTGCCGGCCCGAGCCACCAGCTCGGACGGCGCCCCGACGGACAAGGGACGCCACACTCCACCAGACCCCCCGTGGGACCCAGGTCGTACCTCGACACCCAAGGCTGGACCCCACGTCCAAATCTCGCCATCACAGCCCCCCAGCTGGCTGGCATACCCAAATTTTGAAAGGGGCAACTTTTGCCCGAGGCCATCACCCATGACCTCTCCATGTCCAGATCCCGCAGCCCGGGGACCAATCCCAACCATGGCTGCTCCAAATCAAGTTCCCATTGTAATTTTATTTTAAATTTTATTTTACAAATTTTCATTCCCACTGCCAAACCGCAGCTGCAGGGAACAACCTCTACCACCGGTTGTTCTGCCCCTCCCTGCAGTTGATCCAAATTCCCTACAGGGACCAAATCTCCAGAAGCTCTATCTCCCGATCCTCCAAGATCCAAATCCAGCCCGGAGCCAACACACTCCCCCAAATGGTTGTCCAATTTTGGAGCCTCTGTTTCCAAATAGCAGTGTACGGTGAGCGTCCCCTCGGTCATTCCAACCACCTCCTTGGACCAACTCACCTCTTCCCCCAGACTCCTTTGGGCCTGGACAAGCTCTACCTCCATGGGACTGTCACAGGTCTCCAGCCGCTGGATCGAATCATCCTCATCCTCATCATTTCCACAAATCATTCCTGGCCCCGCCAGGCTTTGATCAATATCCCCAATAAATACCTGGTCCGGCTCCATTGCACGGACCCCCAAAAACTCTACCCCCTCTTGCTCCGCACCACCGCCCTGGTGCTGCACAATTCCAAATTCATCCCCCGGTTGGGGTGTTGTGACATCCACACGGTCCCGATAAACAACCAGGCCAGAATGTGGGAAACATTCCCCATTACAACTCTCACATTCCAAATTTCCTTCCATCCCTTCGATCTGTTCTTTCAAACCCTCCTCTAATCTACCCATTTGCCCCTCCACGTTTTTTGTTTGGGCATTAATTTTGTTCTCCAATTGCTCGTTCTGAGCATTCATTTCCCCTTTCAATCCATTAATTTGGTCACTCATGTCCTTCAGTCCTTCCCTCCATTCCTTCCCCTGCGACTCCATTTTATTTTCCAGCCCGTCAATTTTATCATTTATTCCCCGAATTTCTGCAAGGTTTCGCTCACCCTGTGCGTTCATGTCTCCCATCTGCTTTCCCAATCGCTCACTGTTCTTTTCCATCCCTTCAATTTTGTCATTCAATTCCCGACTGGCTCGCTCACTCTGTGCGTTCATGTCTCCCATCTGCTTTCCCAATCGCTCACTGTTCTTTTCCATCCCTTCAATTTTGTCATTCAATTCCCGACTGGCTCGCTCACTCTGTGCGTTCATGTCTCCCATATTTTTTTAAATGTTATTTTCCATCCCTTCCATTTTTCGAAGCAATTGACCCAACATCTGGTCGGTTGTCGGGGCCGTTCCTACTGCTCCCGACTCCCCGGTGGGGGAGGGGATAAGTTGGTGCTCGGGACGGGGGAGGTTCCAAGGCTCACCTCGACATCTAATTCCCCTATTTCTGGCTCACTCCCGACGCTGACGGAGGCCTCGCTGCGTACCTCCATTTCGTCCATCTCCGACATCCGCCTTCCGGAAGATTGTTTCCCGCGCGCGTATTTCTTTTAATTCCAGTAACACAATTTAAATTTGACGAAGACGCGATATCGCGCTCCGTATGCCCAATTGATTATTAAATTTCTCCGCCTCGGCTATAAAAATTTTGCGTTCGAACGTCGGGCGCAATGCACGCCCGACCGTGTCGATGTCTCGCCGCGGACAAAAAAATTTGTCCGACGGGTTCGAATCCTACACTCCTGACACCACTTGTTACGCAACCGCGATTAACACCACAGTTGCGGCTGGCCGATTGCGAGGCTTTACACTCCCGAGGCGAAAACTCAATGGCGGATTCCAAATCAACACAAAGTTAAACGCGCGGAATGGCGGACACAGCAAGCTCCGCAGCCTTATCTATTAAAATGAAGCACCCAGGAAACTGCGTTCAGATATATACAGAAAATAATATAAGGATTTATTATTGAAAAGTAATAACAGTGAAAAAAGCACGCGCCGGTAATACTAATAACTAATAAGCCTAAATTGGGATCCCACGCACAACAGATATCAAACACGATACGAGGGAGATGAATACGAAAATAACACGTCTTTTAGTTTTATGCAAAGTGTATTCGCGGGTACGGCCTTATCTCGTCCTTGTCGTCTTGGTGGCAGCCGTCCAACACCCAGCTCCTTTCGTCCCGCGGCACGCCTCGCTCCAAGTTCCACGGCCCCGAGCACCACCAGGCCTCGTCGGTTCAACGGCACACCCACACCACGAGCTCCCTTGCTCCAAAGGTCCCACGCAGGGCTGCACAAAGCAAACGACTCCACTTGACTCGACTCTCTGCGGGAGTGCTGGCGCGGGAGTGCTGGCAGCCAACTGCCAAGTGCCAGCTGCCCACTCCTCAGTGCCAACTCTCAGTGCCAACTCTCCGTGCCAACTCTCAGTGCCAGCTCTCAGTGCCAACTCTCAACGAACTCCTCTAAAATGGCGTCCGACCGTCGCTAATATCTCTGGCCGATGACGTCACATTGGCGCACTCCTCAGCCAATAAAAAGCCTCCAACTCGCCGGCTCGCCCAGGTCACGCCCTCTGTGGCATCACTCCACTCTCCCGTCCCCGACCCCCGCGGTCCTTGTGTTATAACACGTGCCAGGCGAGGTTTGTAGGCCTTGGAGGTGTAAACGGTGGCGGCCAATTGTGGCGGTGGTTTTGGCCTGGTTTCCTGTCCGTTTGTTCCGAAGTCATTGTCAGGGAAAGGAATTATTTAATGTTGCGCTAAGGACCTAACTAATGTTTATGTGGTTTGGAGTGCCATAATGGACAAAGGTTTGACTACTAGGTGAAACTCACAGGGGCGTTACCTTTAATCCCTCTCTATTTAACACCCGAATCTCCAGGTAGATCCACAATCATACATATTACCCCGACAAACGCCTAAACATCAAGAACTTATTACATGTAGAGTCCCTGTCACGACAGTCGAATACCTACCTATCAGATCTACCTCGCTCTAGATGTTGCTCTACCAAAATTCATAACAATACATTGTCATGGCTCGACCTCGAAAGGCCGAGCAATCCATGCGGGTGGTTGGTCTACTGTAGGTTGGGTCCGTCCGGCATTTTCGATCCAGGGGAGGAGGCATGGATGGGCCGAGGTTCAGAGCTCCATCTCTGTGCGGGGCCTCGCAGTCCCACGCTCGATGGCCCAACCGCCCATGGTTGGAGCATCGCACCCGCCAGGGGGTACAGCTCCGAACTCTCCTACCTCCCCCTGAACCTTGCCGTTCGCCTTTACAGCCACAGCGCGGCACCAACCATGCAGGGCAGGAGCCGGCACGAATCGTGCACGTCGGCCCTTGTGACACGGCCGTGGCATCGATCCCCGCCGGTCCCTGCCACACACCACTCACCGAGGGCTCACGTGGCTATCCGTCACGCTAAACGCCACACTGGTCTGTGTCGATGCTTGAGCCGCGTTCTCACCACACCTCGTGACCCACTCCGCACTCCCACACTGAGGTGTCCCAGCACCTCCCATGCACTCCATACATTCTGTTACCGCACTCTCCTGTGCACACTCTTCTCTTACACACTCAGGCGCACTCACGCCCCTCACACACTTCATTACACACTTTTCCTCCACACACTCTCTCGTTACGTACTCCATAACGCCCATGGGTGTGCACTCTCCTGGTACACACCTAATCACACGCTCTGGTGTGCACTCCTGCACACACTCTTCAACACACCCTGGTGTGCATTCTCTCTCACTCTCCTTGGCCATCGCACACTCTTTTTCCATACACCCTTCTCGTGCACATTCCGTCATACACTCACGCTCCGGTGCACACTTTTCTCTCATACGCGCGCCAGTCACCCTTGTACACCGCACAATGGACCTTCCACGACCGCCCATGTTTCGTCCATGTCCCAAGCGCGCCAAAACCCTTTTTGCACAAAACACACTCGCGCCATTATATCTCACCTTGGGGACCTTTTTCTCCGCCAGCAGCACCTGCAAACTTTTCATTTTGTTAGCAAGCATGACATCACGATGTAAATGCAAACTTTGTTCAGGCTCCATTTCTTCCTCCCGCGCTTTATTCCCCGATTCTACTGTCTCTTCGGTTTCGATTATTTCTTTTATTTCAATTATTTCTTTTTCTACCTCGACGACCGCCGGCACGCATTAATTTTCCCTGCCCAATTCGGCGACCGTCGGTTCTTTTACAACCCGTGTTGCGATTTCTATGCTCCGGGTCAACTTAGCCGCGCTCTGCTCTACCTCGCTCTCCACGCGTTCCTCACGTTGCTTCACCTAGTCGTGTCCCAATGCGACCTCCTCGCCCAACCTGCACCCAATGTCCTTCCCTGCCTTTTTCATGTCCTTCTTCGATGCCACCCTCATCTTTTCCAATTCCCGGATGGATTTGTCCCCTATTTCTTTCAATTGGTTCTTTTGGATGTCCATTTTGTTTTCCAACCCATTTTTCACCTCTTCCAATTCCCGGGTGGATTTGTCCCCCAATTATTTCCTTTCCCGGGTGGATTTGTCACTTTGAGCGTCCATTTTTGCAGTCACTTTACCTAATTCTTCTCCCATATACGCCCTGAGTTGCATCATAAAAAGGCCCATATCTATTGGTGCTGCGGGCTCGGACCTCGCCGCCACGTGCGAGGCGCCGCCATTTTCTACCCATGCTGCTGGCTCCTCTTCAGTTTCCTCCTCTTCTACCAATTCTTCCCGTGGGTCCTGGGTCACTAATTCCTCTTCATCATCTACCCCCACCAGCATTCGCCCATCTTGACTAGCCATGGTACGAATTTAAAATTTTGCATTTTAAAAACTAAATTTCAGTCGCTCGTAATTTTGTGACCAATTCGTCCAAAAAAAATTTGGTTAGGGTTCCAAATCCCACTCCCGACACCAATTGTTATGGCCAATATGTACAATTGGTGTCCAAAATTTTTGTCCAAAGATTTCGTCCAGGGTTCCAAATCCCACTCCTGACACCAATTGTTACGGTTCTCCGCCGCCCTTCTTCCCCTTACCAAGGGGGGGGATTAATCCCCTTGTTCTTTCTGGGCTTGACGGAACCAAGAGACTTGCAACGCCTCTTCCGGGCAAAATGCAAGGTAGGGTTTCGGGACCAAGTCTCGCTCGTACCTAAATCCCTGCGCCGCCACGGGAGCGAGGAAGCAAGCCTCGCACGAGCCACGTGTGATTTGGGTACGCCGAGTGGATTGAGTACCACGTGGTCTGTGCAGTCTTGGTAGTGGAACCCTATTCGAGCTGTTCTGTTCGTACCACGCTTAGCCAATGAGGAAATCACAGGAACGATCGAATGGAAAAGGAAGAACACTGGTTTAATTATTATTCCCACACGTATGTACAATGATCGGGACGCAGAGACACAGAGCAGCACTTAGTCAGTCGTATCTTACTGCCCAGACTCGGGCCCGTCACACTCACACAGGGAATTGCAGATGGGTAGATGTTCCAGCCAAACGCGTCGACGTGGTCGTCCAGGAACGGCCCCGTCCGGCTCTCCACGGTCCCAGCACGTCCCGCAAAGACGGCAAGCAGGCAGTTGAAGGAACCTCGTAGCGTGTCTCCCGAACAAAGGCAGCCGATGAGGTGGAACGGAAAATGCGCGTCTCTCAGCGCGGCTGGCGATTACACAGCCGTTATCACTCGCGTGACTTAATGCACTGTATGCGGCTCGGCCTCCAGCTCAACCGAGCGTCACTTTATAATAGCACGTTTTCCGGTTCATGCGCGTCTTTCTTCACCCGCGTATCTCTCAATGTTCTTTGATGCTCTCAACTCCTGCCTGTCAACGAGTCCTCCTGGTTGGTCAGTGCACGCGAGTCCTTGCAAGTCCTCTCTCATCAGTCCTTTGATGCTCAGTCCTTCCGCGCTAGTCCTTTGTTCAACCAGTCCTCCCACGCTAGTCCTTGCGAGTCCTCCTCGGGGGCTTTGTGCGATGGGTTATATAGATACGCCCCGAGCCTTCTTGAACCCTCTCGAACCTTCCAACCACGCCCTGTGATGCAGTGCTGCCGCCACACCCTCTGAGCCCTGGTTGGCGGCACGTGCTTACCGTCAGCTCCTCTGCCGCCCCTCATTCGGCTCCGCCCCAACCCTCCTAGGCCTGCCTCGTCTTAATTCGCCCAAAATGAACCACAGTCAGTGCAAAGGGGCATGAGGCTAGGGAGGCTGGAGAGTCAGTAGAAGTAGGACCTATTCTCCTGACTCTACTCAACGCAGAACTAACATAGGAAAAGGACTAAGCTCACAATTACTAAGAAATAACTACACTATCGCGAGGCTACATGTTGCTTGTGTGACTAACTATGAGGGGGAAATTTTAACCTTTATTATACTGACTGTACAAAACTCAAAACCGCAATAGTATTATTGAAGTACTCCTGGAGATGCCTTTTACGATCGTCACGTTTCATTTGGCCAGAGTTTAAGGTTCGTACCGATTTTATGGAGATGTTTAACCATTTACATTTTTGAAAAGCTTGAGAGTCTCTGACGCTTTTAATTTGAAATTTATTTTCTTAAAAATAGATTTTAAGGATAATAAAAAAATAAAATAAGAAAATATTAAAATTTCCAAGTTTTCCTGAAAAGGTGATGGCAGATCTTTGAAACTGCTGCAGTTCCTGTTCGCCCTTGACGCTGTTCATTTGAGCATTCAATATTTTTGACACATTGAGGAGGGGTCATCTATTATATCATCACAATTATAAGAGGGGTCATCACAAAAGTTCTGTCACTCTGCTTGGAACTATTTCAGTAAAAAGTCTTGATGATTGCCAGATTACGAGTATGCAGTCTCATTACTTACTGATTTACCTGATAAGTATCAAGTTTCTCACGCTCTTTATTGTTGGAATAATTTTTAAAACTATATGGTATTCATCGAATACTAACCACACACAGACTTATTGTGAGACAAATTCTTCTGTTTTTTAAGGGTTTTTAAAGCATTGTACTTGGCGAATTATGACGTCATCGTTAACAACACTTATTTGTTAACAACGTTAACAGTTAAGTTCTTCAAAGTGAGCCACTAATGTGAGCTCTCAATAAGACAGCGCGGCGCGGGCTGTATTATTGAGATGTGTAAAGATTTGAAAAGATTTTAATGGAAATGGAGTGGGAATAACAAGAGCTTTCTATTTTGGTATATAGAGCTGGTGGAGGGATCAGCCTGTCAGGCAATGATGACAGCTTATGATGACTACATAAGGTCAAGAAACAAAGATATGACATTAACATTTTGGAGTTTATATCTGGAAATGGTTGAAAATGTGCTACTCTTCATGAGGGCTCAGAGACAGTGATTGGTTAATCCACCTAGCAGCAATCAGAGCTCTTCTGCAGTGGATGTTTGCATATGACAGGCTAAATTATTCCCGTTACAGCCCATTCCAAAGCAGTGGAAAAAGTATCTTGCAAAGAGCTACAACAAAGACCAGTTTGTGGAATTCTATGAGATTGGGAGAAAGTGTGATGTGAATTGCTTGAAAGGTGTGCCGGTAGTTGTAGCACATGGCGAGCTGCGTCATACTATATCCCCTCACATTGGAACAGTTGAAGTACCATAAGTCACCGAGCTGCATCGTTCTCATGAAGTAGCAGATACTAGGATGTTTTTGCTTGCCAATTACATCGCCAAATCCTGTGACAATAATATAGTCATCAAAAGTCCTGATACTGATGTGTTTGCCTTGGCATTGCATCGCTTCCATTTGTCACAGTTCCCAGCTGTATTTTCATTTGTGGAAAGATGACAATGCCCACGCAATCCACCTACCAGTTATCAACCAGCATCTTTGAGAACCTATCTGGAGAGCACTCATTGCCATCCATTGCTTCACTGGCTGAGATTCAGTAAAAACGCATTTTATGGCAAAGGCAAGACATGGGCAATTAAACTCCTGGTGAAAAAACATTCTGTGCAGCATTGAGTCACCAGGAGAAATATTCACGGTTACAGAAGATACAATTGAGGCACCGGTGGGACACCCATGGGCATAGACATGTATGACATTTCGACATCTTGAGTTATATGCTGCACGAAGAGTTTTACCAAATGTGTACTGCCAATTAATCACATCGATAAATCATGTAATCGACACAGCTTATTTACTTCACATAACATGTGAATACATGTCCATGCACATGAGAAATACAGTTTGTAATGTAGAATTACATGTAATGTAAAATGCGACTTCAAGACCGCAAATCTTCCTTCTCCCTCTCCCTCCACATCATGCACGCTGCACAGGGGAGAGGGGGGGGGGGGTAGGGTGGGGAGTGACACTTCTAGCTCGACTTGATTGACATGACTTGAGAGGAGGGAGGGTGGAGAACCTGCCTTGACTGACTAACTTCTGTTGTTCATGTTTAAACATTGAAAGCATCGAATAAACTTTGCTTTAAAAATAAAAAATTGCTTAAAACCAAACATTATTATTTAATAAATACTGTATTCCATAGTTAGTCTACATCATTACGTACAATATTTTTCGAAGTACTGTACTGTTTAATTACACAGATGTAAAAGAGTAAACTCACCTTAAGCAAACTCTGTATATATACACCCTGGTAATATGAAAATTATTATTTCCATCCCTAACTTCTACAGTTCCATCCCTAACTTCAGTATTCAGTCGCTGTAGTTTTGATAAATAACTAATTCCAAAGTAGGAAACCCTATCCTCCCACCTCTGGGCTGGTGCTCCTGCCTCACACCTAGCTCGTCTTCACGCTGTTGAAACCAAAGCGTTCAGAATCATTGGAATCTCCCGCGATGAAGCTAACTCCGAGGGGCTTTCACTCACTCACCGCAGGCAGGTTGGTGGTCTTTCTGTCTTCTACCGACTCCTATCCGGCCTTGCTCCCCCAGCTCTTTCTGTGCTCTGTCCCCCAAATATTCCTACAGGTCGCACAAGATCTGCCAGCAACACTCTTCTGGGGAGATTGCCAAAATCAAGAATCTCTGTTCACTTTCACTCCTTCATTCCTCTTTACTCCCGCCTCTGGAAAAAACTCCCTCACTCTCTTCAATCTCACTCCTCCCTCCAGGTCTTTAAAACAGCTGTTCACCACCATCTCTTATCTCCCCCCCCCCCTTCCAAAACCTTGATCTCTCTTCTATTCACCCCAAATCCACTTTTTTTTTTGGAAATACCGAGTTTTTTCTTTCCTGGAAGTTCTAGCAGTGTCCATGTGTTTTTTATACTTTCCCACCTCCCCCACCACCCCACCTTCCCATGCCTCCTCCCCCCAAGCCCTCTCCCTCCCACAGATCTTCCGTTGTCCCTGTTCTCTGCTGTTTGAACTTGTGTGCTTCCCTCTCTCTCCCCATCTTGTCTCCCGCTCCCTCTTTTGTATGTTTTGCGTGTCTGTTTTTTTTTTTGTGATTGATGTTACCTCTTACACGAGCCTCGATCTTGTATCCAAAAAAAACCGCCAAAAAACCCTCCCCTCTCTCCTTATCCCAACTCCACATCGCGTCCGACCAGACACATTCAAAACGGCTATTGCAATCCATTTCGCTGGTTTTCTCAACTTTTGCTGAGACTGAGAATTAAACCATCTTAGCGACTACGAAAAAGGAAATCAGATGGTGAATTAGAGTCGAGATAAATTCGTGAGGGAGTCTGAATGGACGTTATATTACAGGCCTTTATTTAAATGAAAATGCATTTTGTTCTTTAAATGGTAACTTTTGTCCAATTTTCTTCCCTGTGTATTTTTGCAAACGAGTCTAAAAGCATCTTAGCGACTAGGGAAAATGAAATCAGGCATCAAATTAGAGTCGAGATTAAACCGTGAGAGTCAGAAAGCATGGGCCTAACAAAAGAAGCCTCAGAGCTACATGTCACGTGAAAAAGTAAGTACACCCCATGTAAAGTTTTGACTTTTTCAACATATTTCAACATACAGCTATTTGATCTTCATTTCAAGAATATTGATAGATAAAGGTGATATAATACGTAGTGTGTTCAAAAAGTATCCGACCTTTATTTTTCGTGCGTAAAAAAAAAGAAGCTAGGGAGGCGTCGATTGGTGCACGTATGTAGGCGATCCTAATGCGCACGCGTGAATTTTTTCCCACCTGCAGAAGCTGTCATTCGACGGCAGACCGCCGATGAGTGAGGACATGTAAGCGAGCGCCGTCGGATTTTCGTTTTTGACAAAATGACGGAAAAACTTGAACAACGCTACTGCATCAAATTTTGTGTTTTTTGGCCTCGGGGATGTTGGATGCTTCCATTGTGATGACTGCAACTTGGTTTCTGGGTCGTACCCATAAACCCAGGACTCATCGCCAGTGATCACTGTGTTGAGGAAGCTGGGATCGCTGTTCGCAGTCTCCAGCATGTCCTGTGCGATCTCCAAACGGAGTTGCTTCTGCTCAATCGTTAGCAGCTTTGGTACGAACTTCGCTGAGATTCTCCTGAAGCCCAAATCCTCCTTCATAATGGAATGAACGGTGTTGAATCTTGCGGATCGTTTCCACTTGGGAATCGCCAAGCTTTACACAAAATTTGATGCAGTAGCGTTGTTCAAGTTTTTCCGTCATTTTGTCAAAAACGAAAATCCGACGGCGCTCGCTTACATGTCCTCACTCATCGGCGGTCTGCCGTCGAATGACAGCTTCTGCAGGTGGGAAAAAATTCACGCGTGCGCATTAGGATCGCCTACATACGTGCACCAATCAACGCCTCCCTAGCTTCCTTTTTTTTATGCACCAAAAATAAAGGTCGGATACTTTTTGAACACAGTAGTATAACAAATATCATGAAACATTTACATTTTGTAGTCCATTGTATAATTTAAATAAACATAAATGCAAATTTCGCATGTGGAAAAAGTAAGTACACCTTTGGCTCTAATAGGTGGTATTGCGCCCTTTGGTAGGAACAACATCAAGTAGGCGTTTCTTATAACTGTCTACCAGTCTCTGACATTGAGATGGCAGTCAGACCATAGTCATGCAGTCGTCTTCGTGCAGTATCATTGGAGATCCGTGGGTTTGCACGCTCCGGAGTTTCTGCCGCAGTGCGGGATGCTGGACGGAATCGATCCCGCAGGTGACTTCGGACCATCTGCCTGTCCTGCCTTGCAGTGGTGACTCTTGGCCTCCCTGATCGAGGTCTGTCATCTGCAGAGTTGTGGAGGGTGTCTCTGTCCACCAGGGCCGATATCGTCTGGTGTGAACAGCCAAGGCGACGTGCCACCTCACGGTAGCTCAGTCCGCCTTGCAGCATGCCCAGGGAACGCTGCCGTTGATCCCTTGACAATCGTGGCATGTTGATTGAAATGCCCATTTTGCACTGGCCTTTTTAAAGCCAATATCAAGACATCACGTGCAGCTCATTAAAATCATCCCGTACCCCTTGGCTAATCACTGACAGTCAAAACGGCTGTTCAACAGCTGTGCTATGAAGTGACCATTGAAGGTTCAAGTGACCATCCGTGACCGTTTTGTCTGACAGTGAGGACACTATTGTCCACAAATAAGTTCACACATTTACTACACGCAGTGTTATTGTTGATATTTAAAGGTTTCAAAGGTGGTAAGTTTCTTTTGCGTTTCAGTATATATACATATATATATATATATATATATATATATATATATATTCTCAGCCAGTTTGGCTGTCCTTCTGTCCTGATGTCTGTCCGTTACCCCATTCAGGGTGGAGCTTCAAAATTAAATCTCCCCCATTTTGTTCACTTCATGTCAGTTCTCAGGCCTCACAGGCCTCTGATGTACATGAACCATGGCAAGCTGCCTGCATCAGTGCTATGGTTACAGGAGTGGGTGTCTGGGTGGACACTTGAAAAGACAAGTGTTTTGTGCGAAGAATAAGGGAAGTGATGTGTGTTGTTTTGGGCTTTGATTTTATGAATGTTTAAAATGTTTGTGTGGTTTGAGGCCTCAAAGATGCGTTGGCCGTGAGAGATTTTAACAAATTAATCTGTTAAAAAAATTGTTTCAAGCAAATTATGCATTTCATAATTGACATAAAAAAAGCTCTTAGAGACTCAAAACTTAAGTTACAGATCGAACTGTAGTCGAATTGGCTTGTTTCATATTCCGGGGTGTACAGTGGCATGCAAAAGTATTCATTCACCCATCTCCAAACTTCCCATTTTGATGCCACCTGAGCTTATTTCATGATTCTTTCAAATCTAATTTGATATATAAAGTATTCATAAACTACTCAAAGTGACAAAGCTAAAAAATGCAGATAAAACCACTCCTCCCCACCCTCTCTCTCGTTCCCTCACTCCCACTCCGAACACCGCCCTTCCTTCCCAGAGTGTACAGTATAGCGACATATGGTGAGGCTTCTCCCTCACCTCTCTCTCTCCCCTGCCTCCCCTCTGCCCACCCCTCACCACCCTTTTTCTCCTCCAACCTCCTCCCCTCCCTCTCCTATCCCATCCCTTTCCTTTCCATTTTTATATGCTTCCCCTCTCACTCCCTCTCCTCATCTAACCCCACCCCTCCCCCCCCCTTCCGCTCCCCTTCTGTGCCCTTTCCCTTCACCTCCCCCATCCCCTCTACTCCCCAACCTCTTCCTACACCTCTACCCTCTCTCCCCTGTCTTAATATTCCCTTCACGAAGCGACTACGTGTTGCCCGACAATGCCATGTACCTTTGCTCGTATATAAGTGAATATAAAAAAATATATAAAATGTATATAAATGAGAACCAATCACGTTTCTCACCTGTAAATGGAGGGAATAACCAATCAGCTCTCACTTGTTATTTTGATGTCATTTACCTGTGCATGGGGTAACAACAACTCGTACAACCAAAGCAAATAATCCATAAAACAGAAAACTTGTACAACCATGGCAAACAAATAATCCACAATACACATCACAAGCAACCACTATGCATTCGGCAGAAGGCCGAGATGCAATTTGGAATAAATTACGCTCATAGTTTAAAAAATGCAAAACATTTGCATTATTTATCACTTCAGTTGAAAAGTTTTATTTTTGCTTTGGTGGATGAGAAATAATGCCATACAGATTTGGGGCTTCCCTTGTATCATAAAATTAACAATGGTAAAATACAACACGTTTTACCACAACAGCAACAACAGATGTTTATTTAATAATGACATAAAATGTGGACACACGTGATGACTTATCTGGACTTGGTAAAGAGTCGAAAAACAAAAACAAATATGAGATGGCCATTATCAATTTGAATGGGAGATAACATTTCCTATCAGGTGGATTCCAGATATAGTACAGGTTTTCGTGTAATCCTAAGAATTAGGTGTACCTGTGTCCTCCAGGGCAAATGGAATGTTAGGAGGAAATATGAAGTGTACCTGTGTCCTCCAGGGCAAATGCAATGTTAGGAGGAAATATGAAGTGTACCTGTGTCCTCCAGGGCAAATGGAATGTTAGGAGGAAATATGAAGTGTACAGGCTGTGTCCTCCAGGGCAAATGGAATGTTAGGAGGAAATATGAAGTGTCCCTGTGCCCTCCAGGGCAAATGGAATGTTAGGAGGAAATATGAAGTGTACAGGCTGTGTCCTCCAGGGCAAATGGAATGTTAGGAGGAAATATGAAGTGTCCCTGTGCCCTCCAGGGCAAATGGAATGTTAGGAGGAAATATGAAGTGTACCTGTGCCCTTCAGGGCAAATGGAATGTTAGGAGGAAATATGAAGTGTACCTGTGCCCTCCAGGGCAAATGGAATGTTAGGAGGAAATATGAAGTGTACAGGCTGTGTCCTCCAGGGCAAATGGAATGTTAGGAGGAAATATGAAGTGTCCCTGTGCCCTCCAGGGCAAATGGAATGTTAGGAGGAAATATGAAGTGTACAGGCTGTGCCCTCCAGGGCAAATGGAATGTTAGGAGGAAATATGAAGTGTCCCTGTGCCCTCCAGGGCAAATGGAATGTTAGGAGGAAATAAGAAGTGTACCTGTGCCCTCCAGGGCAAATGGAATGTTAGGAGGAAATAAGAAGTGTCCCTGTGCCCTCCAGGGCAAATGGAATGTTAGGAGGAAATAAGAAGTGTACCTGTGCCCTCCAGGGCAAATGGAATGTTAGGAGGAAATAAGAAGTGTACCTGTGCCCTCCAGGGCAAATGGAATGTTAGGAGGAAATAAGAAGTGTACCTGTGCCCTCCAGGGCAAATGGAATGTTAGGAGGAAATATGAAGTGTACTTGTGTCCTTCAGGGCAAATGGAATGTCACAAGACATATGAACTCAGCCACATTTACGTGATGGACGGCCATGCTGGGGAGGAATTTTTCTCAACCAAACGTAGATTTCTTCACATTTATTGTATTTAAATGTAAAGTCTTGCACGTTTTCTTCATGCATGTATGAATCATGTTGAATTCTGCTTTTTGGGGGGGGGGGGGAGGGGGGGAGCAATTTTTTGAAATTATTATTCTATTTTTTGCATTTTATTTTTTGTAAAAAATTGCAAAATCTTCATGCAATTTTCATGCACGGCCAATACAACACTCACGTAAATAACCACCCTGCATTTTGGATGGACACCACTCACGACTCTGACACACTTTAGTAATCAATACAAATGAAAAGTATAAAAAGTACAGCATAGTCAGGTTCACTATGTTTTTTCGTTCAAAATTTTGGGATTAGCAAAACTATACATTTTTGGAATATTCAGAGCATGAGGAATCCAAAAATTAATGTTTACATTTGCGTAGACACCTTTGCGAAAATGACACTCAGGACAGTGATGAAGATCTGTAAAAGCATATTCCTGAATGGTCTAGACCTCGTAGATCCTGTGTATAGGACTTATAGTTCAATCTGATACTACCTATAACTTCCTATAACTTCCTATAACTTCAAAGGACTTGCAATATCATGTATTATGTAATACAGTTATATCACAAATATAAAGACAATGGTTTTCAATCACCTTTGTTTGTTGCTTTTCTATAATCCTAAGCACTATTTTGAGGCCTTTATTGGATTCCTTGACCCAGAAAACATAGGATTAGCATATTTAATTAAGTTTCTAGGTTGACTAGAAGCCGAGATCGCGAAAAATATGTATTTTATGGCGGCCATTTTCAAAATCTAAAATGGCGGCCATGCAGGTGTCTGTGCAAATGTCAACATTGATTTTCAGATTCTCCATGCTCTGAAGATTCCAAAAATGTACCTAGGTTTGCTAATCCCAAAATTTTGAACGAAATTATATTTGTTAACATAGTGAACCTGACTATCAGTAATGTTCAATAAAAATTCAAAATCAAATTTTGCAAATTCTCATTTTGATACAGCGTACTCTGTTACAGAGCGTCGGTGCCATGTCAAATCAGTTTCTTGCCATGAGTTTTATATTGTCGATATATTGTCGATATATTGTCGATATTGTCGCTTAATATTGGAGTCGTCAGTCACCTGCATGGAAAACATGGAAGGAGCCAACGTAGTCATATCATCTTCAGAACAACTGCTTTTAACAAATATCCATGACACTTTACAACCAACTCCTGCTACATTCAGGCTTTTTGGCAGATCATGTACAGCACATATTAAACAGAAAAGGAGACATAACTCCAACATGTCTGACCCCATTGGATACCCGAAAGGCATCAGAGAACATACTCCCCCACAATACCATAAACATTTGTTTCCTAAACCACTTTGGCAAAAGATATACGAGGTGAGTGGACACACCATGATCCAACAACTTTTTGAGCAACGTCCAATGATTAACTCTGCCCAAGCCATCCGATCATCCAGAAAACAAACAAATGCAGGCCTTGCCTGAGAAACACAAAAATCAATCACTTGCTGAAGAACATACATCGCTAAATCAGTGGGATTATATTTAACAAAACCACAATGATTATCACAAATACTTGCGGTACACTGTCACACCTGGCTATAGTAGAACACGTTCAAGTGCTTTTGATAAGACAGTAGTAAAGGCAATAGGATGATAATTGTCCTTGCGGGAGAGACCTCCAGCCTTACGGTCACCAAGGGTGCAATAATAATGGTGGCAAGGTCCGCATAGCACTTATTAGAAGACTGAGGAGCTCAAATACCCCAGTATCAGCATGTTTCACATGCTTGGCAGCAATTATCATGTTTATGCAATCTATCTATAATTCCACTAATCTCTGTCTGTGTGTGTGTGTGTATGCGACCGCTGTTTCTCGACAACTACCGGTCCGATATACTTGAAACTTGCCAGGTATATTGCTGGGGACCCGAGGATGTGCCTTTTCAAGGTTTCATATTAATCGGACAAGTAGTTACCGAGCTATGTCCAAAAAACGATTCAACCAATCAGAGAGCAGCGAGCTATCACGTGTGCCGAACGTGCCGAACAGACTCTGCCTCGGACGGCACATTTGAGAGCGTATTCATTTATTTCACGTTGGCAAACTATGTTGGCGTTAAACTATGTTTTAAAACTAATTAAAACTACTTTGCGATTCATCGTAACTGCGATTCGTAACTGCCGTTCGCTTTGGCTTTGCGAATGGACCAAACCATTTCATGTAAATAGAGGGGGGGGATTGTCACCGTACTCGCAAGCCGTTCGCTTTGGACCAAACCATTTCATGTAAATAGAGGGGGGGGGATATAATTTTAGATATAGATATAGTACGGGCATGCCCTAGTATTATCAATTATGATATGAAGATATGAATATGATTATGATATGATACGAATATGATTATGATATGAATTATGATGATATGAAGTAATTATCATGGCAGCATGTTTCAGATGCAATAACAGCAATTTCATTATCTGTGTTACGTGGTCCTCCCGGTGACTACCTGGTCTCGGTGACCCCCGGACCGTGAGAGGAACTCCGCCAGAAAGATCTATTATTTATGCGCTTTCGTAACGCAATCAATATGAATTCCAGTCAATAAGAAACCCCACACCAAGGATCCGGAATAATCAATGATATATTCCCCGAGCAATCAACCACCATCAACAATCAACATTACAAAGATGGCCATCTTATATATGTGTCCCCTTTCCCCACTCACGACCCCTTTTGGTCACTGTCCCTCACAATGTCTCTGGGCCCCTCCAGACCAAGGTGTAGGTCGGCTTCTCCGCACACGGGCGGTTGAACGAACCCCTGGCTGACGTGCTCCCAACCGTGCACGTCACGTACCGGGAACAACGGCTGCAGCGCACACCTCCTTGCCAAGCAAAGCGGGCAAAGCAACGCGCGGCTTGCCCAGCGCGCGAGGCCCAAGGTGCGACCCGTACGCGTCCTTGTAGACGGTGAGGCGAACTGTGCCGGACGCTTGGTTCCGTGCACGCACCCACGGCGACTTGATGTGTAAATGGGTAATTACCCCGCGCAGGTAACTCCTTTCGCCAGACGGGCTTTCAAACGCAGAGTCCCCCCACGCTGCTCAATATCGATACCGCTCACGTCGGAGCTCGGCGAGGAAGAGGAAGATCGCTGCTTCTCCCGGACCTCGTGTCTTTTCTTCTTCCGTTTCCGGTCTCCTTTTCCCCAGAAGGGCTCCTGACCCTTTAATCACAACAACCTTTAATCGACTACACATTAATAAGCAAAGACCTGAATAGTAATTCACATAAATCCACATAAATCCGTAACATCTGTGACAAAAACATTTTCATCATCAGCAGATAAAGAGCCATGCGTCGGCCCGGTGTTGGCCTCACGGTTAAGGTGGCTGGCTTGAGATCTTAGGGTCTTGGGTTTGAGACCCTGCCATGCCGTTCAATTAACACCAGATGGGTTGACTCAGCCCGTCATCCTTCTGAGGTTGGCAAAATGAAAACCAGCTCACTGGTAATGAGGGGCACTGCATCAGCGGCACAGGTGTGCCCCCAGAAAACGATGCAGCCAAGCAGCCACAGACTGCACACAAACCACCACCAACAGGCACACAATGTTTCCATGATATTCAGCCTATGCCTACTTATCATCGTGATCAACAGAGAAATAAAATGTTCCTGCCACACGGCAGCAACGTCAGCCGGCACAGAACCCCCACCATTAGTTAAGGCAGGAGGAGTGTGTTTTGAAGTTTCTCTACCTGCAGCTCGCCACAATGAGCTGCAGTGCCCCGAGCTTAGTAGACGGTCTTTGAGCCTTTATTCCTGGCTCATTACGCCGACAAACACGCAAGTGCACATTTGAACTCCGCTCTAATTTTTCACGTCAGATCACAATCTGATCCTTGCCTGGGTTTACCGTTAATGGCCCGGAGAGTATGAGCCTCTTTGCATACATCGTACAGATTCCTGTCACATGGCAACATTGTTTGCACATGCTCACTCCACCCTGTCACAATATATTCAGATCTACATTTACAAGTCATAGAATAACCATCCTTGACGAAGACAGACATTATATCATCATGCATTTTATCAATGACTAATATATGCTCAGGTAAACAAAGGTTGGTACTCCGAGTACACCAATATTATTACATTCAGATTTAGAGTTCATCGTACAGGACCTAATGTCCTCATTTCACAGATTTGACACCATTACAGATATCAGGTGCAGCAGCTACACGTTCCGACAAAATGACACAATTAACAGTAAACATAATATGAAACACCCTACCGGATGCCCTTCCTGACGCCAACCCTTAGTCGCCTCTTATGATGCGCAGGGATACGGTGTACCTATTCTAAACCGGGGTAAGAATCACTTGAAAATTAAATAACCCTGTATTAGGGTGTTTCATATTATAGGTTTAAAATTAAAATATGACATTTTTGTTGACTTTGCTCATGCCCTCATTCCTATTTATATGCAAAGGTTGTCTGCCAATTTTGAGAAAGATCAAGTAATATTTAGAGGTTGCACAGTCTGCACACTTTTGAAATTTTACTCCAGTTCATTTAAGAAAAAGGAGAAGATTTATTTGCAAAATAAAAATTAATAAGACATCGAAAGAATTGTAAAACATTGAACATAACACAATGAAATGAATATAAGCAGTGTGTGCAATGCAGTGTGGGTGCAATGTGTGTGCAATGCAATGAATATAAGCAGTGCAGACTATAAGTGTGCAACCTCTAAATATTATTCAATTTGTCTAAAATTTGGCATACGGGTCACTTAGATGAATAGAACCAAGGGGACGAGAAAAGTGACACGAAAATAGCAACTTCGGAAAATTGAAACACCCTAATGCAGGCCATGGAAGTAGATTAAAGTTCTGTTGGTTCAAGAACTGCTGAACAACACGGGCAGTGTGAGGGTAAGTGTTATCCTGTTTGTAGACGATACCACGACCATGACGCTGGAGAAAAGGAACAACTACAGGTGGCAGAATCTTATCCCAATATCTGTTTGCCATCAGATTTCATTGAATGGCAAGCAGAGTATAACGTGCTGTTAGTTCACCCCTAAACCGTTACCGAACCAACGCCGAACTGGTTCCTTTCAATCACACGTGATTCAGTGTAACGCTCATCATGACAATGATAGACATTTTGATGTCCATCTGCATGGGACAAGTTGAAGTGGGACTCATCTGTAAGCATTGATACTTCTCCAACCATTGAAGGGGGATGATGTTGATGTTTTCAACTCCACTGGAGTCTTGCCTGCCAATGACGTCGGGTCAATGATGGCCACTTGGCGTGTCGGCGTGGACATAGCCCATATTCCCGTAAGCGGTTGACGACTGTCTGTGGATGGATCCGTCTGTTGTTCAGTATCACCTGTGCTGTATTAGCAGCAGTCTGATGTCTGTCCCTCAAGTGTGTTAACCTTATCGATCAGTCTTGAGCAGGGGTGGTAACTCATGAACGACCTGATGGTAGACGATTCCTGACATCATTATGTTGTTGAAACCGATGGACTAAGCTGAAACAGTGTGTGGAAGTGTAAAGTTTTTCTATGAATCGAGTGATTTATATAAGCCACAACCTGTCAAAATCGTGTGTTTAGAAACGACTCACCTCATGTGCAAATTTTTTATGACTGTTTATGACTCACCTCATATGCAAATCTGTCTCCAGTAGGTGAATTATCGCTGGCGCCCTGACCAAATTTATTTGCTCGGGAAAGTATAACTTAACAGAGGCAACGTTAGACCACCTCTTGTTATAGTTCTGTAGAAAACCACAGAATGGTAAATCATTTTTAACCACGTCGCAAGACGCTGGTCATAGAGTGCCCTCTGCTGTTGTTGTTGTTCTTCTTGTTCTTCTTCTTGTTCTTGCAGAGAAGACAAAACCTCAAAGCTCCACCCATTCTGGGAACCATAGCTCCACCCATTGTGGGAGAGGCTTCATATAAACAAATATCCACCATTTTATTAACTCGCATAGCTTTGAGGCCTGTTTTGTAGGCCCGTGGTGTCTTCCTCTCTCACACAGTTTTATTTCAAATCAAATTCGATATATCATTTCATTTTTCACAGTCGCTAACATAGTTTTAGATTCGGTTGAAAAAAAACGGGAAGAAAATCCGATGAAAGTTGCCCTTTATAGAACGAAATGAATTCTCAAAGGCCTGTAACTTCAAGTCCATTGAGATATATATTTTTTAAATCGCGGCATGGTCAGTCATACACCGCCCGAAATAACAGACGGGAAAATGCCGAGATATATTAAAAATTCGTCCATTTGATGACAATCGTCACGATGAAATATTTAATTTATACGTCGTCACAATAATGTGGAGAGAGGAGCATAGCTTCGTTCACATGTCGCCACATACGGGAAATTGCAGAGATATATATTTTTTTAAATCGCGGCATGGTCAGTCATACACCGCCTGAAATAACAGACGGGAAAATGCCGAGATATATTAAAAATTCGTCCATTTGATGACAATCGTCATGATGAAATATTTAATTTATACGTCGTCACAATAATGTGGAGAGAGGAGCATAGCTTCGTTCACGTGTCGCCACACACGGGAAATTGCCGAGATATATTTTTTTTAAATCGTGGCATAGTCAGTCATACACCGTCTGAAATAACAGATGGGAAAATGCCGAGATATATTAAAAATTCGTCGCCACACACGGGAAATTGCCGAGATATATTTTCACTTTGCACAAAAATAACATCAAGTAATCGAATCAATAGGAATGTCCTGTGCCTATAACATCGACGTTATAGGCACAGCTGCATCTAGGCATTGTGTAACATCGACGCGGCTTTTGTTTTAATTAAAACTTTTTGTACTTGTTTTGTATAGTTTAAATTATTTCTTTATGACTAAGCATGATATATGGTGCTCTGAAATATAGTATTAGTATTAGATTGGGTCTTCCCAAATGAGAAATTATTTTGTACAATATCGAATAATGATTCAGAAACTCATTGCGTTATGTTTTTAATACACTCAAATATAGCTATAAAATGTTTTTTTTACTGAGTTCTAAAAGCAAGTTGTAGAAAGAAGAGATTTTCTCGGTAAATAATACGGCTGACAGCTGGCGCCACAATGTCTGATTCAAAGAAACTTGTTTACCATTTCCATTGTGTTTGGTAAAAAATAATTTCCATCGAGACAATGTTCTTCATTTGCATTTATTGTTTGCCTGTTGGCTAAACAAACTTGGTGAAATCGTAGCTGTTCTCGAGGTCAAATTAACTCAGTATGGAGTATGCAACGAACATTGTTTGATAAGTGAGATGCAAAATACTTGTAAATTATTTTACAAGTACCTGGGGGATGGTGATTCACATGTACCTTGCTTTCTTCCCACTTGCTTCACATACAAGTTTGTCTTATGACTGTTTTTTTAAAGTCTTAAAATTGCGTATGGAATTGTCAATGCAGTCTTGTTTTTCAAAAAAAAAACATATAGGCAACAATTCGGAACTAAATACCTATAAATGATGCAGTTGCATACAAGTTTGCTTCAGCAGGGGAGCTATCTCTAGCCTTTTAAGTTAAAAAAAATTGTCAGGAGTCCCAGTAAATCTTTTTCAAAAGCAATAATTAAAATTATAAACATCTACTGAATTACCAGGACAGTTATGCTAAAATACTGTGAAACAATAATGTTAAAGATGAATTAATTACGGATAACATGCAGGTTTGGAATTTGATGTGCTTGCAAAACTCAGGTATTTCTAAGATTATATTTAAAAGTTTAATAAGTAAAATGTATGAAGTTTTTTGTAGTTTACATTTACATAGTATAAAGTAAGTAACCTTTCAGATGTCCTTGTGGTGTCGAACATGAGTAAAATATATATCTACTTATTTCTTACAAATGCTTCACACTGATAGTCAATGAATTAATCTTCAAATGTCCTCGAAGTCTTCAAGGATAATTAAAAGAATGATGGCTCCCGCAAGGTCTGACAAAAGACAATGGGAAACAGATATGCCTCATTAAGGATACTAGCAACGGTACCCGCCCTATGGGCGGGGCTTCAATTGGGAGGCCCAAATGAAAAGGCAAAATATCAGAAATTGAAGGTTTAAAAATTTTTTTTAAACGATTCATATAAACATCCGTTAAATCATATCACACGTGAATCATCAAAATCTAAACAGTATCTTTAGAATCTCAATAAAAGCCACATCACTGTTCATATCGGTAAATATTATTCCATCGTGTTTCACTATGATCGTGATCGATACACTATGATCGTGATGACCGTGATCGTGAATCGTGATCGATAATCGTGTTCACAATCGCTATGTCATATGTACTCCCGATACGTGTACCAAATTCCCGATACGTGTAACTGTACCAAATCAACAGTTAAAAGGATTTTGAGCCGATAGCTGTTACGGCCTTGGCAAGATCGATGGAGACAGCGATCTGTTAGCGATCAATGGAGACATGTTGCTTTCCTGGGTGCCGCACAAACGGCTGCACCGATTGCACGGCACCCGGGAAAGCAACATCGGCGCAATGAGAACAATGAACGTTATGCGAACGCGCATGCTATGCAGGAGTCCAAACCTGAGAATGCTGGAGACTAAAGCTGAAATTGGGAAAACTAAATAGCCTATTTTACTCCTGGAGATCGCAGGATTATGCACCCAAAATATCTTTGCGATCGGTTCAGCAGTTTTTACGGTACGTTCGAACAGACAGACAGACAGACAGACGGACGGACATTTGGTGAATTATAGTAAGATTTGATATGCAGACCTAATCTCTAACTCACTCGGCAGGAAGTCTGCCCATCCCAACATTTCACTCGACCAATCAGATTGCATTTCTTTATCCCTCCCACCCATATGTCATTCGACCAATCCCCACTGCCCGAAACCCTCCGACCCGCACTTTGCTCAACCAATCCAACTACTCTCCTCCCCTTTTCTTCATGCGACCAATCCCATCTTCGTTCCTCCTTTCACTTGCTCCTCCCAATTATTTCTTTGTTTCCAGCCAGTATAAAATACATGTGGACAACTTCAAATATTAGGATTTCACTTATTTTGTAAATACTGTATGTTGATATTGTTCACTTGGTTTGTAAATATTGTATGTTGATATTATACTTAGGATTTCACGTGGTCTGTAAATACTGTATGTTGATATTGTACTTTGGATTTCACTTGGGTTGTCGATACTGTATGTCGATATTATATACTGCGCAGCCTGGTGTTTTTGGTGTGTGTTTTATGACGTTTTCTTTGTACATCTCGGATTTTTCACTTAGAACTTTGATTTAGGATTTTGTTGTGTATCTGGCAGTGTGTGGCAAAAGTATTTGCAGTGTTTTCCGCTTGGTTTGATAAGGGTTTATTGTTTCTTATTGTATATCTTCTTGTAAACAAAAAGTGATATCCACCTCGGGAATTAAAATTTGTCAATCCTTCTTCTGACAAAAGGTTTGGACATTGAATTCTTGATTCATGAATTACATACTGTTCAAAATTCCACAACAGGTGTTTCAGTGACATCTGAAACACTGTGCAACATCACGTTGGGTCAACCCAGATTCCAACATCCCAAGTGCTTAATGACATTCATTTGCAGATAAGCATGGCATCGCGTTAGATTTCTTAAGACGCGCAAATGTGTGAACGTTTGCAAAGGCCCTAAATTAACTTTTAAGGCCACAAAACCAATTGACATTATAAGCTCCCTTTGCCCCTACAATAGTTTGAACATGTGCAATTTTAGTCTGATGCGTCACATCTGACTCATTAAAGGCCGGTAGTGATGGAATGTGCTCACCCTTGGGTGTGTACATTCAGAATTTTAATCCTATTACATTATATTCGGGTATATTATATGCTATATGATGTTTTTTTAATGCACTACTTATTTTTGGGGAAGGGAGTATAGAATGGGGCCATGAATATACGCAGCAAGTGATTCATGATGCCAGTAGTCAGACATTATCTGTAGTCATACTTCATATGCTTATCAGTAAAAACTCTCCCTAATAAATGGACAACCCTAATAAAACCCTAGACATAGGGCAGGCAAAGCAAAGGAAAGATTAAGGAGACAAGAATGATAAGTAGGTGATTTAATCGACAGGCATACATATGCTCACACAGCAAAGGGTAGCAGGCAGTAACAGAACACACAATGTAAGAGTGCAGCAGAACTACAACACAAGCACTGATTCTGGGGGGGGGGAAGACCTGAGAAGAACACACGGTGAATTACAAATGCCATCAGGTAGCATGAGAGAGAGAGGGAGAGGGGGGAGAGAGGGGGAGAGAGGGGGAGAGGAGGAGAGGAGGGAAGAGGGGAGAGTGGGGGGCAGAGGGGGAGAGAGGGGGGGAGAGGGGGAGAGTGGTGGGGAGAGGGGGAGAGAGGAGGGGAGAGAGGGGGAGAGGAGGAGAGAGGGGGAGAGGAGGAGAGAGGTGGAGAGAGGGGAAGAGAGGGGGAGAGAGGAGGAGAGATAGAGGGGGAGAGAGATAGAGGGGGAGAGAGATAGAGGGGGAGAGAGATAGAGGGGGAGATAGATAGAGGGGGAGAAAGATAGAGGGGGAGAGAGGGGAGAGAGGGAGAGAGATAGAGGCGGGGAGAGAGATAGAGGGGGAGAGAGATAGAGGGGGAGAGAGATAGAGGCGGAGAGAGATAGAGGCGGAGAGAGATAGAGGCGGAGAGAGATAGAGGGGGAGAGAGATAGAGGGGAGAGAGATAGAGGCGGAGAGAGATAGAGGGGGAGAGAGATAGAGGCAGAGAGAGATAGAGGGGGAGAGAGATAGAGGGGGAGAGAGATAGAGGCGGAGAGAGATAGAGGGGGAGAGAGGGAGAGAGATAGAGGGGGAGAGAGATAGAGGGGGAGAGAGGGATAGAGGGAGAGAGGGAGAGAGGGAGAGAGGGAGAGAGGGAGAGGGAGAGAGGGAGAGGGATAGAGGGGGAGGGAGAGAGGGAGAGAGGGAGAGAGGGAGACAGGGAGACAGGGAGAGAGGGAGAGAGAGGGGAGAGTGGGGGGCAGAGGGGGAGAGAGGGGCGAGAGGGGGAAGAGGGGGAGAGGAGGGGGGAGAGGAGGAGAGAGGGGAAGAGAGGGGAAGAGAGGGGAAGTGAGGGGAAGAGAGGGGAAGAGAGGGGGAGAGAGGAGGAGAGATAGAGGGGGAGAGAGATAGAGGCGGAGAGAGATAGAGGGGGAGAGAGATAGAGGCGGAGAGAGATAGAGGGGGAGAGAGATAGAGGGGGAGAGAGATAGAGGGGGAGAGAGATAGAGGGGGAGAGAGATAGAGGTGGAGAGAGATAGAGGGGGAGAGAGATAGAGGCGGAGAGAGATAGAGGCGGAGAGAGATAGAGGGGGAGAGAGATAGAGGGGGAGAGAGATAGAGGCGGAGAGAGATAGAGGGGGAGAGAGATAGAGGGGGAGAGAGATAGAGGCGGAGAGAGATAGAGGGGGAGAGAGATAGAGGGGGAGAGAGATAGAGGGGGAGAGAGATAGAGGGGGAGAGAGATAGAGGCGGAGAGAGATAGAGAGGGAGAGAGATAGAGGGAGAGAGAGGGAGAGGGAGAGAGAGACTGAGAGACTGTTTCTTTCTTTTATTACAAAAGTGAAAAGGAGCAGTTATGTACAGTCACAGAGAAAAAACACAATAACTACTCTCTGCAGACTCTCTGCAGACCTGGACAAAATCACAGACTGGGCAAACAAGTGGAACATGTCTTTCAATCCTGACAAATCTCACACTCTTACGATGTCTCTCCGAAAAGACCGACTGGACAACCCTCCCATCTACTTTCTGAATAATCCTCTCCAAGAAGTTCTGTCACTCAAGCTTTTGGGTCTCACTATCTGCCCATGATCTTACCTGGGAAAACCACATTTCCAAGCTGGCCTCCAAAGCCAGTCGCCGAATGGGCATCCTCGGTCGTGCGAAGTCCTTCCTTGGCACACCTGAGCTCCTCACCACATACAAGGCTTTCATCTGCAGCTCAATGGAGTACTGCTCTCCCCTCTGGGCTGGTGCTCCTGCCTCACACCAAGCTCGTCTTCACGCTGTTGAAACCAAAGCGTTCAGAATCATTGGAATCTCCCGCGATGACGCTATCTCCGAGGGCCTTTCACTTAATCACCGCAGGCAGGTTGGTGGTCTTTCCGTCTTCTACCGACTCCTCTCCGGCCTTGCTCCCCCAGCTCTCTCTGGGCTCTGTCCCCCAAATATTCCTGCAGGTCGCACAAGATCTGCCTGCAACCCTCTTATGGTTAAACTGCCAAAATCAAGACTCTGCTCACCTTCACTCCTCTTTTCTCCTGCCTCTGGAACAAACTCCCTCACTCTCTTCAATCCCACTCCTCCCTCCAGGTCTTTAAAACGGCTGTTCACCACCATCTCTTATCTTCCCCAATCCAAAACCTTGATCTTTTCTACCCCCGCTAATTTCACCCCAAATCCACTTTTATGAGGTGACTTTTGACTTCTTTCCTGAAAGTCCTTGGTGTCCTTGTGTTTTATACCTATCCTGCCTCCCCCAAGCCCTCTGCCTCCAAAAACATCTCCCGATGTCCCTGCCCTCAAATGTTGTGTTTGCGTGCTTCCTCCCCTTCTCTCCCCATCTTGTCGACCGCTCCCCTTTTTATACACATTTTTGCTTGTTTGTTCGATTTGTTTGTTTGATAAATGTTAGCTCTTTCACGAGCCTCGAATTCTGTATACAAAAAAAACAACTAGAATGGTCTCAAAGATAAATTATTAACAAATCATCATCAAGTTTACACATGACATCATTAAAAACCCATTTTTCTTCAAACAATGTTGAATTCTTGTTCATTTTTAAAAACCTGTGCTCTAGTTTTAACCTTGCACTTACAAGAGCCTTAAGGGTGAGCAATACATCATGTGAAGAACCAGAACCGTTTCCCATTTTTTCTTCCTGGACTTGTAAATTGCAAACTTGGCCTGACCAATTAAAAAGTTCATTAAAACCACATTCCTAAGGGAAGATGTTCCTAAAACACCATAAATAAAAACATTGTAATTAAAGAGAGAACCGAGTTTCACAAAGCGTTCCTGGAGAAAGGTAAAAAGAGGTTGCAATCATTCACATTCAAGGTATATATATGTGGTAAAGTTTCAACGGACGCACAGAAGGGGCACAGATTAGAGTTAGCAGTAGAAAAACGGTTCAATAAAACATTACAAGGTAAAATCCAGTGTACAAGCTTCCATTGAATATCTCCAACATACTTTGGAGTCGGCAAGAGATAAAAACTTCGCCAATTTGGACAGTTGGAGGATATTGGGGGTAACAAGTCCCGCCATCGAAGCCTCGGGTGCTCAGAAAATGTTTTTGCGTATAAAATTTTAACGTACGCGTTGTACAAAGTTTGTTTTGGAAAGGAAGGGAGGGATAATGCAGTATCATCAGGGCTGTTCAGGCCAGGGGACAGATTAAGTGGCGGGCTGAAGACAAGGAGTATAGGGAAGTCACCTGTTGTTTCCTCGGGGGAAGGTCCAAGTTCCTCGCGAGATGACCCTGACAGATTTTATTCCAGTTTTTTGTGCCAGAGCAGCAGCACTCAACCAGTGGCTCCCAGACTCTGTCATGAGGTCTTTAACTCGTAGCAGCTTGGCATCAATAAAACGTTGAACGAGTCCTCTATTTTTTTAAACTGTTTTCCAGAAAGGGGTTGTAGCATATGGGTTCATTCAAAAACATTTCCATGTTGTATGTTGCCTTTTCATGGGAAAAGGACAGGGCTCACCATGCGTTCATCATTCCTTGGTAAAAAGTGGGCAACAAGGATAAATCGATTTGATGAGGGTTCATCAAGAAAAGTTCACGGCAGTAGCCCAGCTTGCATGGAAGCTGCAATGTGCAGTTAGCCAGAGGCCTCCAGAGTCTGGCTTCATCTCCACATAAAAGTTGACGGACGATATGAAGCCAGAAGACCATAATCCGGCTACAGATGTCAATGAGACCTTGGCCACATTCAGAAAGTGGTAAGTATGCCACAGCGGGTTGGAGCCAGTGTTTTCCACTCCAGAAAAAATCAACAATGCTCTTTTGGAGTGTGATAAGTTCCCAGGCGGTTATAGGCATATCATTTTATGCCATAGCATAGAGGCGACGAGATTGTTGATGACCAGAGTTCTTCCACGGTAGGAAAGTTGAGGTAGAAGTCCTTTCCAACAGGCTAGTTTCGCCATTACCTTGTCCGGTAATCCGATCCAGTACTGCTGCTCAAAGATGTTGTCTCCTAGGAAAATACCGAGGTATTTGATGCCATTTTGCTGCCAGTTCATTCCTCCTGGCAGGACAATTGGTGGGCAGGCTCCAGGTCCTACCCAAAGGGCTTCACTCTTCTTCCAATTCACCTGGCCTGAACAAGCCCGACAATATGTTTTTAATGCCCGAGCCACCGCAGTGACATCAGCATTATTTTTTTTTACAAAAATACAAACATCATCTGCATAAGCAGAGACTTTTAGCGGTGTGTTAAGAATTGATCCAGTAAAGCCAGAAATGTGCGTACATAATTGGAGCAGAAGAGGTTCGATGGCAAGAGAGTATAAAAGTCCAGATAGTGGGCAACTTTGCCATACTCCCCGTTGCACAGCAATGGGGCTACACAATACTTGATTAATTTTAAGAACACTGGATATATTAAGAAAACAAAAGCTTAACATACGAGATAAAAATAGGCCCAAAACCGAAATTCTCCAAAACTCTAAAAAGGTACATGTGGTCAATACAATCAAAGGCTTTTCCTTGGTCAATAAAAACCAGACCACCATTCTAGTTAAAATTGTTACAAAATCGAATGGTATCACGGATAAGAAAGACATTATTAAAAATAGTACGTCCAGGGATACAAAAGGATTGCTGCTCTCCTACTAGTACATTCATAAAAGGTTTCATGCAATTGGACAAGGCTTTGTGTAAAATTTTATAATCTGTACATAAAACAGAAATGGGACGCCAATTTTCTATAAGTTGAGTACCTCCTTTCTTAGGAATTAAAGTGGTGACTGCTCTCCGGCAGCTCCACGGCAGTTGTCGTCCTCTAAACATTCATTTAAGACCTGTAGTAGGTGAGGTCCAATGGCATCCCAAAAACACTGGAAAAATTCGCTCGTCAGCCTATCAAGTCCAGGGGCTTTATCAGGTTCCAAGGCCTTCAAGGCAGCAGTGAGCTCAGGTAAATTAAGAGGAGCCTCCAACTGCTGCTTCTGATCCTCCGCCAATGTTAGAAGGTTAGAAATAAGTTCAGATATTGCCTCATGATTAATGTCGTGCCACATAAACCTTTGCTTAAAATGATTCTGGGCACATTCCCTGATTGTGCCATCTTCATAAAGGAGTTCCCCCATCATGCAGCAAGCATGTAATCACTGAAGAAGAGGCCCCTCTTTTAAGGCTGAAGAAGAATTTGGTTGGTGCATCAAGGTCGTGTATGTATCTCATCTTCAGGCGTAAAAAGCATTTTGTGCTCGCCTTTCAGATATGGAATTCAGCAAGGCCCTTTTTTTCATGAATTTGCTGCCTCATTTCCTGATAGTTCACACCTGCGGTTCTCCATGGAGCTGTTCCTGTAATTTCAGGATTTCGTCTTCAAATAAGGTTGTGGGTTTTTTTTCGTCTTGAACACCATATGCACGATATTGCTGACAGAAAAGTCTGATGTGCGTTTTGGCATTATCCCACCATTGTCTGAGGTTTGGGAAATTCCCTTGGGAGGCAACCAGGATATTCCAAATTTCAGGAAAAAAATCCTTAAAGGTACTATAAGCAAGTAAATTATTATTAAATTTCCAAAAAGCACTTGTGTTTCGGGCAAGGGGCAGAAATGTTGAGAAATGTTGCACTGTGGTCTGAGAATGCTGATGGGCAAATTTGGGATGACTGAAGAAGGCGTTCAAGTGGAGGATTAACATAAAACTTGTCCAAGTGAGCAAGTACAATATTATTCCGAATGCATCGACACCATGTGTATTGCCTGATTCATGGGTGCTGTAACCACCATATATCTGTGAACTTCATTTGTTTTCAAAATTTGGTGAGGGGGGTTGTGGAGGGCAGGATGGGGCTCTGCACTGTTCCTGTCGAGCTGGGGTTGGAGAGTGCAATTAAAATCTCCACCAATACAAGCATGATTGTCTTGGTCTTTTAGAGCATTTTGGCTGTCGAGGGAAGTCAGGTGTGTCCCAAGATTATTTTTTAAAACGCTGAGCTACAGGCATAGTTGGGGCATAGATATTAAAAAGAGTATAAAATTTTCCACAGTAGTGGAATTCTAGGGATGCTATAGATCCCTTTTGTATTTCGCAAAATTTAAGCAATAAAGGGGAAAAGGCAGGGCTCAGAATTATTGCTATACCGCATTTACGTGCGTCACTGTTACTAAAAAAAGGAAAGGCCAGGGAAGAACCTACACCCTCTGCGACACAGCAGTCGTTGGCATGGGTCTCTTGTAAAAGGGCAATGTCAACTTTCTTCTGTAATAAAAAAATTTCTTACTTGAACTTTACGGACGGAGCTACATCCTCCGTTAATATTCAAGCTACAAATCGAGAAACTCATTACAAACACAAGAAGGAGTGACAACCATTCCATGTTTTGATAGCAGTTCATTCCTAGCTTTTTGTATACACTTCTTTAACTGGTGACGTTGGGATTTTTTTTTTTTTGTATACATAATCGAGGCTCGTGAAAGAGCTAACATTTATCACACAAACAAATCAAATTGCCTGATTTATATTGCCCAGAAACAACTTGCTTTCGTCTCCTGGAAAGCAAATCCAACGGAAGGAAATCTCATTTCCTTTCACAAAGCCCGAAACAAGTGTGTGTCCACCCTCAGGAGAGCCAGGAAACAATATCTCTCCATTCTCAGGACAGACCTCTCTTATCTGTCCCCCTCTTCCAAATCCTGGTGGCGTCTGGTCAAATCTGTTTCTGGAGTTTGTTCCCCCTCCATCCCCTCCCTCACCTCAAACGGCCACACGGCTGACTCCGCGCGTGAAAAAGCTGAATGCCTCAACTCTGTGTTTGCCTCTAAATCTTGTGTCCCAAACCCATCCCTCTCTGTACCCACCGTACCCAATCATACCCAGCTGCTCCAGGACTCTGTGTCCTTTCCTCCTGACAAGGTGGAAAAGTTTCTGTCAACCCTCGACTCTGATTCTGCAACTGGACCTGACGGCATCAGCCCACGGGTCCTAAAATCTTGTTCTTCCCCTCTTTCACTCCCTCTCTCTGTTCTCTTCACACTCTCTTTTGCTCAAGGTCATCTGCCATCTGCTTGGAAATCTGCCAACATCACCGCTTTGCACAAAAAAGGTGCAAAAACAGATCCCAGCAACTACAGACCAATCAGCCTTCTCTCAATTATCAGTAAAGTCATGGAATCCATCATTGCTTCAGATATGAAATCTTTCCTCTTCTCCAATGGCTTGATCTCTGATCATCAATTTGGTTTCAGACCTGGTCACTCTACTCTGGACATGCTGCTACTGCTTTCTCAGCAATGGATGGAGGTCCTCAATGCCAAACAGGAAATTAGAGCTGTCTCCCTTGACATATCACGTGCCTTCGATACGGTCTGGCACCCCGCTCTGCTCACCAAACTCTCCTCTGTTGGTATCCATGGAAATCTCCACGCATGGCTGGCGGACTTCCTCTCTAGTCGTAGTCAACGTGTGGCCCTGAATGGGTTTCTCTCATCTCCTCTTCCTGTTCAGGCTGGAGTTCCCCAAGGCAGTGTTCTGGGCCCTGTGCTTTTTCTGGTCTTCATCAATGATCTCTCCGACTCTCTTGAAAATCCTCTCTATCTCTTTCCTGATGACTCTACTCTCTGTCGCTCCATTCTTCATCCCTCAGATCGTCAGTCTGCAGCCTCCTCACTCTCTGCAGACCTGGACAAAATCACAGACTGGGCAAACAAGTGGAACATGTCTTTCAATCCTGACAAATCTCACACTCTTACGATGTCTCTCCGAAAAGACCGACTGGACAACCCTCCCATCTACTTTCTGAATCATCCCCTCCAAGAAGTTCTGTCACTCAAACTTTTGGGTGTCACTATCTGCCATGATCTTTCCTGGGAAATCCACATTTCAAATCTGGCCTCCAAAGCCAGTCGCCGACTGGGCATCCTCCGTCGTGCGAAGTCCTTCCTTGGCACACCTGAGCTCCTCACCACGTACAAGGCTTTCATCCACAGCTCAATGGAATACTGCTCTCCCCTCTGAGCTGGTGCTCCTGCCTCACACCTAGCTCGTCTTCACGCTGTTGAAAGCAAAGCATTCAGAATCATTGGAATCTCCCACGATGAAGCTAACTCCAAGGGCCTCTCACTCACTCACCGCAGACAGGTTGGTGGTCTTTCCGTCTTCTACCGACTCCTTTCTGGCCTTGCCCCCCCCAGCTCTCTCTGGGCTCTGTCCCGCAAATATTCCTACAGGTCGCACAAGATCTGCCTGCAACCCTCTTATGGTTAAACTGCCAAAATCAAGACTCTCTGCTCACCTTCACTCCTTCATTCCTCTTTTCTCTCGCCTCTGGAACAAACTCCCTCACTCTCTTCAATCCCACTCCACCCTCCAGGTCTTTAAAACAGCTGTTCACCACCATCTCTTATCTTCCCCCATCCAAAACCTTGATCTTTTCTATCCCCGATAATTTCACCCCAATTCCACTTTTTGAAATACCAACTTCTGTCCTGGAAGTCCTTGGTGGTGTTTAACCATGATTTTGGTCAAAATCAAGAGTCTTGATTTTGGCAGTTTAACCATGTCGTGGAAGTGATTTCGGACTCAAGACTCCAATGATCGGAAACAGGTTTTACAAACGATCACAACTTTATTAACTGCTAGTTCACTTGTTTCAAATACTAATGACTACCGTTAACTCAATGGACCAGATAACTCTTATCCGCATAGTCCCTCTTTCTCAGCCGATATTCCTCCGCAACACCGTACTCGTTCATCCCATCGGGCAGGACTTCTGATGGCAAGTGATCCTGACTCATAGTTTGCTCTGGTTTATATCGGCCTTGTCGCGCTAATCCCTTCTCCGCAAATGCCCCGAGGTCATGCATGCTCGCCCCCCTGCTGGGGAGTTCCTTCACCCTCTTTGCATCCCAATGTCCCAAGTCAATAGTGAAGGCTTGGGAATGTGTGTTAGCCCGGGGCCGTGCTAAAGCTACACAACAGGACTCCCAGCTTCGACAGGGCGAGATGCATTCCTGACATTCTTACGACCACCTGGTCGTACCTTGGTTCGTTACCAGTTCCAACCAATGAGTTACACTGAGTTACACTTCCACAATTCCCTCATCTTTTTGTTTTTGTTTATATTAACCATTAATCTAAACATCAATATAAGTGTTATGAATTTGGTAATGCAACATCTAGAGCTAGGTAGATCTGAATAGGTAGGTATTCGGCTGTCGTGACAGGGACTCTACATGTAATAAGTTATTGATGTTCAGGCGGTTGTCGGGGTAAGATGTATGAGTGTGGATCTACCTGGAGATTCGAGTGTTAAATAGTGAGGGATTAAAGGTAACGCCCCTGTGAGTCTCACCTAGTAGTCAAACCTTTGTCCATTATGGCACTGCAAACCACATAAACATTAGTTAGGTCCTTAGTGCAACATTAAATAATTCCCTTTCCCTGACATTGACTTCGTAATAAATTGGCAGGAAACCAGGTCAAAAACACCGCCATAATTGGCCGCCACCGTGTACACCTCAAAAGGCCTACAAACCTGGCCGGCATGTGTTATGCCAGGACCGCGGGGTCACGGACGGGAGATGTCAGGAGTCGCATGCCGCAGAGGGCGTGACCTGGGCGAGTCGGGAGGCTTTGATTGGCTGAGGAGTGCGCCAATGTGACGTCATCGGCCACCAATATAGGCGACGGTCGGACGCCATTTCAAGACACACACGGACACACACGTCGATGAGCGATCAAGTCGGAAGTTGAGTTGAGTCGCAGAGTTCGTTGTTACAGTTCCGTACCAGAGTTCGTGGCAGTTGGCACAGGACACGGTTCATTGAACATTCGTGACCACAGCTCGTTGCGGTTGGCAGTTGGCACTTGGTTTTGGTTGCTTCGTGCAGCCCTGCGGTGGACCGTTGGAGCAAAGGAGCTCGTGGTGTGTGTGGGCCGTTGGACCGACGAGGCCTGGTGGCGCTTGGAGGCGGACGCAGAGGGCCGTGGAACTTGGAGCGAGGTGTGCGATCGGGCCGAAAGGAGCGGTGTTGGACGGCAGCCACAAAGACGACGAAAGACCAGATAAGCCCGAATCCGCGTACATTTTGAACGACGTGACGTGTTCCTTTCGTAATTAATCTCCCTCGTTTTGTGTTTGATATCAGTCGTGTGGGGACGTCCCGATTTAGTTATTAGTATTACCGGCGCGTGTTTTTTCACTGTTATTACTTTAAAATAATAAATCCTTATATTATTTTCTGTACATATTTGAACGCAGTTTCCTGGGTGTTTCATTTTAATAGATAAGGCTGTGGAGCTCGTTGCGTCTGGCCTCCCGCGCGTTTAACTTTGTGTTGAGCTTGAATCCGCCATTGAGTTTTCGCCTCGGGAGTGTAAAGTCTCGCAATCGGTCATCCGTGTTACCCTACGGTGTTCACCAAGGGTAGTCACGCGACAAGTGGTGTCAGGAGTGGGATTTGAACCCGTCGGACAAATTTTTTTGTCCGCGGCGAGACATCGACACGGTCGGACAAATTTTTTTGTCCGCGGGGAGACATCGACACGGTCGGGCGTACATTGCGCCCGACGTTCGAACGCAAAATTTGTATAGGCGAGGCGGAGAAATTTAATAATCAATTGGGCATACGGAGCGCGATATCGCGTCTTCGTCAAATTTAAATTGTGTTTTTGGTATTAAAATAAATACGCGCGCGGGAAACAACCTTCCGAAAGGCGGATGTCGGAGGTCGACGAAATGGAGGTGCGCAGCGAGGCCTCCGTCAGCGTCGGGAGTGAGCCGGAAATGGGGGATAAGGAGGATAGCGTTGGAACTTTCCCCGCCGCTGGGACGGCCCCGATAGATCTCCAGACCATAGTAAATTTAATAAAAGACATGAGGGCTCAGAGTGAGCGATTGGGGAACCGGATGGATGCTCAGGGTGAGCGATTAGAGGGCCAAATGGGGATAATGAGGGACGAAGCGAGGGCTCGGAGTGAAAAATTGGGGGCAAGGAGGGACGAAGCGAGGGCTCGGAGTGAAAAATTGGGGGCACAGGAGAAGCCAAAGGTGGCAAAAATTGAATCGGAACGGGGGGAAGCTAGATTGGGAACAGGAGAGAGTACGGCCCATGCAGATGTGCACGGGGCTCAGGAGCCGGGAATGGCAAAATTGGGAATTGCACAGGGAATGGCAATTGAAGTAAATGGGGAGACCGCAGGTCCACAGGTGGATGGGGAATGTCCACAGGTGGATGGGGAATGTCCACAGGTGGATAGGGAATGTGTACAGGTAGAGGGGGAATGCCTGCAGGTAAACGTGGAGTGTCCACAGGTGAGCGGGGAAGGAAATTTGGAATGTGAGAGTTGTAATGGGGAATGTTTCCCACATTCTGGCCTGGTTGTTTATCGGGACCGTGTGGATGTCACAACACCCCAACCGGGGGATGAATTTGGAATTGTGCAGCACCAGGGCGGTGGTGCGGAGCAAGAGGGGGTAGAGTTTTTGGGGGTCCGTGCAATGGAGCCGGACCAGGTATTTATTGGGGATATTGATCAAAGCCTGGCGGGGCCAGGAATGATTTGTAATGATGAGGATGATTTGATCCAGCGGCTGGAGACCTGTGACAGTCCCATGGAGGTAGAGCTTGTTCAGGCCCAAAGGAGTCTGGGGGAAGAGGTGAGTTGGTCCAAGGAGGTGGTTGGAATGACCGAGGGGACGCTCACTGTACACTGCTATTTGGAAACAGAGGCTCCAAAATTGGACAACCAGTTGGGGGAGTGTGTTGGCTCCGGGCTGGATTTGGATCTTGGAGGATCGGGAGATAGAGCTTCTGGAGATTTGGTCCCTGTAGGGAATTTGGATCAACTGCAGGGAGGGGCAGAACAACCGGTGGTAGAGGTTGTTCCCTGCAGCTGCGGGTTGGCAATGGGAATGAAAATTTGTAAAATAAAATGTAAAATAAAATTACAATGGGAAATTGATTTGGAGCAGCCATGGTGGGGATTGGTCCCCGGGCTGCGGGATTTGGACATGGAGAGGTCATGGGTGATGGCCTCGGGCAAAAGTTGCCCCTTTCAAAATTTGGGTATGCCGGCCAGCTGGGGGGCTGTGATGGCGAGATTTGGACGTGGGGTCCAGCCTTGGGTGTCGAGGTACGACCTGGGTCCCACGGGGGGTCTGGTGGAGTGTGGCGTCCCTTGTCCGTCGGGGCGCCGTCCGAGCTGGTGGCTCGGGCCGGCAGGGTCACCGGACCCTGGTGGGGGTTAAGACCTCCAGGGAGGTCCGAGGTGGTTTCTCAAGCCTGGGATGGCAAATATTGAGGACCACTAGGGGGAGGTGTTGTGGGTCGCGCTTTGGTGGTGGCACTGTGGACGGCCAACTTGGGACTGATGTGGTGACCACCCGGGCATGCGGCCTGGCACTCTCCTCCAGGGACTCTGGGACAACCAGCATGTGGTGACCTGGCATGGTGGTTGGTCTATGGACGCGGGTCAAACCGAATGGACAGGGATGGAGATAGCCTGCCGGACAACCATTGGGGCATCTGTGGAACGTGATGGTGTGAGTGACCTTCCACAGATGCTCCGTTATGATTTATGGACTCTCGGGTTGGGAAGAGAGCCATGGGGATGTGAATCGGGAGATGTGTAACGAGCCGAGCATATGGGCCATGCTCGGCTGGCATGTGTATGGCAAAGCCTCCTTCTTTGGTGAGGTGAGTGAAATGTGACAAATGGTTGGCATGGGTAATCTGTGGGTTAGATGCAAATTTAAGGGTGGATTTTGAAATGCCATGGTGGACACTGTACAGTGACGCCATTATTGATCCAGGTGTGTAGACCAAAGTGTTGGAGGCTGTGATGAAATTAATAGGGTAGCAGGACACAGTTTCAACTGGTGGCGGGGGCAACTGTGCTGATATTTGGGACGCGGGATGATGGGGATGTAGTTGTGTAGCCTGAGGGTCAACGTGGTGCTGTGCGTGTCCGAGGTGTGTGGACCATGTCTTCTGGGTGGGTCTCCTGGTGGAGCATGGCTGTTGACTGGACCTTGGTGTGGTCAAGTGTGGGTGAGCACTGGGGGGCTGCAGTTCTGTAGTCGGACTGGGGGATGATGGGGAGGTGCAGGGGACGTGGCTGTAGGGATGCCACGCACTGCGACCGTGCCCCCCAGGGCCGAGGTTGTGTGTGCGGTAGTGTGTGTTGTGGCAGCAAGTGCTCACCACATTGGCCAGCTGGGGCTGCTGCAGCTGTGTTCCTCGCAGGGGGGCCGAAGGATGGATGGTGGGTCGCACCCTTATGGACACCCATGGGCCATGTTGGCGTTTTGACTGCTCACCTTGTCCCGGTGACCCTTGCACGGTAGAGGTGCAGAGCTGTCGTGGCCATAGGTAGTTGTGTAGTGATGATCACCGTTGGATGCGGATCCACATACCTGCCAGTGTAGTGGGGACAAAAGAGAAATTTGGAAGTATTTGGTAGGCCCAATGTGAAATTTGGGGAATTGTATGGGTGGATTGCACTTTGAACCTGACCAACCTGCAACTACCTGCACTTGAGGTGAGTGTTTTGAGGAGTACTGTCCCAGGCTTCAGGATTTGCTTTGGGAAATTGGGGACATGTAATTTGGAGTTGGGAGGCGGGTGAGAGTGATGACATGGCCGGTGAGGGGATGGAATGGGAGCCACAGTGTCTTGTGGGTGGCGTATGTTTTTGTATTCTGGTTAGGTGTTTTGATGTGGTCGTGAGAGTGGAACCTGGAGAGTGAGTGATGATTATTGGAGATAATGAGGGGCGATACTTGTGCTTTTGGAAATGTGTGATGGTTTAAATGTGAACTGGGGAGGGGGATTTCACATGTGGCAGGCCATGGCAAGCCTTGTAACACCTTTTACACCATCTATGAATTGTACTGAATTGTGCTGAGTTGTGTGGAGAATTGAATGGCAGCGGGGGAGGAAGTGTGTTTTGGGGACCATGGGTGGGGAAGGTGTGTGTGTCCGCAGGTACAGAGCAAGCTCTGAGGAGCGATGCCTGCGGGCCCCCCTCTGCGGCAATTACCCCTGGCAGCCGGTGGTAACTGGAAATTGGAGCTCGTCGGTGGAGGGTCTGGTTGGGCGCCGCGGGGTGAGGAAGTCCCCCGGTGACCCGTGTTGCTGCGCGAAAGCAGGAGGCAAAGGAGCCTGGTGTGTGTGGAGACCCTCACCGGCGAGGTAACGGCGGAAAGGGGCTGTTGGGCTGTCAAGGGGCCAAGAGGTAAAGGGGGGGGGGGCAATGAATTTGTAAGTCGGTTGACTTGTTTTTGGGACTGCGGGCACCACAGCCTGATGCGCCCCCACCATCTTTTTGTGCGGTACCTCCCCGCTGCCTAGTTGAGGAATGCACACACACGTGAATGACATCAATGCCATGGTCCTGCAGGGGGTGTATTGGGAATAAGTGCTTTGTTGATTTTTGCAATGCCTTGATGACCTATGGAATGAGAATGAGTGGTTAAGGGGTCTGTGTAGCATGAATGTGGGCGAAATCCACCGAGCCGTGTCACTCACCTGTAACATCTGGACAGGGCCCGAGGAAATTTAGGGGGGATGCATTGGGGATGGCCCCGCAGGTAAGGTTGAGTCTTGTGGCATCCACCGGGGGACGCGGTCTGTAGACCGGGGTATGTACAAAGGTTAGAGTTTTGAGTTTTGGAAAGATGGTTAAGTTTTGTGGTTAAGTTAGTGTTGTGTGTTGTTGTTTCCTCCCTCCACAGGAACAACGAAGAAGATGTACATACTTGCATGATGGTTAAGGGGTTCAGCATGTTAAGGAAGTGTAGGTAGGTAGTCCGACTCACTTCCCACAGCCCTTCCTGATTTATTTCATAGGTTAATTAAGTGTGTGACAGTAAGTGTTAAGGCTGGAATGGTAGCCCTGCGGTGAACCTTGCAGGAGCTACGGTTCCAGGGGGGGGGGCTGTGTTATGAATTTGGTAATGCAACATCTAGAGCTAGGTAGATCTGAATAGGTAGGTATTCGGCTGTCGTGACAGGGACTCTACATGTAATAAGTTATTGATGTTCAGGCGGTTGTCGGGGTAAGATGTATGAGTGTGGATCTACCTGGAGATTCGAGTGTTAAATAGTGAGGGATTAAAGGTAACGCCCCTGTGAGTCTCACCTAGTAGTCAAACCTTTGTCCATTATGGCACTGCAAACCACATAAACATTAGTTAGGTCCTTAGTGCAACATTAAATAATTCCCTTTCCCTGACATTGACTTCGTAATAAATTGGCAGGAAACCAGGTCAAAAACACCGCCATAATTGGCCGCCACCGTGTACACCTCAAAAGGCCTACAAACCTGGCCGGCACGTGTTATGCCAGGACCGCGGGGTCACGGACGGGAGATGTCAGGAGTCGCATGCCGCAGAGGGCGTGACCTGGGCGAGTCGGGAGGCTTTGATTGGCTGAGGAGTGCGCCAATGTGACGTCATCGGCCACCAATATAGGCGACGGTCGGACGCCATTTCAAGACACACACGGACACACACGTCGATGAGCGATCAAGTCGGAAGTTGAGTTGAGTCGCAGAGTTCGTTGTTACAGTTCCGTACCAGAGTTCGTGGCAGTTGGCACAGGACACGGTTCATTGAACATTCGTGACCACAGCTCGTTGCGGTTGGCAGTTGGCACTTGGTTTTGGTTGCTTCGTGCAGCCCTGCGGTGGACCGTTGGAGCAAAGGAGCTCGTGGTGTGTGTGGGCCGTTGGACCGACGAGGCCTGGTGGCGCTTGGAGGCGGACGCAGAGGGCCGTGGAACTTGGAGCGAGGTGTGCGATCGGGCCGAAAGGAGCGGTGTTGGACGGCAGCCACAAAGACGACGAAAGACCAGATAAGCCCGAATCCGCGTACATTTTGAACGACGTGACGTGTTCCTTTCGTAATTAATCTCCCTCGTTTTGTGTTTGATATCAGTCGTGTGGGGACGTCCCGATTTAGTTATTAGTATTACCGGCGCGTGTTTTTTCACTGTTATTACTTTAAAATAATAAATCCTTATATTATTTTCTGTACATATTTGAACGCAGTTTCCTGAGTGTTTCATTTTAATAGATAAGGCTGTGGAGCTCGTTGCGTCTGGCCTCCCGCGCGTTTAACTTTGTGTTGAGCTTGAATCCGCCATTGAGTTTTCGCCTCGGGAGTGTAAAGTCTCGCAATCGGTCATCCGTGTTACCCTACGGTGTTCACCAAGGGTAGTCACGCGACATAAGTAAACAATCAATCACTACAAGTAAACATCAATACAAGTACTCAATCAATCACTACAAGTAAACATCAATACTAGTACTCAATCAATCACTACAAGTAAACATCAATACAAGTACTCAATCACTACAAGTAAATATCAATACAAGTACTCAATCACTACAAGTAAATATCAATACAAGTATTCAAACCACAACTTTGGTAATTAAATTCCCTTAGGCATACACCGTCATCCTGCAAGAATCACAAAACATTTCGTTGGTCATTGACTCCTTCCATATTGTTCAATCTATTGCATTTGCATCACAAATATCTTTTGAAAACAACACTTCACCATCTTCATGTTTTTAAGCATCTGCAACATCTGGCAAAAACGTTTGCCTCCAAACAAATGTTGATTCTTTGTTTGAAAGTAAGGGCTGATCACTTGTGTTTGAATTCAGGTATGAAACATTTTCTCCTAATGTCTTCATAAACACCTGCACTACTTCGTGTAGGATTTCGCTGTTGTGGTAATGGTGCGGAGTCATAGACTGACCCTGCTCTCCATGTAGCATTCTTGCCACTTTTGCTGTGAACCATAATGATTCCTGAACAAGGCCTTCACCCAGTTGTAGTCAACTTTCCTCCTCCCTCATTATGAGTGGGCAGCAAGTGTTGGTGTAATGTTGATTGGCCAGCAAGATGTGGAACAGGGATGCCGGATGCATCCACAATGATGTTGGGACCATGGTGTTCAGGTCATTCATGGTCCATACCAGGAGCAACCAGCACAATCGTGCACAGCTGTTGTGACAAGGGCACAGCCGTTTTTTGCAGCTACATGCTGGTTCCCCGGACGTTGGTGAAGTAATAACATATGTCCCCGCATTTCACAGAGGTTGCAGGTAAAATGTCGTTGTCCTGCAACTTCTGATGTGATGAATGTTCGAAGCCTTTGAACAAGAGTAAGTGATCGCCTTTCTTTCATATGTTGCAGTGTGATCCAGGCAAATGGTCACATAAATTTCCTTGGTGAAGGTAAGCATCCATCTCCAAGTTACACAGGAGAATGTCTTCATCATTCTTTGAGAAAGAGGGTGTATGCCACGATTAACTTCATTTTTTTAGCCACAAATTTTCTTTCTCGAACGTCTTCCCAATTCCGTTAGCACCCCCTTCAAATGTGATCTCGTCTTATCCTTATGCTCAGTCACATCTGAATCTGCTTTCCACACACACTGAATCAGATAGGGTACATCTTACCATGAAATCAGCATAATTATGTATATCTTCCGACAGTTTCACATTCAACAATTTGTTGTTTTCCCTTACAACATTCAAAAAGTTATATTAATTTATATGCGTCACACAAGTAATATTCAATCAGGTATGTATTTTCCTACTAAACTAAGAATAGCATCCACAATTGCTTTCAGGTTAATATAGTTCAAAATTAACTCGTGCAGGTATTTTAGCACTACTCTAAGAAAATAAATTGTATATGATTACAATCACAAACAGGAATATCTAATTCCCACCAAAAATTTTCCCAAACCAACAAATTAAGCATAATGTATTATTACCATAATTCCTCCCCACTTTTCCTTTTCCTTTTCCTTTTTTTTTTTTTTTTTTTTTACTAACAGTGTGTCACTTGTGGTGATATGAGTTCACTGATCTTGTAATTGACACAACACAAAACATTTCGTTATGTCATTATCTTAATTCTACTGTATTCATTTGCAACATCACTTGATTTAATCTTTTAATCTCAGTATTTATGTCGCCATAAAAGTCTTCCTCTTGTGGTTCCACATTTCGTTCCTCATTTGTCACTTCATGCATTATCATCGTGTTGTTGGTTACCTTATTCAAACACACCGTCACTAAGGCTTTCAAGCAAGCCACCACTAAAACAATTGCCAATATAACTACTAAATCCACAAACAAGTCTGCTACTCCTTGTATATTGTTACAGATCGCGGTTTAGATGTTATGATGACCGAGCGGTGGTGTATTTAACTGCGACCTAACAGGATCCCTGACTCACCCGATTCACCCAGAACTTTGGCCGTATCGCACCACAGCTGCCCAATAGGGAAAAGACAAAAACGACGCAATGCAAGAGGAAAAAGGAATAAAACGAGAAGACGTACAGACGAGTAATGGGGTTTATTATTTACACACACAAGCAAAAAGGAGCAGTCACGTTTATTTACAAGCACATAAGACGCAGGTGACACAGGGAAAATACTAGCTTACCTACAGTCTTAATTAACCCAGGACAGAACAAACAAAAGACACTGACTCACGCGGGGAATTGCAGGAATGGCAGGAGGTGGATGGCTGGAGGGAGAGGGAGGTCCAAGGGGGTCCCGCAGCACAACCGGCGCGTTTAGCAGCCGCCGTTCAGGCCAGGCCCCACGCTGCTGTTTTGGCTGCTGTGTACGTCGCGTGCTTTGCCAGGCCTTGTCCCACTCGTCTGGTCCAAACCCTCAACTCTTTCTTGGTTCACTCACTCCTCACCACCGACTCCTCACCGCAACCAACTGACCACCGACTCCTTACCACCGCAACCAACGCAACCACTGACCCTCCTCTGGCAACCGACTCAGACCAACTCTTTGCGACCAACTCTCTACTCACTTCCGTTTGCGCCTTTTATAGCGCCTCCAGCGATTACGCCGCCGGCGTTTCGGACACGCCCATCGGGGTGCTCACCTCGGCCCTGGTTGGTCGCGCGACCCTCGGGCTCCGCCCTGGATGACGACGGGCGGGCACGCCCCTCCTCCCCTCTGACGAGGTGGAGACACGCCCTTCTTCTCCGACTCAAAGCACATGGTCAATGGCGGTTATTGGAGGGGAGGTGATTGTGAATCGAGGGCTCAGCAATGACGAGAGGGGATGTAATATGGAAATGGAGGTTTTGGGGATGGGAAGGAAAGGGACATTTTGGGGATGGGAAGGAAAGGGGATCTATTCTCTTTCACTGGTGCAATGGAGTATTTCAATTAATGGAAGACACAGCCTTACACTAATACACATAATAAGGATATAACTGTCAAAAAAGATATATCGTGACCTGCATGTATGTTTTATGGACTAACTACGGGAACGCCCTTTGACCTTTATACAACCACAAACGGAGGGAGGAGTGGTGATATTTTACAACAACCTTTTACAACAACATTTTACCACAACAATAAATAAAAAAAACATTCTCATATCCACAACACTGCACCCTCCTCCCCTTAGGCACGGCCCGGGCCTATAACTTTTACCTTAGTGTGGCACGTAGGTGTAGTTCCCTCTACTTTTAACCTGACCCTGAGTGCGACAGTTTTAAAACATAAATAAATGTGTCCCGCTGCTCCATTGCACCCTGCCTAACAGACTTATGCCCACAGTTAACCGAATTGCGGAATGGTCTTCAAACTATACACTGACGGTGGGAAGCATTATTTACAATGACGCTATTTTTATTTACAAAACTAACCCAGGACCTGTGATTGTTCTTTCTAGGGGGGGAGACAGTCTGCTCTGCATCGACGCACCATTAAAGCACCCAAAAACGCACCAATACACACCCAAGCACCAATCGGTGCAGTCACCATAGTTAATCAGTGTTCAATGAATAAAATCAACAACCCCTAACCCTGCAGGTGATCTCTTGCTCTTCGGCTCCCTCTGCTGGTTATTATTATTTGGTCTTCCAGATGTTGTCATTCTTTTGCTTTGCTTACTGGCGGCCTATTTTCAATAAAGTGTGCCCAATGTGTCCTTTTTTATTTGCTTTTATTTATAGCCCACAGGGCCGACTAGTGTGGTTCACCTGTGGGGCATCGGTGCCCTGTGGCCAAGGTCCGCCAGCAAGATTTCAGGCCCTCATGGCCGGTTCCAGCAGAGGGGCCATGCCCCAACCCATGGGGTCCATAAGTGGTGCTCGGCCACAGGCATGTGGTCCATAATGTGGTGCATCGATGCAGACAGCTGGTTCTGGGAATTTCGGGCGCACAATGGCCGACCCACGCACGCTCCCCTCGGCGCCCAACGGCGCACAGGTCATGTGGGAGACAAAAGGGGAAAGACAATTGAGCGAGGGGTAAGGTCACAAGGGTACACATCAATAAGGCAATGCAAGGCGAAATGCGTACGGAGGGCGAAGTGAGAAAGCTCGTCCCTACCATACGTCACCCCCCTGTCACCTACCCTACCCTTGCCCTTACCCCATATGTACAAAAATCTACACATTTACAAATTCGTCACTACTGTCACGTCTTCCCCATATTTCCCCTATACCAAATTCGTCTCCACAATCCCTCTACTTCAAAATTTGCCATCACCAAATTCATCATCAATCCTCATAAGGAGGCAGAGATGGAACATCAAAGCACAATGTCACACCCACGTCATGATGCGTCTCACCATCCAAACATTTGCACAGTAAAAATAACAAAACATGGCATGGTGTGGAGTACCTGTCACCTCAGGTGAGTGGATGCAGATGGTGCGAGGAGACTTCATCCTAACTACTTTCTAAATGACTTTAACACACTTTACACTACCCGGGGTCTCTCCCTGCCAATCCATTGGCCAACTTACACTATGGGTTCTAAAAACCAATTCCCATTGACCAAACTGTGGTGCTTCTCAATTTGGGGTCTCACTCCCCCGATTCATCTCCCGGTGCCCTCGCACAATTTCTGGGCCGCGACGTGTAGCTCTCCCAGCAGGTCTACCCACCTGCACACCTCCACCACTGTAGTTACCACCCGAGCTTACCTAGCTCCTCACCCTAACCTAACTAACTGGGGACAGCCCCTCCTGGCTCTGTCACCCCATGGTGCCCGCTGGCACTGGGCTACCCGGGTCCGTCCTCCGGATCCTCGGGCCCCATCCACAACAACTACTACCGGCTCCCAGAGCCCACCTGCGGCCTCACCTGGCCGACATCCTCACAGTGGTGGAGTGCCCAACCAACTACACACACTAACAGGCTACACGCCCAGCCATTTCCACAACACTAATGCAGTAATGCACCCATCCAAAGCCCATTATTTCACCCGCACCACAGATGCCAATATCCAACCACAATTTACCTGTACCCTCTACCTAACACTTACACTACCCGCCCCGGGTATCCGTGATGGGGGTCCACTCTTCCCCCATTCACACCTTCGCACCATCCACTCCACTCCACAATTTCCACCATACTCACTCCACGACCATCCATTCCAATACTCCATACCATTTATTCCATACACCTGTCTTTCATTCACCTGTCGTTGCACACCTGTGCAATCCTACCTGGTGCCACCTGCACCCTCCTCCTCTTCCTGGACCATTTGGTCAACACAACACGCAATCACCACTACTCCCTCATACACTGCTCCACACACCTGTTCAGTTGCACACCTGTGCAATCACACCTGTTCAATTCTCAAACACAGCATCATCTCAGCTAACTACTCCCCTCTGAAACTTGCGCTTCCCAGTCGTCCCTTTAAACTATTGCGCTCCCACGTCATTATCATCCATCTACTTATTACATCCTCTCGGTGCGCCAATTCACGTCTACAGCCCGGCTTCGTACAGCCGAGCAATGAACACGGATTCTTTTGTGCCGGCGGCTGGATGCGTCCCGCATTCGGGGCAGGGGCGGGGGCTTACCCGGGCCGAGATCCCACACACCACCTCGGCGTGGAGCCATCCAATGTCCCGATCTCGACCTGCCGGCACGTCTCAATAGAAAGTGGTCGCCATGACGACCCTTCCTATCCAGCTGCCCGCTCCGCCTAGTGGAGCCCGGACGCGGCCGTTCCAAGCGAGGCACAGCGTGGATCGCGTACGGCGGTTCTTTCGAAACCGCCGTGGTTCAGATCCCCGCTGGTCCTCGCGGCACGCGAAGCTGCCCGACGCGCACCGAGGGCCCGATTCGGCTATAAGTCGTTCTAACCTCTAACCTGGTTACCGTCGATGCTTCACCTGGACGCTTACATGCATACGCTACCCCTTTCTTGCTCATACATGCAGCCGTTCCAATGCTCCTCGTACCTTTCCTTACACACCTCGGTACACTCATTCCGCTCGCCGACTTGGTCACACACCTGACCACCGAACACCTTGGCACACATTCGTCGCTCGCACACCTCACCAACACACCTCTTCGCACCCCTTTCTCGGTCACCTCCTTTGTGACAATCACAGGTGTGCTCTCACCCGCACACCCAACCACGTGCCTCACTACCAATTCCAGCGTGCATTCCCACTCACGCTCTACCATTCCAGGTGTGCTTCCTTTCTCACCTGTCACAACCAACTCACGCTCCGTGTCACTCTCACTACTCTCACCTCCATTCTTGACAGTGCACTCACCCTTACTCTCGACAGCGCACTCTTTCCTCATGCACCCGTCCGTTACACACCTTTCTCGCGCACACTCTTCCGCACATTGTCCCGTTACACCCTCTGTAACACTCACCACAGGCATGCATTCTCCCTTACTCTTGACAGCATGCGCTTTCCCCATGCACCCGTCCGTTACACACCTTTCTCGCGCATCCTCTTGCGCACACTTTTTCGTTACTTCCTCCGTAACACTCACCACACCGCGCTTCCCTGTGCCCCCTCGCACACGCGCTTCGACCAACTCACTCTTGACGGCACACTCACTCCTCGGCGTGCACTTTTTCCTCACACACCCCATGGTCGGACATTCTCGCACACCTCTTTTTTCGCACACCTGACCTGTCGCACACTTCACCAACGGCCTCTCACGAACACCCGAATCCAAACCAATCCCCAAGCCGACTGAAGCTTTCCTCACATCATATACATTGCCACTCACCTCCGTACATCGTCTCCGCACCTCCTTTGCCACCTGCAAACTCTTTATTCGGTTAGTGAGCATCACATCATGAGTTGAGCACCGACCTTGCACATATTCCGCTATCTCCTCCTTTATTTCTCTCTTAGTTTCTGTCCGTCTCTTCTTAATTTCACTCACCTCTTCTTCCACTTCCTCTAATTTTTGTTTAACCTCTTTTATTTCTCGGTGCGTCTCCTCAAGTTCGTCCTCTAAGGTTACCGTGACCGTCTCTATGTGCATCCTCACCTGCCGGTCCTTTGTCTCCATTATCTCTGTCACCTTGTCCACCCTCATTGTCAGTTCCTCACGTACCATCTGACATTGCCTCTGTGTCGCTATCAAGTCATTTTTAATTTCTTTTTGTGTCGCCTTTAACCCTCCGAGTACTGCAGTGTTCCTTTGAACCTGCTCCACTAACTTCGTTTGTCCCTCTGTCAGCTGTTCCACCTCCTCCGTCAGATCTTCTATTCCCCCTTGTAACTTAGCCGTATTATTTCTCACCTCTTTCTCCATACGCTTCTCACCTCGCTTTACCTCCTCACGTAGCCCCGAAACCTCCTCACTTACCCCTCGTCGTATCTCCTCCTTCATCTCCCCCATCTCTTTTGTAGATGCCACCCTCATCTGTCCCAATTCATCCCTCTGAGCATCCAGTTTACTTTCTAACCCGATTTGCACCTCCTCTATCTGGTTTCCCATTCGTTTGATTTCCCTGGCAGATTGTTCCCCTATTTCCCGCAATTTGTCCTCCATCCTATTTTCTAACCCCATTAACCCATTTTTCACCCCCTCTAACTGATTCTCCTGGGCAGCCATTCTATTTTCCACCCCCGTTAACCCATTCTTTACCTCTTTTATCCCATTGTCTAACCCCTCAAATTTCTTGTCTAATCCCTCACCGGTACCCCTCGCTTCGTCCCTCATTACTCCCAATTGCTCACTCTGAGCATCCATCCGGTTCCCCATTACCCCCATTTGGTTTCCCATTACCCCCAGGTCTTCACTTGTCTGGACCATGAGCGCCTTTATTTGTTCCATAAATAGGCCCCAATCCATCGGCGGCGCTGCTACGGTCACGGGCGCGGCTAAATTTGGCGCCACAATAATCATGTGCGCGAGGCCGCCATTTTGTGCGTCTGATACTCCCTCAACCGCCTCCTCATTGCTCCCCTCCATTTGATCCTGGGTTACTCCTAACCCCTCCTCTAGCTCACCCACCGGCATTCGATCACCTTGACCAGCCATGGCGCGATTTCAAAATTCGGGTTTTATAAAACAAAACAAATTTTGGCCGCTCCAAATTTTGACCAAATTTTTTTTTTTCCTCTATTCGTTTAAAAAAAAAATTTGGTTCGGGCCTCGAATCTCACTCCCAGACACCAATTGTTACAGATCGCGGTTTAGATGTTATGATGACCGAGCGGTGGTGTATTTAACCGCGACCTAACAGGATCCCTGACTCACCCGATTCACCCAGAACTTTGGCCGTATTGCACCACAGCTGCCCAATAGGGAAAAGACAAAAACGACGCAATGCAAGAGGAAAAAGGAATAAAACGAGAAGACGTACAGACGAGTAATGGGGTTTATTATTTACACACACAAGCAAAAAGGAGCAGTCACGTTTATTTACAAGCACATAAGACGCAGGTGACACAGGGAAAATACTAGCTTACCTACAGTCTTAATTAACCCAGGACAGAACAAACAAAAGACACTGACTCACGCGGGGAATTGCAGGAATGGCAGGAGGTGGATAGCTGGAGGGAGAGGGAGGTCCAAGGGGGTCCCGCAGCACAACCGGCGCGTTTAGCAGCCGCCGTTCAGGCCAGGCCCCACGCTGCTGTTTTGGCTGCTGTGTACGTCGCGTGCTTTGCCAGGCCTTGTCCCACTCGTCTGGTCCAAACCCTCAACTCTTTCTTGGTTCACTCACTCCTCACCACCGACTCCTCACCGCAACCAACTGACCACCGACTCCTTACCACCGCAACCAACGCAACCACTGACCCTCCTCTGGCAACCGACTCAGACCAACTCTTTGCGACCAACTCTCTACTCACTTCCGTTTGCGCCTTTTATAGCGCCTCCAGCGATTACGCCACCGGCGTTTTGGACACGCCCATCGGGGTGCTCACCTCGGCCCTGGTTGGTCGCGCGACCCTCGGGCTCCGCCCTGGATGACGACGGGCGGGCACGCCCCTCCTCCCCTCTGACGAGGTGGAGACACGCCCTTCTTCTCCGACTCAAAGCACATGGTCAATGGCGGTTATTGGAGGGGAGGTGATTGTGAATCGAGGGCTCAGCAATGACGAGAGGGGATGTAATATGGAAATGGAGGTTTTGGGGATGGGAAGGAAAGGGAGATTTTGGGGATGGGAAGGAAAGGGGATCTATTCTCTTTCACTGGTGCAATGGAGTATTTCAATTAATGGAAGACACAGCCTTACACTAATACACATAATAAGGATATAACTGTCAAAAAAGATATATCGTGTCCTGCATGTATGTTTTATGGACTAACTACGGGAACGCCCTTTGACCTTTATACAACCACAAACGGAGGGAGGAGGGGTGATATTTTACAACAACCTTTTACAACAACATTTTACCACAACAATAAAAGAAAAAAACATTCTCATATCCACAACAATATATTCATACCTATGACATAATTATATGTCGACGACATTCAACATTATATACCAAACTAACAAGCTTCCTAAAAGGTAAATAAAGAAAATCCCTTAATATGTAACATAAATCAGATTATTTGTCTTACCCTGATCCCCCTATCTCCCGGGGTCGAACTAAATCCCCTAATCATGAGTGTAGTTGTGATACATTATCCCTCATGTTGTGCTAATATCAGTAGATAATGGTATGTCATGTAGGCAAATAAATGTCACTATCTTCCCTAATTCAAGTAGGAATATTAAATGTTGAAAATGTAATGTTTATCAATGCAAGGGGTGTTAAAATGTAATTCAAATGAATGTAAATCACGATTATCATTTATCCGCCACTGAATGTTCTGCTGGGCTGCTAGGTGCAGCCTCATTTTCTGTGGGATCGTCCATCTTAGCCCCATGTGCTTGCTTGCAATGAGAGGCATTAATCCAACTTTCTATTTTGGGTCCATATTTGTTCCTATTCTTATCAATCTCCTATGGTTTATCAATTTGTTCCAAAATACCGCAACCAAAGGTTTTAACCAAAGTTCTACCAAACTATTTCCAATGTGAACAAAAAATGCCAGTGAAACAATGATTCGAAGTGAAACAAAAAATGCCAGTGAAACAATGATTCGAAGAATTAACTTCAAGGGGTCAATAAATTTATTCTATAACCAGATCTAATTTTCCCATCCAATAGTTTGCCTTGCCACATGTCATATTATAACACTTTAATAAACCTTCGAAAAATGTTTCCCATCTCAACAAATTTCCTTTTTACAAATAGCCATGTGTAACTTACGTATTTAACTACAATTTCCTCTCAATTTGTTTGGCCTAACTGGCCGCAAAAGTGGCTGCCAGCATGCAGTACCGTTTTTTATCTACCAAGGAAGTGCTCGTCCACACAAGACCTCTACCAAAATGTTGTTTGTAAAAACAAATCTGGGATTTCCGATTACATGGATGCACTCTCAGGACATTTTCAGGCTGCTGTTAACAATCCACTATGATAAATTAATTCCTTTACCCACAATCAAATAATTAGTACAAATTGAGGATATTATCCCTCTGACATTCATTTATAGATTCATTATGTTGGATCTAATATATATATTATTTTTTTTCCAATAATTTCGCACTGCTGTAAGGAAGAACAATAGCTCTCATAAGTCTTAGTAATATCGTACTTAATTTACCCAGCATCGAAGAATTTATTTACTATCCATTCTCATCTGTTAACCAGTGACTTTGTTTGAACTCCAGAACTCAAAACTCACAATAGTTCAAACCAGCAAAATTTCCTTTACTATTTTCCCATATCATCTATGCCTTATACACATCCATACATACAGCCCAATTTATATTCTGATAAAATTCAAGTTTATATATATATAAAATCCGTGAGCCGAGTACTCTGGGAAGTCAGTGTAAGACCTCTCCAAAATTTGGCTAATTTTGTACTCCCACATTTTTTATGAAGCTCATATCCATAAATAGCTTTGATTCTCATATAAATTCTATCACAATGGAATCCCAAGATTACTCCCAATTTTTTACTATTAATGAATAGCTGCTCATAACTCAGCAAATCAAATCTTTATTCTCCATCTCCCTTGACAAAAGTGATAATTTTCATAATCAAATTATATTTCTATTTTTATTTTACGAATTCTCTCGATATGCGATCCCATCCCCATGGAACTATCTATTTTCAGACAAGGCACACTGTCGGTGTCAACAATCTTGTAAGATTGATACACAAAAACAAAAACACTGACACACAAAATACCCACACACACATGCATTATGCGTATTTGTTTGCGTTGGAACCCTTATTTACAGATCCGGATGGGTGTCAACTTTATTTCAATTTCTCAAAATTTGTCCTTCAATTTTATAAGCACTAATACACAAATGGACCAAAAAGTTTATTCTTAGAAAACCCCTATGACGTCACATTGACATTACCCTTTCAGTTCCCACAATAATTTATCCAAATTTGACTACCCACCCAATTGAATGTCAGTCGACCACTGTCCTATCAATTGTGCGGAACAATAGTCCGAAATTCCCACCTGATCATGATGTGACTCTTGTCACTTGGTTTGCCAAAAAAATTGCAAAGCAATTGTTCCAAACTTTGTAAATTTAAAATTTTGTGCCCAACATAAAAGATCCAATTTCGGCATTTGATCAATTAATTATCAATTTGCTTACAAGCAAAAGAAAAAATGAATAATTCTTGCTCCGAAAACTTTTCAGACCCAAGAATCATCGACAGTTAAATCATGTTTGTCCAGTAATCTAATTTGTTGAGGCCAATCGTCATTTGGGATTTGTCGCAATGAAGGCCTAATCATTGTCTGAGGTATCGGTCAGCACTGGTACCCTTGATCTTGGTTTACCCTATAAACTTGTCTTCCTTTTGGTATACGGACATCCTCTTTTCCAATGTCCCATCCGTCCACACTTGAAACACCGGTTTCTGTCGTTGCCTGGTCTGTGCACCTGTGCACTTGTATTGCTGGGCTGCATCTCTACATCCCTGAGTTTCCACTGCAATCTCTCGTTATCTCCTGAAACACGAAAAAATTCTCTGTACCGTCCTTTTTGGGGAGACAACTGGAAATCAGATGGGACAACTGTCACTTTCATTCCTAATTTCGAGGGCAGTTGTGCATTTGTCTCCTCCACTGTATCCTGTATCCTTTTTATTTTAAGTTCTAGATCCGTTATCGGTTCTTGCTGTTCCCGTTGTCTGGATTCACCATCCCAAAGATGGAATGCAAGCCAGTCTACCGTTAGATTCTGTCTCTTCCTGGCTTTCAATCTTTGTTCCAATCTTTCCAATCGACTTCGCTCAAATGTACCATCTCTTGGAAACTCCTCATCATGTCCCTTTGTCCACATATACCAATTCTCGACCTGCCTTATAGCTTCGGCACCATAACGGTCGTACATATGATGTGTACAAGTACCTTTTTGTGGAATCTCTGGTTGTCCTTGTGTATTCTTGCAGGCTCCATTTCCCATTCTGCCTTTTATCAAAGTAGCGTTGGATGTGTTGTAGCTTGTTCCTCTAAAGCTTCACTCGTACCTCCAGGAAGGATCTCTCCACCTGTTCAAACGGTGATTTCCAGAGAATCTCTCTCACCTGTGGCTTTTGCACAATCCAATCTCACAGATCAGTATTTGCAGATGAGCCAGAGGGTCAGTATGAAATGGGTGAATCCTCAGGTGTCCGCTCTGTTGAAGGGGAAATCACACAATGGTAACCGCACATATATATCTATATATAAACTCACCACCTTGCTCAATTTTCCAAGGTTGTCTTCACATTGATAATATCTCACAAAGATATCAAAGCTTCTTTCTTGAGACCGCATTTTCATCAATCAAACAATCAATATATTCAATACAATTTATTCAGTTCAATTTATTCAGTTAAATTTATTCAATTAAATTTATTCAGTTCAATTCAATTATTCAATTTCAATTAATTTATCAATATTCATCAATAAATCAAATTAATCATTTTGGATGACTCCTTGCATAAGCCCTTTCCCCAATGATGTCAGGACAGGTCCATCTATTGACTGAGATCGAAGCTCATCGGTCGTCACCTCTGGTTCATACCTCAAGTCAATTGACGAATCACTGTTCTGTCCTAGGGTCATATCTGACCTATTTTTCCATTTTGCCTGGTCTCCACAAATTTTCTTTGCAACCACTAAAGGCAACTCATCCTTCATTCGTGAGACCGCCAAAATGGATGGCAGATATTAAAGTTCTTTGGGAAAAATATCTCATCATTTTTCTTTTAATAGTACCCAAATCTCTTGGCAATATAAATTTCGTAAAACTCCTGAAATAAGACTGTAAAATTCCTTCAATCATGCTAAATTTTGAAACTCCATCGCTTGTAATACCCAATTTATCCCATAGGGCTTGAAAGTTCTTTTCCAAGTTCGTGCAATCATTCTGCATTTGAACCCTATGATATCATTCATAATAATCATCATGATTTTATAGTCATGGTCCTATCATAATCATCTATTTAAAAACGAACATTTCCTTTATCACCACAGCTATGTGGTATAATCAACAATAGAATAAAACTGTACATAGCAACAGGCTACCTCCTGGCCACTTAGTATACCTATTGACAATAAGTCATAACAATATCGAATAATCATTGAACAATTAAAAAATCGCTTCGACTGCTCCAGCCGCAGCATTCATCATTTTGTCTGCTCATCCGCGTGACCAAAACGAAATAAAGGGAGCTCAACCATTACACAGCGCTTTTAATGGCGCATGCCATAGGAACTCAACGCAATTTCGACTCGGCCAGAAAAACGAGCAAATTTTGCAGGATGTTAACTGGAATTAGCCGTGAAAATATATACAAAATACACAAAAATACACACCCACAAAAATAAACAACAAAACCCAAACAAAACCAAGGGCGACCATCTTACACAGTAAATTACATCATTTCAGCATCGTATTGATTGCTGAAATATTCCAGGGTTTATACACACCTTAAAAGAGGTATGCTTTGTGGTGTTGCCCCCTCCCACGTTTAATTAAATTACATCGTTTCAGCATTGTATTGATTGCTGAAATATTCCAGGGTTTATACACACCTTAAAAGAGGTATGCGTGGTGTTGCCCCCTCCCACGTTTAATTAACTTACATCATTTCAGCATTGTATTGATTGCTGAAATATTCCAGGGTTTATACACACCTTAAAAGAGGTATGCGTGGTGTTGCCCCCTCCCACGTTTAATTAACTTACATCGTTTCAGCATTGTATTGATTGCTGAAATATTCCAGGGTTTATACACACCTTAAAAGAGGTATGCGTGGTGTTGCCCCCTCCCACTTTTAATTAAATTACATCGTTTCAATTAAAAAAGAAACATCGCTTCTACTGCTCCAGCCGCAGCATTCGTCACTTTGTCTGCTCATCCGCATGACCAAAACGAAATAAAGGGAGCTCAACCATTACACAGCGCTTTTAATGGTGCATGCCATAGGAACTCAACGCAATTTCGACTCGGCCAGAAAACGAGCAAATATATATATATTTTTTTTTTCAGGATGTTAACTGGAATTAGCCGTGAAAATATATCCAAAATACACAAAAATACACACCCACACAAATAAACAACATTTCTTCCATTCAACAGAACAAACATTTCCTATATCATGACATGCATGTCTTCAAAAATTATATGACCAAGAGAAAAAGTAAAACTAATTAAAACTGCGGGCAGTGATGATCCGGTGACCATACCGCTCCATCCTGATTGGACGGGTGCATGCTAGAGTTGTTAGCAACGCCAGTCCAGATCCGATTGTTCAAATTTTCAACTCAATCGATCGAAAAATGAACGCAGGGATGCATTTTAAAGGTGCAGTGGCACTAACTGAGTTGCCACGAACTCCAATATGGCCATCACAAAATATTTTCCTTAATCAATTGGCTCATAGCATAACCAATCTGCAAGTATTTCATCCGAAGATGTATCTCTGAGGAATTTTAATTAAATAAGTCATTTATAAATCAACGATTTAATTTATTAAATGATTAATCAATAAATCAAAATTTTCCTTGACAGCCACATCACTTGGTCAGTGTCATGTCCAAATATCAGCTTCCTTACTCAAAAGGTGCCTGAGTTAATGTAATGTAATTACTGTAATAAGATTACTGTAATTACTGTAATGATTACTGTAATTACTGTAATTACCTCAGGTAATTACTGTAATGTAATTACTGTAATGTAATAAGAAATGTAATTAATTAAATAAGTACTTCATTAATCGCTAATAATTAAATAACTCGTGAATTCTTATCCGATTTACTTAACATTTGAGTGTCCCCAAAACGTTGGAGCAAAACGTTGCAACAACGAAAGTGAAACGTTGTAGCGACGTTGTGGAAACGTTAGCAAAACCCAACATTTGAATGTTCCCAAAACGTTGGAGCAAAACGTTGCAACAACGAAAGTGAAACGTTGTGGCGACGTTGTGGAAACGTTAGCAAAACCCAACATTTGAATGTTCCCAAAACGTTGGAGCAAAACGTTGCAACAACGAAAGTGAAACGTTGTGGCGACGTTGTGGAAACGTTAGCAAAACCCAACATTTGAATGTTCCCAAAACGTTCCCAAAAATGTTCTCTCTCTGTCTGTCTCTCTTTCTGTCTGTCTATGTCTCTCTCTGTCTGTCTCTCTCTCTCTGTCTCTCTCTCTCTGTCTATCTCTCTCTTTCTGTCTATCTCTCTCTCTCTGTCTGTGGAGAGACTGTCTATGTCTATGTCTGTCTGTCTGTCTATGTCTCTCTCTGTCTGTCTCTCTCTGTCTGTCTATGTCTCTCTCTGTCTGTGGTTCTCTCTGTCTGTCTATCTCTCTGTCTGTCTATGTCTCTCTCTGTCTGTCTCTCTCTGTCTGTCTATCTCTCTGTCTGTCTATGTCTCTCTCTGTCTGTGGTTCTCTCTCTCTGTCTATCTCTCTGTCTGTCTATGTCTCTCTCTGTCTGTCTCTCTCTGTCTGTCTATCTCTCTGTCTGTCTATGTCTCTCTCTGTCTGTGGTTCTCTCTGTCTGTCTCTCTCTCTGTCTGTCTGTCTCTCTCTCTCTGTTATCTCTCTCTGTCTGTCTATCTCTCTGTCTGTCTATGTCTCTCTCTGTCTGTGGTTCTCTCTGTCTGTCTATCTCTCTGTCTGTCTATGTCTCTCTCTGTCTGTCTCTCTCTGTCTGTCTATCTCTCTGTCTGTCTATGTTTCTCTCTGTCTGTCTCTCTCTGTCTGTCTATGTCTCTCTCTGTCTGTCTCTCTCTGTCTGTATGTCTCTCTCTGTCTGTCTATGTCTCTCTCTGTCTGTCTCTCTCTCTGTCTGTCTATGTCTCTGTCTGTCTATCTCTCTCTGTCTATCTCTCTCTGTCTATCTCTCTCTGTCTATCTCTCTCTGTCTGTCTGTCTCTCTTTCTGTCTATCTCTCTGTCTGTCTGTCTCTCTCTCTGTCTATCTCTCTCTGTCTATCTCTCTGTCTGTCTGTCTCTCTCTCTTTCTGTCTATCTATCTGTCTGTCTATGTCTCTCTCTGTCTGTCTCTCTCTGTCTGTCTGTCTCTCTCTCTCTTTCTGTCTCAAAAGCTTAGTGATGGACCTGGACAAAATTTGATACAGATTTTGGTGTTTAACCAGGATAAATTTGGAACAGCCCTTAAACTAACACCAAGCAGATCAATTTTTTTTTTTTTTTTTTGAAGCTTAATCGCAGATAAATCTTTCACCTTTCAATAAAATATTTGTACCAACCAAATCTGCGAGCATGGGGCGCAGAGAAAATACACAAAAAAACAATAACCCTGCAGTAACAACTTCAACTTAGGTTGAGGTTGAGGGTTCACACAAACGCTTTGCTCCTCGCAAAGCGTCCGCCAATGGGAATTAAAGGGAGGGGGAAGGAGCGGGAGCAAGAGACAGGTAGCCGGAATGGACATGAGGGACAATGAGGGACAGTGAGGGAGTGTCGGTATGCAATTTTCATCCAACCACCATCTTTCATAATATTTCTGGACCGGCATGAGATGGCGTTGTCTGTCATTAATTTATACGTTGATCAAACGAGTTTTAGACACGGCGGGAAAACTGAAAAAAAAAAAAATTATTTATTTATTTAAAACGGGTGTACACGATTGTACACGTGTACAGACCTTACCGAACCGGCAAACAAATCGCCTCATGGTGCACTTCATGAGCCGATTTGCCTGCAGGCCAGAGTAAGGCTCTTAACACCCAGCGTATAACGTACGCATCCTCGCAAACACACGAATAATAGAATCATTTAAAACGTTCCATCCGTGACTTTTTACCTCGGACAGTCGTGACAAAAATACGTTTACACTCCTTTTCCGATTGGGTAATGACAAATGACATTATCACAGACAAATCAAGCCCCACACCACCTCCTCCACCATGTATGTACATTGTACAAGAACTAAACGCAGGTTCGTAGATCATATTTTGGACAAGAATAACAAAGAATAACTCTTACCTTCTCAGATGTTGTGTCCAATTTGACCCCTATCTGGCTCGCCAAATTGTCGTGGAAGTGATTTCGGACTCAAGACTCCAATGATCGGAAACAGGTTTTACAAAAGATCACAACTTTATTAACTGCTAGTTCCCTTGTTTCAAATACTAATGACTACCGTTAACTCAATGGACCAGATAACTCTTATCCGCATAGTCCCTCTTTCTCAGCCGATATTCCTCCGCAACGCCGTACTCGTTCATCCCATCGGGCAGGACTTCTGATGGCAAGTGATCCTGACTCAGTTTGCTCTGGTTTATATGGGCCTTGTCGCGCTAATCCCTTCTCCGCAAATGCCCCGAGGTCATGCATGCTCGGCCCCCTGCTGGGGAGTTCCTTCACCCTCTTTGCATCCCGATGTCCCAAGTCAATAGTGAAGGCTTGGGAATGTGTGTTAGCCCGGGGCCATGCTAAAGCTACACAACAGGACTCCCAGCTTCGACAGGGCGAGATGCATTCCTGACATTCTTACGACCACCTGGTCGTACCTTGGTTCGTTACCAGTTCCAACCAATGAGTTACACTGAGTTACACTTCCACAACCATAAGAGGGTTGCAGGCAGATCTTGTGTGACCTTTAGGAATATTTGTGGGACAGAGCCCAGAGAGAGAGCTGGAGGAGCAAGGCTGGAGAGGAGTCGGTAGAAGACAGAAAGACCACCAACCTGCCTGCGATGAGTAAGTGAAAGGCCCTTGGAGGTAGCTTCATCACGGGAGATTCCAATGATTCTGAAAGCTTTGGTTTCAACAGCGTGAAGGCGAGCTAGGTGTGAGGCAGGAGCACCAGCCCAGAGGGGAGAGCAGTATTCCATTGAGCTGCGGATGAAAGCCTTGTATGTGGTGAGGAGCTCAGGTGTGCCAAGGAAGGACTTCGCACGACGGAGGATGCCCAGTCGGTGACTGGCTTTGGAGGCCAGATTATAAATGTGGTTTTCCCAGGAAAGATCATGGCAGATAGTGAGACCCAAAAGCTTGAGTGACAGAACTTCTTGGAGAGGACTATTCAGAAATTGGATGGGAGGGTTGTCCAGTCGGTCTTTTCGGAGAGACATCGTAAGAGTGTGAGATTTGTCAGGATTGAAAGACGTGTTCCACTTGTTTGCCCAGTCAGTGATTTTGTCCAGGTCTGCAGAGAGTGAGGAGGCTGCAGACTGCCGATCTGAGGGATGAGAAATGGAGCGGCAGAGAGTGGAGTCATCAGCAAAGAGATAGAGAGGATTTTCAAGAGAGTCAGAGAGATCATTGATGAAGACCAGAAAAAGCACAGGGCCCAGAACACTGCCTTGGGGAACTCCAGCCTGAACAGGAAGAGGAGATGAGAGAAACCCATTCAGGGCCACACGTTGACTGCGACTAGAGAGGAAGTCCGCCAGCCATGCGTGGAGATTTCCATGGATACCAAAGGAGGAGAGTTTGATGAGCAGAGCGGGGTGCCAGACCGTATCAAAGGCACGTGATATGTCGCTGCAAGAGCTGAAATTAAAATAATTGGGCCGTTTTATCATCAATTTTGCGGATGTATAAAATCAGGTAACTCTGGAAAAAAGGTTCCTATGACAACATTCCTTTTACGGAATGTGTCCTTAAGAAACCCTTTTATCTCAGAGGGAGGGATTGGAGGGGTTCCTTCTTCTTTAAAGCCACTACATTCACTAACAGAGTCATCTATATCAGATGGCTCAGATGTTGTGTCATACTGGTTTTCATCATTTCCTTCCTCAACATCATCACAACTCTCCACATTATCGGATGGGACATAGTCCATAGAGGGAGGGGAGGAGGAGGCAGAGGAATCAGCCATCTTCGGGAGAGGGGGGGGGAGGGGGAGGAGGAGGGTAGTAATTTTTGCGGCTCAGCCATATCAGTTTCTGGGTCAGTAGGCAAGGGCGAGAATTCATCCACTTCAATGTCCTCCAATACAGAGAAACGATTATCCTTGACGAGGGACAAAACTGGGGCAGGGGGGGAGGGGCTGTCGGTTTTCAGTTGTGGGTCTTTTAAAGAGTAACCGTTTTCATCTGTTGCTTGCAAATGTCTTTTTCCTTTTGGGCAGGCTAATTGAAACTCATCCTGGTTAGTGGGGAGAGTTTGCAGGGGATTGGGGGGAGAGGGGAGGGAGGACGTAATCATAGGGGGAGGATTTCCAATGGCTACCTTGGAGGGAGAGATAGGATCAGTTGTAGCAGGAGGAAAGCTGTGATTTAGCGCTGTGGCCTTGGGGGTGAGATCTATTATTGACAAGGGATGGCTGCAACTAGTTCCTGCAGTTGGGGGAATGTCCCCCGTTTCAAAGGGAGGGGAGGGGTTTATGGCGGGGATGTTTGAATCGGTGATCGGAAGACTTGGATCGGTGGTAGGAAGACTTGGATTGGTGGTGGGAACATTTGGATCGGAAGTGGGAACGTTTGGATCGGTGGCGGGAAGGCGTGGGGTGGTGATGGGAAGACTTGGGTCAGTGGCGGAAGGGTTTGAATCAGTAGCCGGAAGGTGGAGGTCTTGCTTATTCCCTGTACGGAGGGGGGTGTTGTACTTGAGGAGAGTTCTCTTTCCGGGGACAGTCATGCTTAACATGCCGGAATTGTCCGCAACAAAAACATTTTAAAACGTTGGTGGACACGTAAACTGTATATTCATTCTGTTGATGTTTTCATTTTACTATGAGGTTAAAATCCTTCTGGGAATCTTTTAAAATCATAAACACTCGACGCCGGAATGAGACCACGTGTCTTAAATCGTTGTTCCATGACCCGAAAGGAATCATGGAGACACGGGATACGATGGTACTATATCGGAATAACTCTTTAATTAATACATCGTCGGATACAAATGGGGGGCAATTGGATATCATGACTTTTATTGCTGGGCTATCAAGTGGGGAAACCATAACAAATAATAATAGCGTAAGGACACGACTTTGTTATCCCTTTTACGCCGCACCCTGTGACCCGATGCCCACGGCACTAATGGATTTACCATCTACGAACCACGCTCTTTGTTTATCACGTACAGACATACTCGAAAAATCTGAATTCGCCGACTTTGGGACCCAAAAGCATCCGATTAACGGCCGATACGACACCATATTACGATGCCATCGTATTGGCGTCTGCTAGGCGAAGGCGATGCGAGCCGTCCGCTGATTGGACAGTCGAGTGGTGTGAACATGGGTGGTGTGAACCAAATGGTCTTTTTATTCCTTTGAACATTTTAAATTAGGATATATAAGGAAACGTCTTTATCGTCATTTTAATAAAGTTAAATGGAGTGACGTTGCGATTCTCGGATCGTATTCAACTATGTGTGAATTATATAAATAACAACTCACGGTCTGAGGTAACTCGGCTAAAAATTATCCGATTTGCACCAAATAAAGTTCATGAATGGTTGTACAGACCCCTACTTCTCACTAAAAGTGGAAATAGAATGTAAATCGGAGTTAAAACAAGCCCGCAAGGTCGCTCCGTGGAGCGGCCTGCACGTACTCAACTATGTGTGAATTATATAAATAACAACTCGCGGTCTGAGGTAACTCGGCTAAAAATTTTCCGATTTGCACCAAATAAAGTTCATGAATGGTTGCACAGACCCCTACTTCTCACTAAAAGTGGAAATAGAATGTAAATCGGAGTTAAAACAAGCCCGCAAGGTCGCTCCGTGGAGCGGCCTGCACGTACTCAACTATGTGTGAATTATATAAATAACAACTCGCGGTCTGAGGTAACTCGGCTAAATATTATCCGATTTGCACCAAATAAAGTTTATGAATGGTTGCACAGACCCCTACTTCTCACTAAAAGTGGAAACAGAATGTAAATCGGAGTTAAAACAAGCCCGCAAGGTCGCTCCGTGGAGCGGCCTGCACGTACTCAACTATGTGTGAATTAATATATAAATAACTCGCGATCTGAGGTAACTCGGCTAAAAATTATCCGATTTGCACCAAATAAAGTTAATGAATGGTTGCACAGACCCCTACTTCTCACTAAAAGTGGAAACGGAATTGTAAATCGGAGTTAAAATAAGTGTTTGTTTTGTATCAAGCAAATGCACGTGGAGCATGCTTGCGAGCGAGCTGCATTCTGGAAGTGACGTCACATGGATTACGTCATCGGCTTTGAGGTATGGGGCAGAATTTTTAGGGGCGTTCCCAAGTGGTTCGGTTTTCTTTCATTTTTAATGTTTCAGAGTGAATATAACAAAAAATCAATGCCATATTTGAATTCACCATAAAAAGACATTTAGATGACATCAAATGCATTTTAAGTGAGATTCCATGGCTGTGGACCTTTAAGAGCTATCTCTATAATAATCTATATAATAATAGCGTAAGGACTCGACTTTGTTATCCCTTTTACGCCGCACCCAGTGACCCGATGCTCAAGGCACTAATGGATTTACGATCTACGAACCGCGCTCTTTGTTTATCACGTACAGACATACTCGAAAAATCTGAATTAGCCGACGTTGGGACCCAAAAGCATCCGATTAACTGCCGATACGACGCCATATTACGACGCCATCGTATTGGCGTCTGCTGGGTGAAGGCGAAGCAAGCCGTCCGCTGATTGGACAGGCGAAGGCGAAAGCAAGCCGTCCACTGAGTGGACAATCCAGAGCATGCATTTGTGCCGGTGTCGGCGATCGTTGTGCATATACGCACTCTTCATTCTCACCTTTCTTCCTAACTCTTACTCGGACAAGCAAATCCCCTATGCCATCCATAATGGTACACTCTATCCATACACCACATCCTCCCTTCCGTGGATGTTCCATGGGTTTCGGCTAGTAACAAATAAATCTGGATCGATTGTCAAACCCTGTTCAACAATTGGAGGGATCACAATCCGTGTCAGACAAAAAAATAACAATCCGCTTGTTCATCCGCGAAGCGGCAACAACCTTGTCGCTCCCAACAACACGACCGGCCGCGAGAACAACGTCCTCGACACCAACCTCACGTTCCGGAGGTACACAAAATAACCCATTCTTATGGGTCAGGCTCTGAAAAGCCATAAATCAAGACAGTGCTGCTGCCATGCTGGAACAGCTGCACTTACAACCCCTCCCCGACTCGGGGAGTGTGAATATGTAATATTCCCTACCCAAACTCCGGGAAAGGGAAGTAAACAACCCGCCTGGATTTCCCTAACTTTGGGAAAGGGGGGGGGGGGGGGCAACAAAACAAACTGAAAGAAAGATAAACGAAAGAAAAAAATGGAAATAAAGGTTTAGAATGAAAAAGCAATAACCGATAGGGTGATGCCCAAAAACGATGAACCCTTAACAGTAATCACTGTGCTCTCCGGCTCTCTCTCCCGTCTCAACATATAAGGGAAACATGGGGAAAACTCCACAACCAGACACAAGGACACAGAGGGGCGAACGGGAGGGAGGGGGGGGGGGGGAGCAACAACACAGAGCACTCACAGGCCTCCACAAGCAGATGCCATGACAGTACAACCAGCGCACCAATGGCCAGCATGGGGTGAGAGAGAGAGAGAGCACGAGAGAAACAGGACAGGGAGAGAGAAAGAGAGGGAAAGAAAGGGAGAGGGTGGAGAAGAGCAGAGTGGGAGGAAGTGAGGGGTGGGTGAGGAGGGAGAGAGAGACTGAAACAGGGAAACAGGGAAAACAGGCGAGGAGCGGGACGCATCCCGGGAAATGTATGCTTCCTATGCCGCCAGGAAGGCCACTGGAAGAGAGACTGCCCCAAAATCAGCAGGGCCAGAGGAAGGGAAAATGGGAACCGCCTCGCGACAAGAGACCTCAGAATTGACAGGACAGCGAGAACACCCCGGTCTTACCTCTATTGACACTAATCCCATCAGATGAGCCGATCTACAATCTGAGGATAAATGGTAGGCCAATGCCATTTTTAGTAGACACCGGGGCCACTCGCTCGACCATTCGGCTGGATGCGATGCCCGACACACCCATTTCCGACGCACACGATAGAATAGTGGCTAGTGGGGTTTTCGGGGGTTAGTGAGAGAATTCCCTTCTGAGAAAAAAGGATGGTCCAATGCGGCCCATTAGAGGAACAACACGCGTTTTTCTTAGCAACTAGTACCCCGGTGAATTTGCTGGGACGGGATTTACTTTGTAGACTAGGATGTGTTGTTCGGTGTTCTCCCACAGGAGTATATCTAGAGATGCCTCACGAGAACAGAGGAGAGGTTTTGGCCGTGTTTCACTGTTCATGCAACCGGCCCCCGAAAGTGTATTGGTGGAGAATCAACACGCCAGGAATTAGAGACATTGTAGAACGTAGAGTTCAGCTAGGGGCGAGAGGGGAAGAGATAACAAAATGGATGAAGAATAAGGACATTAGCCCAAACGAGATTTTTGACCCTTTACATTGCACTGCCTTTTATATATACATATACTAATAACCCTTTGCATTGCACATTGCACTGCCATTGCACTGATGAGGACGGGAAAGACGAGAGCTATAAGCTCAGGGTGGAAACGGCCTTGGGCCAGCGATCTGATTTGAAGATGGGAAAAATCTGGATTGGAAAGGAAGGTATTGCCATCGAGGTAGACCTAACCGACGCCCAGCGGGATTTAGTCCAAATAAGGGAAACTTCCACCCTGCACATATCGGTGACTAACGCGAAGGGATGCAACCCTGAGGATATAGGGCCAACGATAGTCCACTTGAAGCGGCTTGTGGGACATCAGAACCTATCAGGTGATGGCATACCCATCACCCGCCTTGGAGACAGGGAGGGCTACTGTTGGGAAATATGCTGGCCCAAAGTGACGGGGATATTTTAACAAGTAGCCTTGCCACCACGAGCCCCCGAGGGTAAATTCAGAATCCCGGATGATAAATGGGAATATCTGGACCAGGTACCCCTCCCCCCCCCCCCCCCCCCCAACAATGCACAACACATGCTAATGATGTAGGGAGGATCCATCAGGCGGAGCCAATTCGGGTATCAGTGGGAAGCACAGGGCCTTTCCAGTCTTCCTGACTGGGAGGATTGGAGTATTAGATGGGCTCTGTACCTGAACCAGAATTCCCCAGGGTGCGGCAATACCCAATTAGACCTGAGGCGGCCGAGGGAAATGCACCTGTGGTTGCCTTGCTGTTTCAACAGGGAATTCTGGTTCAGGTACAGAGCCCATGTAATACTCCAATCCTCCCAGTCAGGAAGCCTGGAAAGGCGACGTGGTGCTTCCTGCAGGATCTACGGGCTGTAAATAAGTTAATTGAAGGAATCACCCTGGTGGTTCCCAACCCTGCCATGATACTAACAGCTGTTCTGCCATCATGAAATCAGGAGACAACCAAGGCATTTTGGAGCGCAATATTCAAACCAGTGTCAGTAAGCTGGGTCTCCGCCAAAGGTCATGGGTCTTGCAACAGGACAATGACCCCAAACACACTTCAGAAAGCACCCAGGAATGGTTCAAGACAAAACGCTGGACTGTTCTGAAGTGGCCAGCAATGAGTCCAGATATAAATCCCATTGAACACCTGTGGGGAGTGTGGGTAAATTTAATCTTAACTATTGTTCTAAGCTTGTGTCCAGATCGGTTTTAAATAAAACCGAGCTTAAAAATAATTTGCAGCCAGACTTAATAAAAGCCAAACTTGCTGCAAGAAGTATGAGGGAGTCATAAAAAATTAACTATGCTCTCATGCCAGGCGGCAGTAATTCGGGAAACTCAAGGCTGTCTCCATTTGATGTCAGGCAAATTGGCCGAGGATTATGGAGGGAGAACTGCATGTTTATAATTAATATCTATAATATAATCAGCAGGGAATTTCCTTCGGAGCAATGTCCTCCTCTCCATGGATGCCAACCTATGGGGATTGTCTGTGTTCTTAAACTTTTTAAGTGAAGAATGTCAAGGAAGGAAGCAGCCGGTACGTCCAGTCCTTAGTATGACTCCACTGGGGTTTGAACCGCTAGTTGCACCACCGAGTCTGGAAAACCAGGTTAAACCATCTGTGATGCTGAGACTTGTGCTGAGACTTGTGATTACACCACCGTGCTAAACAATTTGTAATGCTGAGATGACATGTAGCCTAAAGCTTGACCAAAGCCAACACTTCTTGAGAGTGAACGTCTTATAATAGCACCATTCATGATTCAAGGTTACTTTGAGTTTCTTTTGCATTCAAGGTTAACATAGGTATGACTGGGGTCGGTGGTGATGAGAGGAGCAATTCTGTGAATTTCCGTAAATCTCAATATTATATTGAAAAATAATTATGTTTCTTATGTTGATCTAGCCTGTCTTCAAGAGCAAAAGCATAACTGTATTGATACCAGTCCACAATTTATTTGTATTTTTTATTTTTACATTGATCTAAGGCTGGCTCATAGTCGAACTTGTATGCATATCATATTCCGGGGAAGAAAATGTACATGTCATTGTACTCTGTTACAAATTGCAAGGACATTAGTGAACAATGGCCAAACCCAAGTGTTGTTAAATGCGCTTTGAATCTGAGATCTCAGCATAATAATGGGCTAAGTGTTCAGATCACAGCAGCAATTACAGACCCAAATTTAATACGCTGTAATGAATATGGTTGTCTTTGCATGTATAGTTACTTAAATTACACTGGGTATTATTTTTTGCTGGGATGTGATTAGTGCATAACGGGTTTCTTTTCACTTTTGCTGGGATGTGATTCGTGCATAACGGGGTGGACACGAAAAAAAATACGACAAGATTATCACGGACTGTGTGATGTGTGATGTCAGTGTTGATATCTCCACAATGCCCCCCTTGCTGCCTCCACCCTCCTCCTCCCAACCTCCAGCCTTGCAACTTCAAACTCACACAACCTTCAGATAAACAACTGAAGACGACATAAACTAGATGGTATTCATAGAATACTTACCCTGCGCAGTCAACTTGGTGTGAGCCAACTCTTATGCTTTTGAACGTTTCTTTCTTTTTTTTTGATAAAATATGGCTGTCAGATCACGTGAGCGATTACATCATAAATTTATATTCTCTAATATAATTGTTGCAGAGATCATGCTCAATAAATTTCAAACTGATCAGACTTAGCGTTGTCCCTGTCGAATTATGACGTCATAATTATGGCACCAATGACGTCATCGTTAGCAACACCTATTCTCCATATGGAGTTATTTACGATGAGCCACGTTTCAATTTTTTCCATAGATGGGTTTTGGAGATATAGAGGTGCAACGTTTTTCGGTTTTTCCAAGATGGCGCCTGCAGCACATGACCTATGACGTCATGATTATCATTAAAATATTCTAAAGGAAGAGGTGCTCCTATGGTGAAAATTTTGCTGAAAAAAATTAATAATGATCGGATGGATAAGTGTTGTATTTGTCGAATTATGACGCAATAACGAAGGCACCGATGACATCATCATTGACATATCTTATTCCCCATGGGGAGTCGGTGACAATGAGCGAGGTCTCCATTTTTTCCATTGAGTGGTTTCAGAGATATAGAGGTGCGAATTTTTTCCAAGATGGCACCTGTACCACGTGACCTATGACGTCATAATAATCATTAAAATATTCCACAGGAGGAGTCCCTCCGATGGTGCAAATTTCATCTCAATCGGACCAAGAATTGCAGAGAAAATAAATTTTTTAAATGCAGACACGGCACACACTAACTACTGCAGACACGTACGTACGTAGCTGAATGCTTAACCCCGCTTTTGCTTCGCGAGGGCAGGGTAATTATTTGTGTACAAGGATTCTGGGAGAATAATGAACTGGATGACTTCGTCCTGTAACTGCTGATGTGTATTACATATCCGTGTATACCTCATGTCATTAAAGTCATGCCGAGATGGTTTTCTCCCTCTTCTGAAGGAAATAAATGCTTCATGTAAACCACGACAAAATGGAGAATTAAAGCATACATTCTTCCACAGGAGATCTGAAAACAGCATTTGGGAGAAGGCACTCTTCAAATCTGGGAGAACTGGAGCAGTTTGCAAAACAAGAGTGGGCCAAACTGCCAGGAGAAAGGTGTAGCAAGCTCATTCATGGCTATAGAAAGCGCTTCACTGCAGTTAATTTGTCCAAAAGCTGTGGGTGCTGCCAAATATTAAGTCGAGGATGTCAATAATCTTGTCAATGCCATTTCTTTTTATTTTCTGAATTAAAAGGACATATTAAGTTTTGAATCAAAAACAAAGGTTCTGTAATATTAACAGTGAAATAAAGAATTGTGGAGACCAAATAGTTTTGTCAATTTTAACTTATTTTTAGAGAAAATTGTGAGATATTTGAAAAAAGCGCAAGGGTGCCAATATTTTTGGCCATGACTGTGTTTGTGTGTGTGTGTGTGTGTGTGCATGTATATATATATATTTTTATATATATATATATATATATATATATATATATATATATATATATATATATATATATATATATATGTGTGTATATATATATATATATATATATTGTTACGGTTTTTAGAACCTTCACTTTGTAAATTTTAGTAAATGTTCCCTTATAAATAATCCCCTGTAAATACTCCCAAGGTTGGCTAATGTTAAAGATCGCACCCTAGTTAGTCCATGTACAACACGTAGAACACCATAGGACCTCTCTGTAGTTATCTCATTATTATGTGTTTTAGTTAAGGATCTGTTCCCAATAGTTGAATCTGCGTTGCATCAATCAAATAAGATAGGCCCCTTCAATTATCCCCAATCATCTCTCTCTTCAAAGTGCAGTAGCGGTATGGCAGCGTTCGCTGCCCTTTGTCTTGGTTTGGTTGCTGGCCCCAAGCCGCCATTACGCACGCGGTAATCTGGAGGAAAAAGGGGAGGAGTGGGTTTGAGCGCCAGGAACGAGGCGTGGCCTGTCAATGTCTCCTCAAGAGGTGGAGCCAGCGAACCCTCGCCGGCCAACCAGGGCCGAGGTGAGCCGACCGGTAGGCGTGTCCTAGAAGCTGGCGGCTGGATACAAGAACGCCCAATAAAAGCGGCTGTGAGGGACTGCTATGAGAGATGAGTGCGAAGGTCCGAGATACGAGGTACCAGAAGATACAGCTGAATCGTAAGGCAGGAGAGTGGGTCCGTTGATGACGACAATACCGCAATATCTTCGCATTGTCCGACCGCGTGAAACCGATATGTGCAGCTGCCGCCGGGTTTCGCCTCAAGCCTGGAGCGTGGACCGGAGCGCGACCTGGAGCGGACCTCGACGCTGTGCTATCTGCCCGGACCTTCCTGCCCTGCCATCTGCTTGGACCTTCTCCCCCTTCCAGCCATTCCTTCTTGCCATTCCCTATTCGTGTGAGTCTGTGTGTTCTGTCAGGGCGTATGGTAATATAAGACTGTATAAGGTTACCCTGTGTCCTTTTATTTCCTCTGCTTGAACATTCGACCTTCTTTCACTTCCTTTTCGGGTTTCGTGTACATAATTAATAAATATCTGTTCTTCCTTTACTTTGGTTTCTTCTTCCCCCGATCGCTTTAGTCCCTTTCCAATTGAGTACCTGTGGCACGATTCCGCCAACGCTCGGAGTCGGGTTTAGTCTCTTGTTAACGGCCCGAGTCGCAGCTCGCTTCGCTCGGCGCATCCATTCACGCTGCGGCCCGGGTGGGTGTATCTCCTCGCTTACGGCCGGTGGTGGTAATTAGGTAGTAAGACAGATTGGGCTTACAACCCTACTCACCACCGACCGGAAGTGACGTCATACTTCCAGGACCGGCGGATGGCCAGCTTAACAGGACAAGGGGACTAACCCCCCCTTGCTAACGGGAGTGCCGTCCCCCGGATCCGTAACAATATATATATATATATATATATATATATAATATGTATATATATATATATATATATATATATATATAAATATCTATCTATAATTCCAGTAATCTCTGTGTGTGTGTGTGTGTCTGTGTGTGTGTGTGTGTGTGTGTGTGTGTGTGTGTGTGTGTGTGTGTTTGTCTGTGACCGCTGTTTCTCGACAACCACGGGTCCGATATACTTGAAACTTGCCAGGTATATTGCTGGGGACCTGAGGATGTGCCTTTTCAAGGTTTCATATTAATCGGAGAAGTAGTTACCGAGCTATGGCGATTTAGCCATTCGCCGTTCGCTTTGGCTTTGCGAATGGACCAAACCATTCATGTAAATAGAGGGGGGGGTTCTGTGGTCGTTCGCTTTGGCTTTGCGAATGGACCAAACCATTTCATGTAAATAGAGGGGGGGGTTCTGTGGTCGTTACTGCCACGCGGTTTGGAATGTTTTTCCGAACGGGCACCCACGTACGGGCACGTCCTAGTATATATAAATATATATATATATATATATATATATATATATATATATATATATATACACAAAGAATTAAGTTAAGCACCCCTACACAAAGAATTAAGTTAAGCACCCCCTAATATATATTCTTTGTGTATATGTATACATTGGCATATATTCTAAGGTATGTGAGATCAAATAATGATTGGTATGACATTAGCAATTATCCATTGATGAAATGCAGATGAGTGCACGCATCTGTGACGCCCATCGCTCGTGCAGCACGTGTTATCATCCACGTGGTCGTGATTTTCTGTAAATGCACTATCATCACGGGTTATTGCAAGTCACGCCTGAGCTCGTGTGGGGGTTACATGGTCATTTTCTCGTAATGGTGGCTCGTAGACGGTTGTCGGATGGAGAAAGATGGCGGATAATAGGCATGATCGAGTCCGGAATGTCCAGAAAAGCTGTAGCTCGAACGTTTGGTTACCACCATTCGGTGATCAGTCGGTTGGTGCAGAAACACCAGGAAACGGATGCGGTGAAGGACCTCCCAAGGTCTGGAAGACCTCGCGTGACAACAGTCCGCCAAGATAGAGCGCTTTTGAGACTGGTGCGACGATATCCCTTCGCCTCGAGCCATTTCCTGAAGGACAACTGGCTGCCCAACAGAAGGCTATGTCACCGTACCGTGAGGAACCGCCTGAAATCGGCCGGTTTAAGGTCAAGACGAGTGATCAAGCGTCCAAGGCTACTCGAACGACATCAGAGGGAGCGTTTGGCATGGTGCCTAGCGCGACGTGGATGGAACATCCGGTCTTGGAGGCGAGTTCATTGGTCGGATGAAAGCCGGTTCTTGCTGTACGTGACAGATGGGCGTGTTCGGGTGTGGCGCCACAAAAACACCGCGTATGCACCTAAAAACATTCAACCAACGGTACCCTTTGGTGGTGGCTCGATTATGGTCTGGGGATGCTTCTCCCATGACTGTAAATTGGACCTGATAACTGTGCGAGGTAACCTCAACGGAGAGCGATATGCCGAGGAAATCCTGAATACCACCGTAATCCCGCACTTCGATGACCACACCCTCGCCAGCAGACCCATCTTCATGGATGACAACGCCAGGCCTCACCGTGCGAGACGCGTCCGAGCCTTGCTGGAGCAAGGTGCTGTGACAACCATCCCCTGGCCTGCGTACAGTCCTGACCTGAACCCCCTCGAGCACGTTTGGGACATGTTGGGACGACAAATTGCGAAGATGGTCCCTCCAATAGCCAATCTGGATGAATTGGAACGTGCATTACATCGGGAATGGAACAACCTGCCACAGCAACGCATACGACGGCTTACAGGGTCTATGAGACGTAGGGTTGAGTCAGTGATCCGATCACGTGGGTCCTACACACGTTATTGACGCAAAGATCGCTAGAGGTCTTCTCAGAACAATGACTGTACGTTAGAAAACATAAACGTCATCCACACTGTCCGTGATGGACCTATAGCTCCATACTTAAATTGAGGTGAAAATATGGCTAAAATTCCCAAAAAATTTCACCTTAAATTATTCAGAATAAAATATTGAAAACGGCATGATTGTTATGTTTTTATGTGACCATAATATCACTTCTCCAGAAAATATAGCAATATCATGGGTATATTACACTGTTTTGACGACAACAAACTTGTAATGTGCGAGGTTGTAAAAAAACGGGGGGGGGGGTGCTTAACTTAATTCTTTGTGTATATATATATATATATATATATACAATATATATATATATATGACTTCCGTTGAACTTGGGGCTGACTCAGAAGAAGACCTTTGTTGGTCGAAAGCTTGTCGACAATCGACAAGCTTAAAGATCGACGTCCTGAAGCTACGTCCGTGTCTTATTTAATCTAACGATTATTTATTCAATACAAATGAGACGCCCTGCTCGTACTTTGGAGTTTCTACTATTTCTTACAGTTATATATATATATATATATATATATATATATATATATATATATATATATATTGTTACAGACGCGGTTGTGGATGTTGGTTTACCGAGCGGTTTGGTATGACCGCGTCTGCACAGTTTACCCGATTATACTCGAACGTTGGCCGAGTCGCGCTACGCTAAATCAATTGAGGAAAGGACACAACGGCTGGGTTAAAATGACACGACACCAGGGGTACAGTTCTCAAGACCTCCGGAGGAGGTTATAATATTTCGGAACGTTAGATTACAAGGACAAGAGAGACAGCATAGGAAGGTAGGCACTTAATCACGGTCTTATAGTAACCCCGACAGACCACAGATAAACAGGACAAGACTGACTCACACGGGGATTGATGGCAAGGAAGGGCAGGTAGTCGGTGGACAGCACAAGGTGCACCTTGTGCTCAGGGACAGGATAGCGTGGCCCAAAAGATGCAGGGAGGTCTCTCAGCGCTCGGAGGTGGCGTCTGGTTCTCTTCACTTCAAGCTCGGGGCGCATCTCACGTCACGTCCGGTAAGTGGCTGCGTATATCCAGCGGGGAGTGACACGCCCTCGGCTCATTAGCTCCGCCCCAGATGGAATCGGCCCGTTGCTTCTTATTGGGTGCTGGGGGTTACCGGGCTCCGCCCTTGACGAGGGGCCGACAGTCAGCCCCTTCGTGGTAACCCCGCCGGAGCACCTGGGCAATGGCGGCTAACCAAGCCGGAGTGAGGACGCACACTCCCCGCGCGCTGTTGTTGTTGTTTCATGGGGAAGATGGGAGGAGGTATGGGGAGGTCCTAAACTCACTACTGGTGCCATACAATCACATTCTGGTGCAACGAAGAGTCAGAATTAATGGAAACGAGTCCTTAACTGACATAGACTAAGAATAACTAGCAAGATGTCCGAAAGTTATCTACGTGAGATGCGGTGGACCTGGGCACGACATTTAATGGGGGAAAAAGGGGAGGTCGGTTCTACAGAGTGTCATTTACAGGCAATGGGACTAGGGAATGGGGGATTGGGGATAGTTGGGGAGTATTGGGGAAATAGGGGAATATTTACAAGCGGATATGGATGGAGGCCAAATCCCATATCTGCAACATTGCACCCTTCTCTACCCTCGGGGCGTCCCGACCCGATAAATTTTTACCTACTTTAGTGTGGCACTCAGATGTTGTTCCCTCTACTATTAACTCTACCCTGAGTGCGACAGTTTTACAGATATTCACAAATGAGTAAATATGTCCCCCTGCGACGTTGCACCCTTCTCCTCACAGAAACACACCCACAGGATAACCGAATCACGGAAAGAATTCGCAAACTAAACATACAGCCGGTAGGGAGCATTATTTACACAAGACTACGCTGATATTTACACTACGATCCAGGACCTGTTTTTGGAGGAACACATGCAGATGTTATGCATCGAGAGAGCACGCATGCCAGCATCGATACACCAACCCACGAGTGCTCTGTGGCCTTACGGCCTTTAATAATGTGCAGAGCACCCCATCCAAGCACCAAAAGCACCACCCCATCATGTACAGTCAGCACCATCCGGTGCACCAATAAAGTGCTCAACGTCACCGGTGGTGTCGCAGCCGGCCGATGTTCTGCCGCTGGTCTTGCCTTCTTGAAGCACACTTGGTGTTCTGGCTTCTTTAAAAAATAAAGAAAGGCGCCAACCGCGTCCATTTCTAAATTGTGGCCGTCAGGGGGCCAACTAAAAGTGGTTCACCTGGATGGCATAGGTGCCATGTTGACCAATAGTTCCATCAACGGGTGGTGCTTGACCGCAAAAGACTGCGGTCCATGGTGGGCGGCCACAAACATTGCGGTCCATACGGTGTATCGATCCCGGCAGCAAGCAGCGAAAGTGCAGGCCCACAACTGCGGAGCCAGCACCTCTCTCTCCTCTCTCTCTGCCCCAAAGCCAGATCCTCGGAGGTGGGAGACAAAAGAAGCAGACAAGTGAGTAAGGTGGTAAGGGCGCAAAAGTGCACGCAATGTAAGGTAATGCACACTGGGGGCACATGGGAACCAGGTGAGACAGGTACGTTCCTACCGTACGCCCCCCCCCCCCCACCAGGTAACCTACATGGCCCCTCCCTTACCCCTTACTGTATCCACAAAACACAACACTACCCATAAACATCTACTTTACAAATCAACAAACGTCCCTACTGTCTTCCCCGTTCCTCCCATATACCAAATTCGTCTTCTCTCCCTCCTAACCAATCAAATTTGCTATTTTAAACTCTCATCAAAATTTGCCATCTCCAACTCAACATCATAATTTGCCATCACCAATTCATCATCAGTCCCTCCTAAGGAGGGAGAGATGGAATCACCCCAATGTCTCATCCACGTCGTGATGCGTCTCACAAATCCAACAGCAATTCTCCTTTCCTGCACACAGAACAAAGAAAACACAGGTGTGGAGTCATCATCACCACAGGTAAGTGGCTGCGTATGGTGCGACAGGTTCATCAATCCTAACTATTTCCTAAATGACTTTAACAACTTTACATTACCCGGGGTCTTTCTCCTGCCAAACCTTTGGCCCTCTTACACTATGGGTTCTAAAAACCAATTCCCATTGACCAAACTGTGGTGCTTTTCAATTTGGGGTCTCACTCCCCCGATTCATCTCTCGGTGCCCTCGCACAATTTCTGGGCTGCGACGTGTAGCTCTCCTAGCCGGTCTACCCACCTGCACACCTCCACCACTGCAGTTGCCTCCGAGCTTACCTGCTCCTTACCCTAACCTAACTACCTGGGGAAGGCCCTCTGGCGCTCTCCCCACTCGGTGCCCTCTCTGGCACTGGGCTACCCGGGTCCGTCCTCCGGATCCTCGGGCCCCATCCACAACTCTACCGGCTCCCAGAGCCCACCTGCGGCCTCACCTGGCCGACATCCTCACAGTGGTGGAGTGCCCAACCAACTACACACACTAACAGGCTACACGCCCAGCCATTTCCACAACACTAATGCACCCATCCGCAATACCATTCTGCAACCGCACCACAAATGCCAATATCCAACCACAATTTACCTATACCCTCTACCTAACACTTACACTACCCGCCCCGGGTACTCGTGAAAGGGGTCCACTCTTTCCCCATCCACACCTTCGCATCATGCACACCACTCCGTACCACTTACACCAACTCTCTCCACACCACTCATTCTCTGCTCCATGTATTGCACACACCTGTGCTCTCACTCTTGGTGCCGCCTGCACCCTTCTCTCCCCAAGCGCATTCGCGCTGATTCACAACACTCACTACTCATACACTGCTCCACACACCTGTCCAGTTCTCACACAGCATCATCTCATCTAACTACTCCCCTCTGAAACTTGCGCTTCCCAGTCGTCCCTTTAAACTATTGCGCTCCCTCGTCATTATCATCCACTCTAATCTACCTGCGTCCCCACTACAGGTATCAGTCACTATCTAACCTTAACATTACCTAATGTCATCTTCTAGGGCCCTATCAATATCCTAACCCACCCGGGCTAGTTTTCACTGCCATACACCCCCTAAGCTATAGCGCATTTGCCCCACTTCTGTGAGGGATGGTGGATTTGCCATCCCACCACATCAGGGGTCTCTCACTACCAATTTTGCACATCAAATTTCAACAAATCAAAAATTTGCCAATCACTACCCATCATCTGCCAATCATTACTGCCAATCCTTTGCCAATCATCAAATTTTGTTTTTCTCTAATTTTGGGGCCAAAACACTATCCTCGTCACACAGTCTACTCACTAATGCCTCTCGGTGCGCCAATTCCTGTCCAAAGCCCGGCTTCGTAAAGCCAAGCCATGAATGCGGGTTGTTTGGTGCCAGCGGCTGGACACGTCCCGCACTCGTGGCAGGGACGGGGGCTTGCCCGGGCCGAGATCCCACGCACCACCTCGGCGTGGAGCCATCCCATGGCCCGATCTCGACCTGCCGGAATGCCTCAACAAAAAGTGGTCGCTATGACGACCCTTCCTATCGGGCTGCCAGCTCCGCCTAGTGGAGCACAGACGCGGCCGTTCAAAGCGAGGCCCAGCGTGGATCGCGCACGGCGGTCCTTTCGAACCCGCCGTGGCTCGGATCCCCGCGGGTTCTCGCGGCACGCGAAGCCCGGCACGCACCGAGGGCCCGCTTCGGCTAAAAGTCGACCTAACCTCTAACCTGGTTACCGTCGATGCTTCACCTGGATTCTTACACGCATACGCTACCCCTTTCGTGCTCATACATCCAGCCGTCTCCATGCTCCTCGTACCTTTCCTTACACACCCAGGTACTCTCATTCCACTCACAGACTTGGTCACACACCTGACCACCGAACACCTTGGCACACATTCGTCACTCGCACACCTTACCAACACACCTCTTCGCGCCCCTTCCTCGGTCACCTCCTCTGTGACAATCACAGGTGTGCCCTCACTCGCACACCCAACCACGTGCCTCACTACCAATTCCAGCATGCATTCCCACTCACGCTCTACCATTCCAGGTGTGCTTCCTTTCTCCCCTGTCACAACCAACTCACGCTCCTTGTCACTCTCACTACTCTCACCACCACTCTTGACAACGCACTCACCCTTACTCCCGACAGCGCACTCTTTCCTCATGCACCTGTCCGTTACACACCTTTCTCGCGCACACTCTCCCGTCACACCCTCTGTAACACTCACCACCGGCGTGCATTCTTCCTTGCCTTTGACAGCGCACTCTTTCCCCATGCACCTGTCCGTCACACACCTTTCTCGCGCACACTCTTGCGCACACTCTCCCGTCACACCCTCTGTAACACTTACCACACCGCGCTTCCATGTGCTCCCTCGCACACGCGCTACAACCGACTCACTCTCGCCAGCACCCTCACTCCTTGGCACGCACTTTTTCCTCACACACCCCAGAGTCGGACTTTCTCGCACACCTCCTTTTTCGCACACCAGACCTGTCGCACCCTTCACCAACGGCCTCTCACGAACACCCGGGTCCATCTCGACCCCCAAGCTTCTTAAATCCCCTGGCGCATCATACGCACGACCATATTGGTCACCACTTACACCGGGTCCTCTTCCTCTTCGCTTCTCCTCCATCACCTGCGAATCCCTCATCCGGTTAATGAGCACATCATCACGATCCAAACACAGACTTTGGACCAATTCTTTTACCTCCTCTTTTATCTCTTTCTTATCCTCTCTCCGTCGCTTCTTAATTTCGCTCACCCCTTCTTCCACTTCTTCTAATTTCTGCTTCACCTCTTTTATTCCCCGGTGCGTCTCCTCTATCTCGTCCTCTAAGGCTACCTTGACCGTTTCCATGTGCGTCCTCACCTGCCGGTCCTTCGTCTCCATTACCTCTATCACCTCGTCCAACCTCGTTATCAGTCCCTCACGTACCATCTGACATTCCCTCTTCGTCGCTATCAAGTCATCTTTTAGTTCTTTCTGTGTCGCTTTTAAACCTCCTAATACCGCAGTGTTCCTTTGAACCTGCTCCGTTAGTCCTTTTTGTCCCTCCGTCAGCTGTTCCACCTCCTGCGTCAACTCCTCTATACCACCTTGCAATTTTACAGTCCCCTTTCTCACCTCCTTCTCCATGCGCTCCTTACAGTGCCTCACCTCCTCGCGCACTCCTCCGACCTCCTCACTCACACCTCTTCTGATCTCTTCTCCCATCACTTGCATCTCCTGCCCAGATGCCACCCTCATCTGCTCCATTTCCTCCCCGTGAGCATCCAGTTTAGTTTCTACCCCCATTCTGACCCCCTCTATCTGCTGCCCCATTTGTTTAACTTCCCTTTCCGCTTGGTCCCTCATGTCCCTCAATTTGCCTTCCATCCTGTTTTCTAACCCCTCTAACCCCTTTTGCATCCCTTCCATTTGATTCTCTTGAGCGGCCATTCTGTTTTCTACCCCCATTAACCCGTCCTGTATTTCCCCTAATCTATTGTCTAATCCCTCACCGGTACCCCTCGCTTCGTCCCTCATTACCCCCATTTCGTTTCCCATTACCCCTAATTGCTCACTCTGCAGTTTGAGGGATGCCTGCATTTGCGCCATAAATTGCTCCATGAGGGCCTGCATTTGGGCCATCCCTCCCACTTGTGCAGCGGGTGCGGCCGCCGTAGCTATGTGCGAGGCGCCATTTTGCGCGCCCGCAACCTCGTGCGTGACGACGCCGTTTTGTGCGTCTGCTACCCTCACTGCTTCGCTCTCCTCATGTCCCTCAATTTGGTCCTGGATCGACCCTGCCTCACTCTCCTCTACCGGAACCCAGCCGTCTTGGTCTGCCATAGCGCGACTTTCAAAATTCGGGTTTTTATTTTCTTTGTAAAACACAATTAAATTTCGCTGTTATAATTTCGAGCGCGTGAAACGCGCTCCGGATGGAATCCCACTTCCCGACACCAAATGTTACCCTAATGGTACAATTGGTGTTCCAAAATTTGGGCCTAACAAATTTAGTCCCAGGTCCGAATCCAACTCCTCGACACCAAATGTTACAGACGCGGTTGTGGATGTTGGTTTACCGAGCGGTTTGGTATGACCGCGTCTGCACAGTTTACCCGATTATACTCGAACGTTGGCCGAGTCGCGCTACGCTAAATCAATTGAGGAAAGGACACAACGGCTGGGTTAAAATGACACGACACCAGGGGTACAGTTCTCAAGACCTCCGGAGGAGGTTATAATATTTCGGAACGTTAGATTACAAGGACAAGAGAGACAGCATAGGAAGGTAGGCACTTAATCACGGTCTTATAGTAACCCCGACAGACCACAGATAAACAGGACAAGACTGACGCACACGGGGATTGATGGCAAGGAAGGGCAGGTAGTCGGTGGGCAGCACAAGGTGCACCTTGTGCTCAGGGACAGGATAGCGCGGCCCAAAAGATGCAGGGAGGTCTCTCAGCGCTCGGAGGTGGCGTCTGGTTCTCTTCACTTCAAGCTCGGGGCGCATCTCACGTCACGTCCGGTAAGTGGCTGCGTATATCCAGCGGGGAGTGACACGCCCTCGGCTCGTTAGCTCCGCCCCAGATGGAATCGGCCCGTTGCTTCTTATTGGGTGCTGGGGGTTACCGGGCTCCGCCCTTGACGAGGGGCCGACAGTCAGCCCCTTCGTGGTAACCCCGCCGGAGCACCTGGGCAATGGCGGCTAACCAAGCCGGAGTGAGGACGCACACTCCCCGCGCGCTGTTGTTGTTGTTTCATGGGGAATGATGGGAGGAGGTATGGGGAGGTCCTAAACTCACTACTGGTGCCATACAATCACATTCTGGTGCAACGAAGAGTCAGAATTAATGGAAACGAGTCCTTAACTGACATAGACTAAGAATAACTAGCAAGATGTCCGAAAGTTGTCTACGTGAGATGCGGTGGACCTGGGCACGACATTTAATGGGGGAAAAAGGGGAAGGTCGGTTCTACAGAGTGTCATTTACAGGCAATGGGACTAGGGAATGGGGGATTGGAGATAGTTGGGGAGTATTGGGGAAATAGGGGAATATTTACAAGCGGATATGGATGGAGGCCAAATCCCATATCCGCAACAATATATATATATATATATATATATATATATATATATTGTTACTGATCGCGGTTTAGATGTTACTTTGCCGAGCGAAGGCTCCGCGACTGAACAGTTATTCCCCGATTAGAACCCGATTCCACCCAAACGTTGGCCGGATTGCACCGCGGCTGTTCAATGAGGGAAAAGACTAAAACGACGAATGCAAAGAGGAAGACGAAGGCAAAGAAAGGTTTGGAAATACTACTGAATTTATATACTATTTACACACATAAGCAAAAAGCAAGCAGTCACGTTTATTTACAACACATAAGACGCAGGTGACACAGTGCAAATACTAGCTTATCCAGACTTAATTAAATACCCAGGGACAAGACACACAGAACAAACTCACGTACACAAGAAGGGTGGAGGAAAGGAATGAATGCTGGAAGGAGGAATGGGAAGGTTCAGCTGGGGCAGATGGTTCGGGCTTGATCCCGCACGGGACGTCGGCTGGACCTCGACGGCCACCGATGCCACCGCTATCTGGTCCCCGCGGGGTAACGGGTTGGAGCTGCCTGGTGGAGTCAACGCTGCTTGTGGAGCCAAAGCTGCTTCCCTGGCTCACCTCAGGGCGCGTCTGCCGTCTCTGGCGCAACTGCTGGTACTTGACCTTGAACCTTCTCTCTCTTGGCCCTGGTGTCTCCTCACCACCGACAACTCAACGCAACCAACGTAACCACTGACCACTCGACGCCACCACTTCTCACCACCGACTTCTTTACCGCAACCAACGCAACCACTGACCCTCCACTGATGACCAACTGACGACTCACTCTCTTGCTTCTTGCGTGCGCGCCTTTTATAGCGCCTCCAGCGATCAAGCCGCCGGCCTTCAGGACACGCCCATCGGTGTGCTCACCTCGGCCCTTGTTGGTCATGCGACCCTCTGGCTCACTCCTCCCCTCTATGACGAGGTGGAGACACGCCTTTCTTCTCCGACCCTGCCTCGTGGTCAATGGCGGTTTTGGAGGGGAGGTAATTGGCAATCGAGGCTCGGCAATGACGAAAGGGGATGTGAAAGAAATGGGGATTTTGGGGATGGGAATGAAAGGGGATCTATTCTCTTTCACTGGTGCAATGGAGTACTTCAATTAATGGGAGACACAGCCTTACTCTAAAACACAGAATAAGAGATAACTATCAAACAGGGGTATTCTATTATTTGGCTGACGTGTATGCTTGTGGACTAATTATGGGATGCCCTTTCACCTTTACACAGCTCCGGAGGTAGGGGGGGCGCAGAATACACAATAATAATAATTCACACAATCAAAAAAATATACAGTTCTCATATCCGCAACACTGCACCCTCCTCCTCTTAGGCACGTCCCGGGCCTACAACTTTTATTTAGTGTGACACGTAGGTGTAGTTCCCTCTACTTTTAACCTGACCCTGAGTGCGACAGTTTTAAAACATAAATAAATGTGTCCCGCTGCTCCATTGCACCCTGCCTAACAGACTTACGCCCACAGTTAACCGAATTGCGGAATGGTCTTCAAACTACACACTGACGGTGGGAAGCATTATTTACAATGACGCTATTTTTATTTACAAAACTAACCCAGGACCTGTGATTGTTCTTTCTGGGGGGGGGAGACAGTCTGCTCTGCATCAATGCACCATGAAAGCACCTAAAAACGCACCAATACACACCCTCAAGCACCAATCGGTGCAGTCACCATAGTTCATCAGTGTTCAACAATAAAAAATAAATCAACAACCCCTAACCCTGCAGGTGATCTCTTGCTCTTCGGCTCCCTCTGCTGGTTATTATTATTTGTTCTTCCAGATGTTGTCATTCTTTCATTTTCTTTCTGGCGGCCTATTTGCAATAAAGTGTGCCCAATGTGTCCTTTTTATTTTCTTTATTTATGGCCCACAGGGCCGACTACGTGTGGTTCACCTGTGGGGCATCGGTGCCCTGTGGCCAAGGTCCGCCAGCAAGATTTCGGGCCCTCATGGCCGGTTCCAGCAGAGGGGCCATGCCCCAACCCATGGGGTCCATAAGTGGTGCTCGGCCACAGGCATGTGGTCCATAATGTGGTGCATCGATGCAGACAGCTGGTTCTGGGAATTTCGGGCGCACAATGGCCGACGCACGCACGCTCCCCTCGGCGCCCAATGGCGCACAGGTCATGTGGGAGACAAAAGGGGAAAGACAAATGAGCGAGGGGTAAGGTCACAAGGGTACACATCAATAAGGCAATGCAAGGCGAAATGCGTACGGAGGGCGAAGTGAGAAAGCTCGTCCCTACCGTATGTCACCCCCCTGTCACCTACACTACCCTTGCCCTTACCCCATATGTACAAAATCTACACATTACCAATCCGTCGCTGCTGTCACGTCTCCCCATATTTCCTCTATACCAAATTCGTCGCCACAATCCCTCTACTTCAAAATTTGCCATCACCAAATTCATCATCAATCCTCATAAGGAGGCAGAGATGGAACATCAAAGCACAATGTCACAGCCACGTCATGATGCGTCTCACAATCCAAACATTTGCATCATAAAAAATAATCAAAACATGGCATGGTGTGGAGTACCTGTCACCTCAGGTGAGTGGATGCAGATGGTGCGAGGAGACTTCATCCTAACTACTTTCTAAATGACATTAACACACTTTACACTACCCGGGGTCTTTCCCTGCCAATCCATTGGCCAACTTACACTATGGGTTCTAAAAACCAATTCCCATTGACCAAACTGTGGTGCTTCTCAATTTGGGGTCTCACTCCCCCGATTCATCTCCCGGTGCCCTCGCACAATTTCTGGGCTGCGACGTGTAGCTCTCCCAGCAGGTCTACCCACCTGCACACCTCCACCACTGTAGTTGCCACCCGAGCTTGCCTAGCTCCTCACCCTAACCTAACTAACTGGGGAAAGCCCCTCCTGGCTCTGTCACCCCACTCGGTGCCCTCTGGCACTACGGGCTACCCGGGCTACCCGGGTCCGTCCTCCGGATCCTCGGGCCCCATCCACAACAACTACTACCGGCTCCCAGAGCCCACCTGCGGCCTCACCTGGCCGACATCCTCACAGTGGTGGAGCGCCCAACCAACTACACACACTAACAGGCTACACGCCCAGCCATTTCCACAACACTAATGCACCCATCCAAACATCATTCTTCCACTCGCACCACAGATGCCAATATCCAACCACAATTTACCTATACCCTTTACCTAACACTTACACTACCCGCCCCGGGTATCCATGATGGGGGTCCACTCTTCCCCCATTCACACCTTCGCACCATCCACTCCACTCCACAATTTCCACCATACTCACTCCACGACCATCCATTCCAATACTCCATACCATTTATTCCATACACCTGTCCTCCCTTCACCTGTCGTTGCACACCTGTGCAATCATACCTGGTGCCACCTGCACCCTCCTCCTCTTCCTGGACCAGTTGGTCAACACAACACACATCACCATCACTCACTCATACACTGCTCCACACACCTGTTCAGTTGCACACCTGTGCAATCACACCTGTTCAATCACACCTGTTCAATCCTCACACACACGGCATCATCTCAGCTAACTACTCCCCTCTGAAACTTGCGCTTCCCAGTCGTCCCTTTAAACTATTGCGCTCCCACGTCATTATCATCCACGCTAATCTACCTGCGTCCCCACTACAGGTATCAGTCACTAACTAACCTTAACGTTACCTAATGTCATCTTCGCTAGATCCCTACAAACCATATCCTAACCCACCCGGGCTAGTTTTCACTGCCATACACCCCATAATCTATTGCGCATTTGCCCCACCCTGTGAGGGATGGTGGATTTGCCATCCCACCACATCGGGGAGGTCCTACTATCAATTTCGCTCGTCCAAATTCCAACCAATTCAAAAATTTGCCATTTACTGCCAATTCTACCCACTATTATAAATTTCGTATCAAATCACTACTATCATCATCACAGTCCGCTATACCCTAGCCTCGGTGCGTCGTGACATCATTAAACTCGGCTTTGTAAAGCCGAGCAATGAATTCGGGTGGTTTGGTCGCCTGCAGGTTGAATCCGTCCGGCTTTCGATTCAAGGGAGGTGGTTTGGTTGGACCGAGGTTCCACGCACCATCTCGGCGCGGCACCTTGCGGTCCCGGGCCCGATGGCTCAATCTCCCCCGGTCGGAACCCCGTCCCCACGAGGGGGCACCGTACCGCTTCCTCCCACTCGCCCTTGAACCGGACCGGTCGCCTCGCCCGCCAAGGCCCGGACTCGACCGTGCGGGGCCAAGCCCGAATCGGCAACGACGCTTCGAAGAGAAGCGACGCAGCATCGATCCGTGCCGGGCCTCGCACCCAACAAAGCACCCCGCGCCCCGAGTGCTCGCATCGGCTATCCGTCGCCCTAACCACTAACCCGGCTACCGTCGATGCTTCACTTGCATGCTCACACGCATACGCTACCCCTTTCACCCTCACAAAACCCGGCGTTCCAACGCCGTCCGTACATTCCACCAACGCTCTCTCTGTTACACACCACACCTCTCGCGCACGCTCTTGCGCACACTTCGGTCCACACCTCTCCTCCGTTACGTCCTCCGTAACACTCACCATGGGCGTGCACTCTGGCATCCACCCACGAACGCGCTCACATGGGCTCTCCCACACTCGCGCTACCACCAACCCAGGTGTGCTTCCTCGCACACCCTCGACCATTCCAAGCGTGCATTCTCGCACCCGCTCCACCACCAACTCACTCCTCGTGTCACTCTCACCCTCGCACGTACACTCCGTACACCCCGACGTGCATTCTCGCTCGCACTCGGTTTCACTCCCACACTTTATAACACACCCACTCGCCGACGCACACTTTTTCCTCCCACGCGTGCCATTTCCACTCACACGGGACCCTTCACCAACGCCCGGATGCCTCCTCGATCCCAAGCGACAATTCTTTTGTCGCTAAACATCCTCTTACAAAATCTCCCCGCACAATACACAACAGCACGTCTCATCTTCGGGGTTCTTCTTCCTCCCTGCACCAAAACCTGCAAACTTCCATTTGGATTAGCGAGTACATCATCATGATTTGAGCAGGGACTTTGTACATTTTCCATTTCTCCCTGCAATTCCTGGGCTACCTCCGTCATCTCTTCAATTTCAATACCCACCTCCGCTTTTTCTTTACTCACCTCGACAACCGTTGGCTTTAATAAAATTCCCTCTACCTCATCGGTCGCCGGCTTTTCCAAACCCCGGGTCGCAATTTCTACCCCGGTCATTGTACCCGTGCTTTTCTCCGCTTCGCTCAACCGGCGCTTCTCGACCCGCGTTAACTCCTCGTGCACCCCTGGGACCCTTTCGCCCAACTTGCGGTCTCTGTTCCTCTGCTCCCTTTCCTCCCTATTGGCCCTCATTCCGTTCGTTGTTGCTTCAATTTGGTTTCCCCATTGTTCCATTCGCTCACCATGAGCATCCATTTTTTTTAACAATCGCTCACTGTTCCTGTCCAAAAGGGCCTCCATTTCAGCCATAAATAATTGCATGTCTTCCACCGTTGGTACAAAGGGCGCGGCAAAATTTGGTGCCGCTACACCCACGTGCGCGAGGACGCCATTTTGTGCGTCTGAAACTCCCTCAACCGCCTCCTCATTGCTCCCCTCCATTTGATCCTGGGTTACTCCTAACCCCTCCTCTAGCTCACCCACCGGCATTCGATCGCCTTGACCAGCCATGGCGCGATTTCAAAATTCGGGTTTTATTTCTTTAAAACACAATTTCGGCAGCTTGTAATTTTGAGCGCGTTAAGCGCGCTTCGGGTCCAATCCCACTTCCCGACACCAATTGTTACTTAATAACACAATTGGTGTTCCAAAATTTGGGCCTAACAAATTTAGTCCCAGGTCCGAATCCCAACTCCTGACAACCAATTGTTACTGATCGCGGTTTAGATGTTACTTTGCCGAGCGAAGGCTCCGCGACCGAACAGTTATTCCCCGATTAGAACCCGATTCCACCCAAACGTTGGCCGGATCGCACCGCGGCTGCTCAATGAGGGAAAAGACTAAAACGACGAATGCAAAGAGGAAGACGAAGGCAAAGAAAGGTTTGGAAATACTACTGAATTTATTTACTATTTACACACAAAAGCAAAAAGCAAGCAGTCACGTTTATTTACAACACATAAGACGCAGGTGACACAGTGCAAATACTAGCTTATCCAGACTTAATTAAATACCCAGGGACAAGACACACAGAACAAACTCACGTACACAAGAAGGGTGGAGGAAAGGAATGAATGCTGGAAGGAGGAATGGGAAGGTTCAGCTGGGGCAGATGGTTCGGGCTTGATCCCGCACGGGACGTCGGCTGGACCTCGACGGCCACCGATGCCACCGCTATCTGGTCCCCGCGGGGTAACGGGTTGGAGCTGCCTGGTGGAGTCAACGCTGCTTGTGGAGCCAAAGCTGCTTCCCTGGCTCACCTCAGGGCGCGTCTGCCGTCTCTGGCGCAACTGCTGGTACTTGACCTTGAACCTTCTCTCTCTTGGCCCTGGTGTCTCCTCACCACCGACAACTCAACGCAACCAACGTAACCACTGACCACTCGACGCCACCACTTCTCACCACCGACTTCTTTACCGCAACCAACGCAACCACTGACCCTCCACTGACGACCAACTGACGACTCACTCTCTTGCTTCTTGCGTGCTCGCCTTTTATAGCGCCTCCAGCGATCAAGCCGCCGGCCTTCAGGACACGCCCATCGGTGTGCTCACCTCGGCCCTGGTTGGTCATGCGACCCTCTGGCTCACTCCTCACCTCTATGACGAGGTGGAGACACGCCTTTCTTCTCCGACCCTGCCTCGTGGTCAATGGCGGTTTTGGAGGGGAGGTAATTGGCAATCGAGGCTCGGCAATGACGAAAGGGGATGTGAAAGAAATGGGGATTTTGGGGATGGGAATGAAAGGGGATCTATTCTCTTTCACTGGTGCAATGGAGTACTTCAATTAATGGGAGACACAGCCTTACTCTAAAACACAGAATAAGAGATAACTATCAAACAGGGGTATTCTATTATTTGGCTGACGTGTATGCTTGTGGACTAATTATGGGATGCCCTTTCACCTTTACACAGCTCCGGAGGCAGGGGGGCGCAGAATAAACAATAATAACAATTCACACAATCAAAAAAATATACAGTTCTCATATCCGCAACAATATATATATATATATATATACATATATATATATATATATATATACATATATATATATATACAGTCATACCCCGTTTTACGCCATTTCGACCTATGTCAAATCCGACTTTACGCCACTCTTCTAGAGTAAATTTCAGTTCAGCGAACGTCATTATGTGCGACTTTACGTCACTCCTACGGACGTGAAAAAAATTAAACAATTTAAACAATTGGATGTTTTAACGTTTTAACGATCATTGATCGTTGTTTTAACGTTGATGTTTTAACGATCGAAACAATTTAAAATACAATAACAAGCACATTAAAAATATTTTAATAATGTACGTACAGTATACATACGCGTAGCTGCTGATTCTCATTCAAAACAAAGGCGACGCCATATGCATTTTGTCCTGTGCTGCGGTTGCGTGCTTGCTTTGCCTTTCGCTGGTATTTTTGTGATTATTCCTTCACTGTGTAAAGGTTCCTTTACTGTGTAAAACAACCAACGTGACGTGGCAAAGGCGAAATATGACGATGCCGGCTCGGACATACAGTATACGTTTGTATATATATATAGGCAGGACCCAGTACCTCCAATGACGGGGGCTCATAGTGCGAGAGGACTGAGGGGGGGGGGGGGTGATAGTGGGAGATAGTGTCCGATGTAGCGGGATGGTAGCTCTACCATCCCTCAGATTGGGGCAAAGGAGCAGTAGATTTATGGGGTTCGGTAGTGTGAACTAGCTGAGGGCGGGCTAGGATATTGTTAGGGATTTAGAAGGATGACAATAGGAGACCGAGATTTAAGTAGATACATTGATACAGGTAGAGGGGACGTAGTCAGATTAGAAGGATGTTAATGACGAGGGAAGTGCTTAGTATAAGGGAAGACAGGCAAAGCACAAGTATTAGAGGGAAGTAGTTTGTTAGATGATGCTGTGTGTGTGTAATTGTGGGTGCCTCTTGGGTTTGGTGAAATGAGGCATTGGTCGAGAATGGTTGTGTGTGTGAGAATCTGGTTATCGTTGAACTTGGTGAAATGAGGCAATGGTCTGGGCTGACCGGAGAAAGTTTTTTTTGTTTTTTGTTTTTTTTGTATACTGAATCGAGGCTCGTGAAAGAGCTAACATTTACTTCACAAACAAATCAACCAGACAAACAAAATATATAAAAAGAGGGAGCGTAAGACAAGATGGGGAGAGAAGGGGAAGCACACAAACGGGAGGGAGAGGGCTTGGGGGGAGGAGGTGTGGGAAGGGGGGGGGGTGGGAGAAGTATAAAACACAAGGACACCAAGGACTTCCAGGGCAGAAGTTGGTATTTCAAAAAAGTGGAATTGGGGTGAAATTAGCAGGGGTAGAAAAGATCAAGGTTTTGGATGGGGGAAGATAAGAGATGGTGGTGAACAGCTGTTTTAAAGACCTGGAGGGTGGAGTGGGATTGAAGAGAGTGAGGGAGTTTGTTCCAGAGGCGGGAGAAAAGAAGAATGAAGGAGTGAAGGTGAGCAGAGAGTCGTGATTTTGGCAGTTTAACCATAAGAGGGTTGCAGGCAGATCTTGTGTGACCTATAGGAATATTTGTGGGACAGAGCCCAGAGAGAGCTGGGGGGGGGGGGGGAGGCAAGGCCAGAGAGGAGTCGGTAGAAGACGGAAAGACCACCAACCTGCCTGCGGTGAGTGAGTGAGAGCCCCTTGGAGTTAGCTTCATCGCGGGAGATTCCAATGATTCTGAACGCTTTGATTTCAACAGTGTGAAGACGAGCTATGTGTGAGGCAGGAGCACCAGCCCAGAGAGTAGAGCAGTATTCCATTGAGCTGCGGATGAAAGCCTTGTATGTGGTGAGGAGCTCAGGTGTGCCAAGGAAGGACTTCGCACGACGGAGGATGCCCAGTCGGCGACTGGCTTTGGAGGCCAGATTTGAAATGTGGTTTTCCCAGGAAAGATCATGGCAGATAGTGAGACCCAAAAGCTTGAGTGACAGAACTTCTTGGAGAGGATTATTCAGAAAGTGGATGGGAGGGTTGTCCAGTCGGTCTTTTCGGAGAGACATCATAAGAGTGTGAGATTTGTCAGGATTGAAAGACATGTTCCACTTGTTTGCCCAGTCTGTGATTTTGTCCAGGTCTGCAGAGAGTGAGGAGGCTGCAGACTGCCGATCTGAGGGATGAAGAATGGAGCGACAGAGAGTAGAGTGATCAGCAAAGAGATAGAGAGGATTTTCAAGAGAGTCAGAGAGATCATTGATGAAGACCAGAAAAAGCACAGGGCCCAGAACACTGCCTTGGGGAACTCTAGCCTGAACAGGAAGTGGAGATGAGAGAAACCCATTCAGGGCCACTACGTTGACTACGACTAGAGAGGAAGTCCACCAGCCATGCGTGGAGATTTCCATGGACACCAAAAGAGGAGAGTTTGGTGAGCAGAGCGGGGTGCCAGACCGTATCGAAGGCACGTGATATGTCAAGGGAGACAGCTCAAATTTCCTGTTTGGCATTGAGGACCTCCATCCATTGTTGAGAAAGCAGAAGCAGCATGTCCAGAGTAGAGTGACCAGGTCTGAAACTAAATTGATGATCAGAGATCAAGCCATTGGAGAAGAAGAAAGATTTCATATCTGAAGCAATGATGGATTCCATGACTTTGCTGATAATTGGGAGAAGGCTGATTGGTCTGTAGTTGCTGGGATCTGTTTTTGCACCTTTTTTGTGCAAAGCGGTGATGTTGGCAGATTTCCAAGCAGATGGCAGATGACCTTGAGCAAAAGACAGGGTGAAGAGAACAGAGAGAGGGAGTGAAAGAGCGGAAGAACAGGATTTTAGGACCCGTGGGCTGATGCCGTCAGGTCCAGTTGCAGAATCAGAGTCGAGGGTTGACAGAAACTTTTCCACCTTGTCAGGAGGAAAGGACACAGAGTCCAGGAGCAGCTGGGTACGACTGGGTACGGTGGGTACAGAGAGGGATGGGTTTGGGACACAATATTTAGAGGCAAACACAGAGTTGAGGCATTCAGCTTTTTCACGTGCGGAGTCAGCCGTGTGGCCATTTGAGGTGAGGGAGGGGATGGAGGGGGAACAAACACCAGAAACAGATTTGACCAGACGCCACCAGGATTTGGAAGAGGGAGACAGATAAGAGAGTTCAGTCCTGAGAACAGAGAGATATTGTTTCCTGGCTCTCCTGAGGGTGGACACACACTTGTTTCGGGCTTTGTGAAAGGAAATGAGATTTCCTTCCGTTGGATTTGCTTTCCAGGAGACGAAAGCAAGTTGTTTCTGGGCAATAGCCTCACCACAAGATTCCGTGTACCATGGATGGGAGGAAGGGTATGACAACTGAAGACGAGATGGGATAAATCTGTGCATGAGAGAGAGCAATTTACTTTGGAAGAATTCCCAGGATGAATTGATGTCAGAGGCGGTAGAGATGGGAGACCATTCCAGATGATTGATGGCTGCTTGAAGACCATGCCAGTTGGCCTGATTGAAATGCCAGGCTCATCGACGCTGAGGAGGCTCTCTGAGAATGGTCAGAGAGATGTACACTTTAACAAGCACATTATCAGATGAGCCAATTGGAGCAGAAGAAGAGCAGCAGACATTTTCAGGGAAGTTAGTCATAACCAAGTCCAAAAGATAAGATGCTCCGTTGACTGAGATCTGGGTCGGGAAATTGACAGATTGTGTCAGTCCCAGTGAGTCACAGAAGTCCTTTGCTGAAGAGCCATGGCTGGTGAGAGAGGTACCCACACCAAGCCAACTGGCATGGTGACAATTGAAATCACCACATATGAGGAAGAGAGAGTTGGGATGGGTCGATAGAAGTTGGTCCATATTATCAGACAGCGAGATGTAGATGGAGTCATCACTGTTTGGGCAATGGTACAACACACATATGAACAAAAGGTGGGAGTGAAGGGGAAGCCGTAGCCAAAGGTATCATCGACAACCAGGCATCTCCGAATAGCTCCGTAACCTCGACGATCAGGCAGCTCTGGGGTGGTCGGCGTCGTCCTCGGTTATCGTTGAACTTGGTGAAATGAGGCAATGGTCTGGGATGACCAGAGAAAGTGTATGAGTGGTGTATTGAGGACATGTGTAATGGTGTTGAGTGATTGACTTTCATGGGGTGCAAGTGGATAATTGGAGAGAATACTTGGTATGTGGGAATAAATGGTGTGTGGAGTGAGTAGTGTGGATTGAGTGGTGTGGAGTGCATGGTGCGAAGGAGTGGATGGGGGAGGATGGACCCCTTCACAAATACCCGGCGAGGGTAGTTTAAAGTTAGGTAGAGGGAGTAGGTAAATTGTTTGGAAATTGACATCTGTGGTGCAGGGAGTAGCAAGTTGTTGCTTTGAGGGGTGCATGAGTGAGTGGAATGGCTTAGCGTGTGGGCTTAATTAGTGAGTATGGTTAAATGGGCACTCTGCCACTGGTAGTCTGTCGGCCAGGTGAAGCCGCAGGTAGGCTCTGGGAGCCAGGTAGCGTTCAGTGTAGAGTTCAGTGGGGCCCGAGGATCCCAAGAGAGGACCCGGGTAGCCCAATGCCAGAGAGAGCATCAGAGGGGTGAGAGAGCCTGGAGGGCCTTCCCCGAGTTAGGGTAGTTGAAGGAGCTAGGCAAGCTCGGGTGGCGACTTCAGTGGCGGAGGTGCGCAGGCAAGTAGGACCTGCTGGTAGAGCCACACGACCCAGCCCCGAAATTGTGCAAAGGCACAGATAGAAAAAAGGGGGGAGTGAGACCCCAAATTTGGTAGGGCACCACAGGGTGGGTCAATGGGAATTGGTTTTTAGAACCACATAGTGTAAAGAGGCCAATTGATTGGCAGGGCAAGACCCCGGGTAGTTTGAAGAGTTAATGTCAATTAGAAGGATAGTTAGGATGAAATCTCTTCGCACCATCCACATCCACTCACCAAGGTGCAGGACTCCACACCAGGTTTTGCAGATAATTTGGAATGAAAGACGCATCATGACGTGGGTGAGACATTGTGTTTATTCCATCTCTTCCTTCTTGGGAGGGATTGGAAACGAATTTGGCATAAAGGGGGATAGAAGAGACAAGACGGTAGAAACGGAATTTGTAAAGTGTAAATACGGGGAGGGGCAAGGGTAGTGTAGGTTGACATGGGGGGTGACGAACGGCTAGGGACGAGCTTTCTCCGCTCGCTCGCCCGCGCCCCTCATGTTGCATTACTTTGTTTTGACGTGTACCCTTGCACCCTTTCCCATGCTAACCTCTGCTTTGTCTTTCCTCCCCACCCATGGACCCATATCCTTTGTTGAGGGGAGTGTGCAGGAACCCTGAGCTGTGCGGCTGCACTTTTGTAGTAGGTATACCAAGTAGATACCCTTGATGCATATCCTTGTAAAGAACCGATCGACGTGTGCATGTGCACATGTGCATGGATTTGCAAATGCCTGCCTGTACGTCGTCGTTTTTGCGTATATCGCATCGTCCAAAAGTAAAGAAGCAAGCAACTTCGGCTGCTTGAGGAAAGACGGGGCACGCCTACGACTTGGAGGCGAGCGTCGATCCCCGGGGCGGCCGGGTTCACGGAACCCTGAGCTCGTTCGTTCGTCACAGACGACACGACACGACCACCGGTGAAACTGCTCGGACACAATGGGTAAAGCACGCCGTGGTGAAGCGGGCTGCGGAGCCACTCGGCACACAAGCCAGCTCACGGTCGACACGTCCGTGGCGGTCACCCCGTTCGAGGAGAAGACCCGACCGATAAAAAACAACGGAGGGACTCCCACCGGGGAGCGGCAAAGATTCAGGGTGAAGCCGCAACCTCCTCCAGTTGTTTACTCTAGTTTTACGAATTACAGTGTTTGTCTTCATTTTAAGGCATTTTTAAGACATTACGCCCGGTTTACGTCAAAAACCGAGTTACGTCATGGCTTATGGAACCAATTAACGACGTAGGCTGGGGTATTACTGTATATATATATATATATATATATATATATATATATATATATATATATATATATATAAGTTCAAAACATACCTAGTCACAAGTGCGCCGCACTGACCGGGTCCTCAGTCGAGATCCTCAGCATCACCCCGTTTCGGCCCTTCAACCTCGATACCGTCAGCGAAGGTGGGCCAGCAGGGGCACATACACATCCACATGCAGCAAATACACCTGGATGCGTACATACCCCCACCCCCAGCCAGGGCGAACGCAGACTACAACAACAACAACAACACCTCCGCATCCAGGATCCACAGCACCAAACAAAGACGGTATATATATATATATATATATATATATATATATATATATATATATATATATATATATATACATACAGTCACGTGAAAAAGTAAGTACACCCCATGTAAAGTTTTGACTTTTTCAACATATTTCAACATACAGCTATTTGATCTTCATTTCAACAATATTGATAGATAAATGTGATATAATATAACAAATATCATGAAACATTAACATTTTGAAGACCATTGTATAATTTAAATAAACATAAATGCAAATTTCGCATGTGGAAAAAGTAAGTACATCTTGATTCATCCCACAGAATCTTGTTTCTCATAGTCTGAGAGTCCTTTAGGTGCTTTTTTTGCAAACTCCAAGCGGGCTTTCATGTGTCTTTCATTGAGGAGAGGCTTCCGTCTGGCCATTCTGCCATAAAGCCCAGATCGGTGGGGTGTTGCAGTGATGGTTGTCCTTCTGGAAGTTTCTCCCATCTCCACACAGTATCGCTGGAGCTCAGCCAGAGTGACCATCGGGTTCTTCGTCACCTCTCTTACAAAGGCCCTTCTCCCCCGATTGCTCAGTTTGGCCGGGCGGCCAGCTCTCGGAAGAGTCCTGGTTGTTCCAAACTTCTTCCATTTAAGAATTATGGAGGCCATTGTGCTCTTGGGAACCTTCAATGCAGCAGAAATTTTTTTGTAGGCTTCCCCAGATCTGTGCCTCGACACAATCCTGTCTCTGAGCTCTGCAGGCAGTTCCTTCGACCTCATGGCTTGGTTTTTGCTCTGATATGCATTGTCAGCTGTGAGACCTTATTTAGACAGGTGTGTGCCTTTCCAAATCATGTCCAATCAATTGAATTTACCACAGGTGGACTCCAATCAAGGTGTAGAAACATCTCAAAGATGATCAAGAGAAATGGGAGGCACCTGAGCTAAATTACAAGTGTCATAGCAAAGGGTATGAATACTTATGTCAATGTGATATTTCAGTTTTTTCTTTTTAATAAATTTGCAAAACTTTCTAAAATCCTCTTTTCTCTTCGTCATTATGGGGTATTGAGTGTAGATCGATGAGGGAAAAAATGAATTTAAACGATTTCAGCATAGGCTGCAACATAACAAAATGTGAAAAAAGTGAAGGGGTCTGAATACTTTCTGAATGCACTCTATATATATTTGTATATGATAATGAGATCGATTAATACAACATTGCCTGCAAAAGTACCATTCCGACAGTTGATAACCGGGGGAGAAACCAAACTCAGACTCCAACTCAAAGGTAAGTGCACTGCTGATACCAGCTGTGCTTCCTTAAAGCCCTAATCAAATTATGACACCTCATTTTAATCGACGACTCATCCAAACGATTGGTTTATATGAATAAAATCTCTCTTTCTCAGCCGGGAAATTCTATCAATAATAAAATACACTTGCTCTATGGAAGTTCCTTGCATTGACTACACCCGACTACCCATAACTCGTCACATCATGCATGCTGGTGACCAGTGGGTTATACAAACCGGGAACGTACGCTGTTGATTCAACTCATCAGCTCTGACCAAAGTTGAAGTAACGTCTCATGAGAATCAAATTATTAAGGAGATAATTGCTCTGAGGGTCCTGTTTCAGAATAATTGATAACAAGTGCATTATTGAATATTAAAGTATAGGTTTGAATTGCCTCCAAGATGGGTCATTTTGCTGAAGACTGCTCAGAAGAAAGAATGCTCAGTGCACAGCTCATTACATATTTCATAGTAAGCAATCAAATGAATAATAATAACTTCTTATGAAGTTAGAATTACAATATATCTCTGATTTATAACAAGCAACATTTCACTTAATTCGTTACTCGCACCATTAAGCCCGAAAGACTTCTTTTCATTCCTGAACTGATTCAGTTACTTCGAACATCACAAACGAATGTCTTGTCCTCATTAGTAATGCTCGCGCTTAGTTTCATGTCTGCTGGGAATTAAATCACATCGTCAGGTTGCCAATAATTTGCTCTGCCAAATATTAATAAGAAACGTTGCGCATACAATGCTATTCATTTACAAACGTCAGACTCAATTGGATATTAAAACAAATTAGGCTTTTGCATCTAATCAAAAAAATATGAAGGTCGATATCTGCATTTTGACCTTTGTCCAGCTAGAGCTAGATATTCATGTATTTTATCAAAATATATCTGCACTTTGTTAATATAAATACAAATCATCATCTACTACTACTACTACTACTACTACTACTACTACTACTACTACTACAACAACAACAATTTCTCCAATACGGCACTTTCAAAATGAACCCCAAGATGGTTAGTGCACATGGCAGAAACCTCAGGAAGCTGAAGAGTTCATGGCAAAATAAATTTTATTATTTGTCCACGATAAGGATTGTTACTTCAAATGGCTCACCAAGCTTCTGAAAGCGACTCGGATAAGAACTTCAGAGAAAGGGATATGCCTCTGCACAATGAAAGACTTGGAGAACGTTTTCAGCTTGCCAAACAAGCACCTGCTCGTACTGCAAACTGCTGACCAGATTGGGTCAGTGGAAGTATATGCTTTTGCTGTGCATGTATGTATGTGTATATATATATATATATATATATATATATATATATATATATATTGGTAAATATATTGGAAAATACAGACTTGGCATTTAATATGGAATATTTTTTTTGTGGGGGTGAACTTATGCCTAAGTCACACATAGGCGGATATTTTGGCGACTACTGGCGACTGCCGGCGATCAAGATTTTTCGGCGACTACTGGCGATTTCGGGCGGTCAAATATGGTCAGGCGGCAGTATGGCGACTGCAGGCGGCCACATTGCGACTGCATTGCGACGACGCCCCGAGTGGGATGGCGACTGTTGAAGATCGACGACGACTGCATTGCGGATGCACGGCGGCAGCGTGGCGACAGTCTGGCGGCTAGATTACGACCGATGGCGGATCGCGGCGACTGCATTGGGGCCGGGTGGCGGTTTACTCCGACATCCGCAAGACTGCAATAAGACCGCCGGCGATTGGAGACGATTCACACAACTTTTAAAATCTTTATTTCTCTATTTTACATTTCACTTTATTCATTTCAATGATGTATGACATGAAGCATAAAGATGTTTGATGTACAATAAGAAAGTTAATAAAGATGTATCATTGTAATGTAATAATCAAACTTTTCTGCAGGGAGAGAGAATGGAAATAAAGTCCAACAAATTATTTCCACTGGTCCCAAGTCCCATAAATAAAGTTTCCAAAGGACCAAAGTCCCAAAAATAAAGTTCCCAAAAGTCCCAAGTCCAAACAATAAAGCCATATCCTTGTCGGCACCACAGGACCTCACTCCACGGAGACCCTCACACCATCCTGTCTTGCCATGGAATCGTGGTATGTCGTAATGCAGTCGCCAGGCAGTCGTATCTCTGTCGCCAATGGCCGTAACTCGGCCGCCACTAGTCCTACTGCTGTCGTCGTCAGTCTCCCATAGCCGCAGGGGAGACGTGACAGTTCTTCTGTAGTCGATATGCAGCCGCAACAGTGTCGGCCCATAGTCGGGAATATGCCGCAGGAAGGCCGTATGGCATTCGCATCTCTGCCGTGCTAGCTGGTGGGGCGATTGCGGAAGACTATGAGCGACGGGTTGCGGCCGCTTTACGCTCTTATTACGGATACCGACGACAGCATGGCGGTTCCATCATGACAGCATGGCGGATTTTTTTCGATTGCGACTGAGCGCGCCGTTTTTAAACATTAAAAAAAATATTTGGCCCCTTTGCGGCTCTTGCCGACTGCAGCCGACCTGGGGAGGATAACCACGACTACAGGCGACCGTCCATTACGGTTTCATTACGATTGTCGGCGGGTGGTGGCGATTTTTTCAGTCGCCAGTAGTCGCCGACAAATCTGCCTATGTGTGACCTAGGCTTTACTTTTCAAGATGTCTTAGAACCAAAAGTTCATTGGAATTATGTTGAAATTATTCTAGATTTTGTTAATGTGACCTTTAGAAGAAACAAAAACCACATTTGACATTTCGAAACAAATAAATTGATCCTTGAAAGTGATGTAAACTAATATCGAACTCAATTCATGGACAGTACTGTGTTAAACTTCTGTACGTTTTCCAGAAGTATCTCTTTATTTTGCACATTAGCCAAAAATTTTTTTAACAAAAACAAAAGTTAAATTACGACTGGGATTACGGACAGTAATATTACAGTTCAGTACTTAGTGTAATGCCCAGGAGCATTCAGGAGAGCACGCACACGTTGAGGCATGCTGTTCACGAGATTTGCCAAGGTTTGGACAGGAATCGCTTGCCATGCAGTGACAATAGCCTGCTGCAATTCACGCACAGAGGTCAGCTGTTGGTCCAAGTGGTCGATTTGACGCGTTAATTCTGCCCACAAGTTCTCTATCGGATTCATATCCGGGGACATGGCAGGCCACTCCATATACTCTACACCACGGTCAGCAAGAAAGTGTTGGATCATGCGAGCATGATGAGGCCGTGCATTGTCATCTTGGAAGCCAAAATTTCCTCGAAAGGCTGCATGAGCAAATGGAAGCAATGTTTCTTCCAGAATGGCCCTGTACTTGAACTGGTTCAGGTTTCCATTCAGAACAACCAGGTCAGTTTTGCGCCCTGCATGAAAAGCAGCCCAAACGGTCACCCCACCACCTCCAGCTTGGACTCTTGGCACTATACAATCTTTGTTGTAGGCTTCATGCACTTGTCTGCGCACTCGGACGCGGCCATATTGACGATAGACCAGAAATCTAAACTAGTCACTGAAGATCACGTGATTCCAGTGTCCTGGCTGCCATTGATGGTGCTCTCTGGCCCACTGCAATCGGCGCTGGTGATGTTGTCTGGTCAGGCGTGGCTTTCTCAAGGGACGCCTGGCACGATAGCCTGCTTGAACCAGTCGTTGGTTGACTAGCCTTCTGGATACAGGCACATTTGTCAGTTGCTGCCACTCAGCCCTAAGCCGATTTGCTGACATGGTACGGCCATTGCGGACTAACCGGTGCAGCTGGCGATCATCCCTCCTTGTGGTTTTGTGGGGATGTCCTGACCTCGGTATTGGAGTAGGGACACCCCTCTGAGGATTTCGTTTCAGGATCTTTGACACCTGACCTTGAGTGATGCCATACTGCCGAGCAATAGCACGCTGGTTCATGCCGGAATTTCGTAAAGCCACCACTAAATGACAAACAGCATTGTCGAGTTGACGGACCATCTCCAGGGGAAGCGGCAATAACTTTTGTAGATGTGCAGCAGTTGTTTTCCACTAATACAGAAGGCAACAACCCTTATATACCCGATTGTGAAGCCAATCGTCAAATGTACCTGTCCGTACATTTTGTCACGCCACCTGTGATATTAGCCTGTTATTGACTTCTTGCTGCGACAGACAATCAGTGACATGGTTCTTTTAACAAAGAAATCACCGAAGCGTAAAAGAAACTCACCAGATTGATATACCGAGTTCAGAAAGTAAACACAAGTCAAGAAAAAAAAAAAATTCCATATTAAATGCCAAGTCTGTATATGACGAAAAAGGGGGGGATGTAATTAATGTTATACACAAAGCAATTTTTCAGTTTGTTACTTGCAAAATCGAAGATTTTTCAAGTATATTGGTTGGTTGCGTTTGTGGTTCTGTTTGTTTGTTTGTTAGTTAGTCTGCCTGTCTGTCTGTCTGTCTGTCTGTCTGTCTGTCTGTTTGTCACCGGCCTACAGGTCACAATTCTAAACTGATCGTCACAAAACTTCACCAAGTTGTATAGGTCATCACAACTGAGGAGCCTATTGATTTTGAGGTCAAAGGTCATCTGGAGGTCAAATTTATAAAACCACCATTTTAAATCCAATTGCCTTGCAAATTGAATATAATTTGTATATTGAGCCACTAAATTGGGAAATGAACTATTTTTGAAATCAAGAGGTCAAAGGTGAACTCAAGGTCAAATTTTCAAAATCATCAATTTTCATTTGAAAAGCCGTCAATTTTCAACCGATCGACTTGAACATTGAACAGCATTTGCATATCGAGTCAATAAATTGGGAAACATAATATTTTAAGGTCAAAAGTTCAAAGGTCAAGTCTAGGTCAAACTTCCAAAATCAATTTTCATCTGAAAACCCATCAATTTTCGTCCAATTGACTTGAAAATTGAACAGCATTTGTATAGTGCCTCACTGAATTGGGAAACCAACTAGTTGTGAGGTCAAAAGGTCAAAGGTCAACTCAAGGTCAAACTCCTAAAATCATTTTTCATCTGAAAAATCGTCACTTTTCATCCTGTTGACCCGAGCTTTGATCAAGATCGTCAATTTTAATCTTGATGAAATGGACAATTTGCTGAGTCGATGGAAAACGTTTGGGGGGGGGGGGGGAGGTGCGGATTTTGCAAGTATCGTGCTCTGCATGACGTCTTCTTGTTGTTTTATTATGCACATACTGTATGTAGAGGTTGTGAAAAGACCTCTTTAGTTTGTTTAATCAATATTTTTGTAGAACCAATGGTTCCCATGATGCAGAAGCAGAGTGTTGTGGAACAGATTCACACTGAAGATGAAGTTTAACTGAAACCTAGGCCGTAGCTCATGAGCCTGACTGCTCATGAACTTAGAAGAATGGCTATTACATGTGAGCATTTGAAGGGCAACGTTCAGTGTAGAATGCTGGCTGGAATCTATTACTAAAAGGAGAAGTGTGGGTTTCTGTGCCTGTGTGTGTGCGTGTGTGTGTGTGTATGTGTGTGTGTGTTACTGTGTGTGTGTTAGTGTGTGTGTGTGTGTGTTACTGTGTGTGTGTGTTAGTGTGTGTGTGTGTGTGTGTGTGTGTGTGTGTGTGTGTGTGTGTGTGTGTGCGTGTGACTTCATTCTAAAGGCTTTCCTGTTGTAGAGTAATAAAAACTGTACCTTTAGAAAGCTAATAACCAGTTTACTTGGAAAAAATATTCGGGCCCCTTTAATCATTAAACAGGTTTTACAAAACCCGTCTTTCTAGGATCCAACGGTATGACAGCAGGCCGGAACCCTTCAGAATAAGAAGAAGCACACAAAATAATATGTTGTGGCGGGCACAAGGGTCAATAATTCCGCGCACCAGTGGGTGGCGCGAGCGTCCAGGCGGGGAACTGAAATACATGCCCCGCCTTTCGGCCGATCGGCCACGCCCGGGGGCAAGGCGTGGCCTCGGGACATATATGCGGGCTCTAAGCTCGAGCCCGCCGAGTGCTGATATGCGAGCTTGTAATAAAGACTCTTGTTTGTATCCACGTGTTGTGGCCTACCTCTCTGGCAATCGAGTCGTGTGTGCACAGCACCACACTGGTGACCCCGATTGGTTCAGCCGTTGCTGACCCCCGAACGCGCCATGGCTACCAACGCCATCGCAATCAAACTCCCGGAGTTTTGGGAAACGCAAGCCGACGTTTGGTTTGTGCAGGCCGGAGCTCAATTCCAACTCCGGGGCATCACGGCGGACGAGACCAGGTACTACCATGTGGTCGCCGCCCTCGGGCCCGGCTCTGCCGCCCGCGTCGTGTCCATCCTTCGGCGCCCGCCGGGCGACCACAAGTACGAGGCACTCAAACGTCTCCTCCTCACCACGTTCGGGCTCACGGAGGTCGAACGTGCCGACCGCCTCCTGGACCCTCCCGCCCTCGGCGACACACGACCATCCGTCCGGATGGATTTCATGCTGTCCCTGCTTGGAGACCAGCGCCCGGATTTCTTATTCCGAGCACTTTTCCTACGCCAGCTACCTGTATAGGTGCACCTCGCGCTGGCCGGTTCCAAAATAACAGAACCCCGCGCCCTGGCTGGAGAGGCCGACAAGTATTTCACGGCCTGCGACACGCGGTCGGTGTATGGTGCTGCCGTAGTGGATCCCGGCGTAGATGCTACAGCGCCCCCTGCTTCCCTCGTGGCCGCTGCTACGCCCCGCCCACTACCGCCGCCGCCACCATCACCGCCACGGGCACGGCCGCCGCGGGGGCCACCACCGCAAACCTGGTGCTACTACCATGCCAGGTTCGGCCGCAAGGCTAAAACGTGCCGCCCGCCGTGTTCTTTTGACGGGTCGGAAACGACTGGGCCGGCGCTCACTTGCGGCCATGAGCGTCGGCTATTCCGGCAGCCTCCTGTTCATCACGGACACCTCGTCCGGGTGCCGTTTTCTTTGCGACACGGGAGCGCAGGTAAGCGTCCTCCCTGCCTCCGCGTCCGACAAGCAAGCCGCGGGCCGGGGCCCCGCTTTGCTTGCCGCCAACGGTACACCCATCCGCACATTCGGGAAGCGTTGCCTCTCACTGCGGTTCGGAGGGCAGTGCTTTCAATGGTCGTTCGTCACCGCCAGCGTGCCAATGGCCCTGCTCGGCGCGGACCTCCTATGTGCGCATGGGCTGTTGGTCGACGTTAAGCGCAGACGTCTCATCCAGGCCGAAACCTTCAGCTCGCTCGCTTGTTCGCTGAGCGGCTCGTTGAGCAGCTCGCTGAGCGGCTCACCGAGCGGCTTGCCAATCGGCTTGCTGAAAGGTTCCGTCCCGGCGAGGTTAGTCTGTACGCTTCCGGCAGCGGACGAGTTTACCCGCCTCCTCGCCAGTTTCCCCGCCGTCACGCGGCCCACCTTTTCAGCGGTGGCCGTCAAACACGGGGTGGAGCACCATATCCCCACGGTCGAGCCGCCTGTCTACGCCGGCACGCCGCCTCGACCCCACGAAGCTCGCCGTGGCGAAAGCTGAGTTCACCACGCTGGAACGGCTGGGTATCGTACGGCGCTCCAACAGCGCTTGGGCCTCTCCTCTGCACATTGTGCCGAAGCCCGGCAGCGGATGGCGGCCGTGCAGTGACTACCGCCGGCTCAATGATGCCACCACCCCCGACCGCTACCCGGTCCCGCATATCCAAGACTTTTCCGCCCGGTTGGCAAACACGACCGTGTTCTCCAACGTGGACCTCATCCAGGGCTACCACCAGGTCCCCGTACAACCGGATGATGTCCCAAAGACGGACGTCATCACCCCTTTCTGCTTCTTTGAGTTCCTGTGGATGCCTTTTGGGTTGAAGAATGCGGCCCAGGTGTTCCAGCGGCTCATGGACAGCGTCTTGCATGACTTACCTTTCATCTATGTCTACCTGGACGACATCCTAGTCGCGAGCGCGTCCCGGGAGGAGCACCTGCTCCACCTCCGCACGCTTTTCGAACGCCTGGGCCAGCATGGCCTGATCATCAACCCCACAAAGTGCCGCTTCGGCGTCGCCGACATCGACTTCTTGGGGCACTGCATCACCAGGCATGGGGCCATCCCTTTACCGGCCAAGGTGGAGGCCGTCGAGAGTTTTCCGCGCCCCCGCACGATCAAGGGGCTCCAGGAATTCCTGGGCATGGTCAATTTTTACCACCGCTTCATGCCCCGCGTCGCCAGCTCCTCCGCCCCCTGCACGAGGCCCTCCGGGGGAAGCCGGGCAAAGGTGACATCGCCTGGTCGGAGCCGATGGCCGCGGCGTTTGTGGGTGCAAAGCTGGCCTTGGCCAACGCCACCATGCTGGCGCACCCGGCGCCCAATGCACCGATCGCCCTCACCACCGACGCGTCGGACTACGTGGTGGGCGCTGTGCACGAGCAGTGGGTGCGTGGTGCTTCGCAGCCCCTGGCGTTTTTTACCCGGCAGCTTCGCCTGCACGAATGCCGCTACAGCTCCTTCGACCGCGAGCTGCTCGGGCTCCACCTGGCGCTCCGACACTTCCACCATCTGCTCGAAGGCCGCCCGTTCACGGCTTTCGTTGATCACAAGCCCCTTGTGTTCGCGATGGCCAAGTTCGCCGAGCCATGGTCGGCCCGGCAGCAACGTCACCTCTCTGCCATGTCCAAGTTCACGACGGACATCCGTCATGTCACAGGTAAAGACAACCCAGTGGTGGATTGCCTTTCCCGGTCCGTCGCGCACGCGGTCCACCTCGGGATCGACTATGCCCGGATGGCGGAGGACCAGACCGCCGACCCCGGCGTCCAGGCCTTGCGGACCGCCGTCACAGGCCTCCGCGTCACCGAGGTGCCGTTCGACATCGCGGGCGCGGCCCTCCTGTGCGACGTCACCACCGGCCGGCCTCGCCCCATCGTGCCCGCTGGATGGCAGCGCCCGGTTTTCGACGCCATCCACGGCCTGTCCCACCCGGGCACGAAGGCCTCCCAGAAGCTCGTCACGGCAAAGTTCGTCTTGCATGGCCTCAGGAAGGACGTCCGCGACTGGGCCAGGACGTGCCTCGCATGCCAGCGCGCAAAGGTCCACCGCCACACTCAGGCCCCGTTGGCCCCATTTACGGTGCCCGAGCGTCGGTTCGACCACGTCCACGTCGACTTGGTGGGACCTCTGCCCCCCTCGCGGGGGTTCACCTACCTCCTCACCATGGTGGACCGCACCACACGGTGGCTGGAGGCCATGCCATTGGCGGCGACGTCTGCGGCTGATGTGGCGCAAGCCTTCATCGCCACTTGGGTTGCCCGGTTCGGTGCCCCCTCGGACATCTCGTCCGACCGCGGCCCCCAGTTCACCTCGGAGCTCTGGGGCGCGGTGGCGCAATGGCTCAGCGTCAAACTGCACCGCACCATGGCCTACCACCCCCAGGCCAACGGCCTGTGCGAGCGCTTTCATCGCTCGATGAAGGCCGCGCTCCGAGCCAGCCTCCGTGATGGCAGCTGGGCCGACAGGCTCCCCTTGGTCCTGCTGGGCCTCAGGACGGCGCCCAAGGACAACCTGTGCGCGTCCTCGGCGGAGCTGGTCTTCGGACAACCGCTGCGGGTACTGGGCGAATTTATCCCCTACTCCACGGCTCCTTGGTCCGCGGCGCAACAGCGCTCCACCCTGCAGGAGACTGCCCGGAGGTTCGCCCCGGTGCCGACGGCACACCACGGTTGCCGGTCCTCCCGTCGCCCTGGAGCTTCGCACAGCGGAGTACGTTTTCGTCCGGCACGCCGCCCACCGGGCACCGCTACGGCCCCCGTACGACGGGCCCTTCCAAGTGCTGGAGACCGGGGACAAATATTTCACCGTGCACATCGGCGGTGCCCCGATCGTATCTCCGTGGACCGCCTCAAGCCGGCCCACCTCGATCTGGACCACCCCCTGCAAGCAGCTCTGCCTCCGCGTTGAGGCCGCCCCCCGGCGGTCAGACCCCCGGCACCCCCTAGCCCCGCCGTCCCGCTACCCCCCAGCCCTGCACGCATCGCCAGGGGGTGTTTCGGTCGGGTCATCCGGCTTCCCCGCAAGCTCACCCTTCAGGTGCGCGGGAATTCTGGGGGGGGGGGGGGCGCATGTGGCGGGCACAAGGGTCAATAATTCCGCGCACCAGTGGGTGGCGCGAGCGTCCAGGCGGGGAACTGAAATACATGCCCCGCCTTTCGGCCGATCGGCCACGCACGGGGGCAAGGCGTGGCCTCGGGACATATATGCGGGCTCTAAGCTCGAGCCCGCCGAGTGCTGATATGCGAGCTTGTAATAAAGACTCTTGTTTGTATCGACGCGTTGGCTGGCAATCGAGTCGTGTGTGCACAGCACCACAATGTAGTAATTGAAAATATATATAATCGTACATGAAAGGAGCACACAAACAATAACAACCACAGCCACAATGACAACAGCAACAACAACATCTCATTAAAAAAAATTGATGTGTTTAACCATATTTTGCATCCTCATTGAGACTCACAGATGGACAAACAAAATGTTTGTGAAGTGCAACATGCTGTACTTGATTAAACCCCTCAGCAAAGCGATGGATAGGCACGGCTAGTAGTAATAATGAAATGACAGCTGGCTGCTTTAAAAGAATGGCTTCGATTGTTTCCGTTAAAAAATAGAAAAAAAATAACTTTTGTTCAGAATAAAGTAGGAGGGAAGCAGAGTCACACTCTAGGCATGCGTTTGACTCTCTGGACAAAGTAAACTTTAATGTAAAACCAAGGAAACAAGGATGCTATCACAGCAGAGGAAGGGAACGAGTTCTTCTGGTGAGGAAGAACACGTACACAGTGTAAAGATTACAAAGCATTGCAATCCATCGTATTAGTGGCAATTTAGCCTCTTGCCCAACTCATCAATCAAGTTCAAATTGGCACTTCCCTTTCTTACCGAGTCAACGAATGCAGGAGCTCCTTTTGAATAAGAAGTGTCTGCAAGTTAGCATGTGTACAAAGTACGCAAAGTACCATATGTTTGGAGAATTAAAAAATACCTTGACACAGACATGTTTGCACAATCAACCATATAACATAGTCTGTGCGCATAATCAACCATATAACATCGTCTGTGTTCAGAATCAACCATATAACATCGTCTGTGTTCAGAATCAACCATATAACATCGTGATGTGTATCGAATCCACCATATAACGTAGTCATGTGTGCAAAATCAACCATATAACAGTCATGTTTGCAGAATCAACCATATAACATAGGCATGTGTGCAAAATCAACCATATAACATCGTCTGTGTTCAGAATCAACCATATAACATCGTCTGTGTTCAGAATCAACCACATAACATCGTGATGTGTGTCGAAACCACCATATAAGTAGTCATGTGTGCAAAATCAACCATATAACAGTCATGTGTGCAGAATCAACCATATAACATAGGCATGTGTGCAAAATCAACCATATAACATAGTCATGTGTGCAAAATCAACCATATAACATAGTCATGTGTGCAAAATCAACCATATAACATAGTCATGTGTGCAAAATCAACCATATACCATAGTCAATAGTCATGTGTGAAGAATCAACCATATAACAGTCATGTTTGCAGAATTAACCATATACCATTGTCATGTGTGCAGAATCAACCATATAACATAGTCATGTGTGCAAAATCAACCATATAACAGTCATGTGTGCAGAATCAATCATATAACATAGTCATGGGTGCAAAATCAACCATATAACATAGTCATGTGTGCAAAATCAACCATATACCATAGTCATGTGGGCAGAATCAACCATATAACATCGTCCTGTGTGCAGAATCAACCATATACCATATACCATAGTCGTGTGTGCAAAATCAACCATATACCATAGTCATGTGGGCAGAATCAACCATATAACATAGTCATGTGTGCAAAATCAACCATATAACATAGTCCTGTGTGCAAAATCAACCATATACCATAGTCATGTGTGCAAAATCAAGCATATAACAGTCGTGTGTGTGCAAAATCAACCATATACCATAGTCGTGTGTGCAAAATCAACCATATAACAGTCATTGGTGCAGAATCAACCATATAACATAGTCATGTGAGCAAAATCAACCATCTAACATAGTCATGTGAGCAAAATCAACCATCTAACATAGTCATGTTTTCAGCATCAACTATTTAACATAGCCATGTGTGCAGAATCAACCATATAACATAGTCATGTGTGCAAAATCAACCATATAACATAGTCGTGTGTGCAAAATCAACCATCTAACATAGTCATGTGTGCAAAATCAACCATCTAACACAGTCATGTATGCAGAATCAATCATACAACATCGTCATGTGTGCAGAATCAACCATATAACATCGTCATGTGTGCAGAATCAATCATATAACATATTAGTGTGTGCAAAATCAACCATATACCATAGTCATGTGGGCAGAATCAACCATATAACATAGTCATGTGGGCAGAATCAACCATATACCATAGTAATGTGGGCAGAATCAACCATATACCATAGTAATGTGGGCAGAATCAACCATATAACATCGTCGTGTGTGCAAAATCAACCATATAACATAGTCATGTGGGCAGAATCAACCATATACCATAGTAATGTGGGCAGAATCAACCATATAACATCGTCACGTGTGCAAAATCAACCATATAACATAGGCATGTGTGCAAAATCAACCATATAACATAGTCTTGTGTGCAAAATCAACCATATAACATAGTCGTGTGTGCAAAATCAACCATATAACATAGTCGTGTGTGCAAAATCAACCATATAACATAGTCGTGTGTGCAAAATCAACCATATAACATAGTCGTGTGTGCAAAATCAACCATATAACATAGTCGTGTGTGCAAAATCAACCATATAACATAGTCGTGTGTGCAAAATCAACCATATAACATAGTCGTGTGTGCAAAATCAACCATATAACATAGTCGTGTGTGCAAAATCAACCATATAACATAGTCGTGTGTGCAAGATCAACCATATAACATAGTCGTGTGTGCAAAATCAACCATATAACATAGTCGTGTGTGCAAAATCAACGATATAACATAGTCGTGTGTGCAAAATCAACAATATAACATAGTCGTGTGTGCAAAATCAACCATATAACATAGTCATGTGTGCAAAATCAACCATATAACAGTCATTGGTGCAAAATCAACCATATAACATAGCCATGTGCGCAAAATCAACCATCGAACACAGTCATGTATGCAGAATCAATCATACAACATCGTCATGTGTGCAGAATCAACCATATAACATCGTCATGTATGCAGAATCAATCATATAACATAGTCGTGTGTGCAAAATCAACCATATACCATAGTCATGTGGGCAGAATCAACCATATAACATAGTCATGTGGGCAGAATCAACCATATACCATAGTCATGTGGGCAGAATCAACCATATAACATCGTCATGTGTGCAAAATCAACCATATAACATAGTCATGTGTGCAAAATCAACCATCTAACACAGTCATGTATGCAGAATCAATCATACAACATCGTCATGTGTGCAGAATCAACCATATAACATCGTCATGTGTGGAAAATCAACCATCTAACACAGTCATGTATGCAGAATCAATCATACAACATCGTCATGTGTGCAGAATCAACCATATAACATTGTCGTGTGTGCAAAATCAATCATATAGCATAGTCGTGTGTGCAAAATCAACCATATACCATAGTCATGTTTTCAGAATCAACCATATAACAGAGTCATGTGGGCAGAATCAACCATATACTCTAGTCATGTGGGCAGAATCAACCATATAACATCGTCATGTGGGCCAAATCAACCATATAACATAGTCGTGTGTGCAAAATCAACCATATACCATAGTCATGTGGGCAGAATCAACCATATAACATAGTCATGTTTGCAAAATCAACCATATAACATAGTCGTGTGTGCAAAATCAACCATATAACATAGTCGTGTGTGCAAAATCAACCATATAACATAGTCATGTGTGCAAAATCAACCATATAACATAGTCGTGTGTGCAAAATCAACCATATAACATAGTCTTGTGTGCAAAATCAACCATATAACAGTCGTGTGTGCAAAATCAACCATATAACAGTCATTGGTGCAGAATCAACCATATAACATAGTCATGTGAGCAAAATCAACCATCTAACATCGTCATGTGAGCAAAATCAACTATTTAACATAGCCATGTGTGCAGAATCAACCATATAACATAGTCATGTGTGCAAAATCAACCATCTAACATAGTCATGTGTGGAAAATCAACCATCTAACACAGTCATGTATGCAGAATCAATCATACAACATCGTCATGTGTGCAGAATCAACCATATAACATTGTCATGTGTGCAGAATCAATCATATAACATAGTTGTGTGTGCAAAATCAACCATATACCATAGTCATGTTTTCAGAATCAACCATATAACAGAGTCATGTGGGCAGAATCAACCATATACTCTAGTCATGTGGGCAGAATCAACCATATAACATCGTCATGTGGGCCAAATCAACCATATAACATAGTCATGTTGCAGAATCAACCATATAACATAGTCATGTGGGCAGAATCAACCATATACCATAGTCATGTGGGCAGAATCAACCATATAACATCGTCATGTGGGGAAAATCAACCATATACTATAGTCATGTGTACAAAATCAACCATATAACAGTCGTGTGTGCAAAATCAACCATATAACATAGTCATGTGTGCAAAATCAACCATATAACAGTCATTGGTGCAGAATCAACCATATAACATAGCCATGTGTGCAAAATCAACCATATAACATAGCCATGTGAGCAAAATCAACCATATAACATAGTCATGGGTGCAAAATCAACCATATAACAGTCATTGGTGCAAAATCAACCATATAACATAGCCATGTGCGCAAAATCAACCATCGAACACAGTCATGTATGCAGAATCAATCATACAACATCGTCATGTGTGCAGAATCAACCATATAACATCGTCATGTATGCAGAATCAATCATATAACATAGTCGTGTGTGCAAAATCAACCATATACCATAGTCATGTGGGCAGAATCAACCATATAACATAGTCGTGTGTGCAGAATCAACCATATAACATAGTCATGTGGGCAGAATCAACCATATACCATAGTCATGTGGGCAGAATCAACCATATAACATCGTCATGTGTGTAAAATCAACCATATAACATAGTCATGTGTGCAAAATCAACCATCTAACACAGTCATGTATGCAGAATCAATCATACAACATCGTCATGTGTGCAGAATCAACCATATAACATCGTCATGTGTGGAAAATCAACCATCTAACACAGTCATGTATGCAGAATCAATCATACAACATCGTCATGTGTGCAGAATCAACCATATAACATTGTCATGTGTGCAAAATCAATCATATAACATAGTCGTGTGTGCAAAATCAACCATATACCATAGTCATGTTTTCAGAATCAACCATATAACAGAGTCATGTGGGCAGAATCAACCATATACTCTAGTCATGTGGGCAGAATCAACCATATACTCTAGTCATGTGGGCAGAATCAACCATATAACATCGTCATGTGGGCCAAATCAACCATATAACATAGTCGTGTGTGCAAAATCAACCATATACCATAGTCATGTGGGCAGAATCAACCATATAACATAGTCATGTTTGCAAAATCAACCATATAACATAGTCGTGTGTGCAAAATCAACCATATAACATAGTCGTGTGTGCAAAATCAACCATATAACATAGTCGTGTGTGCAAAATCAACCATATAACATAGTCATGTGTGCAAAATCAACCATATAACATAGTCGTGTGTGCAAAATCAACCATATACCATAGTCATGTGGGCAGAATCAACCATATAACATCGTCATGGGTGCAAAATCAACCATATAACATAGTCGTGTGTGCAAAATCAACCATATACCATAGTCATGTGTGCAAAATCAACCATATAACATAGTCGTGTGTGCAAAATCAACCATATAACATTGTCGTGTGTGCAAAATCAACCATATACCATAGTCATGTGTGCAAAATCAACCATATAACATAGTCGTGTGTGCAAAATCAACCGTATAACATAGTCGTGTGTGCAAAATCAACCATATACCATAGTCATGTGGGCAGAATCAACCATATAACATCGTCATGGGTGCAAAATCAACCATATAACATAGTCGTGTGTGCAAAATCAACCATATACCATAGTCATGTGTGCAAAATCAACCATACAACATAGTCGTGTGTGCAAAATCAACCATATAACATTGTCGTGTGTGCAAAATCAACCATATACCATAGTCATGTGTGCAAAATCAACCATATAACATAGTCGTGTGTGCAAAATCAACCATATAACATAGTCGTGTGTGCAAAATCAACCATATACCATAGTCATGTGTGCAAAATCAACCATATACCATAGTCATGTGGGCAGATTCAACCATATACCATAGTTGTGCATGCAAAATCAACCATATAACAGTCGTGTGTGTGCAAGATCAACCATATAACATAGTGGTGTGTGAAAAATCAACCATATAACAGTCATTGGTGCAGAATCAACCATATAACATAGTCATGTGAGCAAAATCAACCATATAACATCGCCATGTGAGCAAAATCAACCATCTAACATAGTCATGTTTTCAGCATCAACCATTTAACATAGCCATGTATGCAGAATCAACCATATAACATAGTCATGTGTGCAAAATCAACCATATAACATAGTCATGTGTGCAAAATCAACCATATAACATAGTCATATGTGCAAAATCAACCATATACCATAATCGTGTGTGCAGAATCAACCATATACCATGGTCATGTGTGCAGAATCAACCATATAACATAGTCATGTATGCAGAATCAACCATATAACAAAGTCATGTGTGTCAAAATCAACCATATAACATAGTCATATGTGCAAAATCAACCACATAACAGTCATTGGTGCAGAATCAACCATATAACATAGTCATGTGAGCAAAATCAACCATCTAACATAGCCATGTTTGCAGCATCAACCATCTAACATAGCCATGTGTGCAAAATCAACCATATAACATAGTCGTGTGAGCAAAATCAACCATCTAACATAGTCAGGTTTTCAGCATCAACCATATAACACAGTCATGTATGCAGAATCAATCATACAACATCGTCATGTGTTCAGAATCAACCATATAACATCGTCATGTGTGCAGAATCAATCATATACCATAATCGTGTGTGCAGAATCAACCATATAGCATAATCATGTGGGCAGAATCAACCATATAACATAGTCACGTGTGCAGAATCAACCATATGACATAGTTATGTTTGCAGAATCAACCATATAACATCGTCATGTTATCAGAATCAACCATATAACATAGTCATGTGTGCAGAATCAACCATATAGCATAATCATGTGGGCAGAATCAACCATATAACATCGTTATGTGTGCAGAATCAACCATATAACATAGTCATATGTGCAAAATCAACCATATAACATAGTTATGTGGGCAGAATCAACCATATAACATAGTCATGTGTGTAAAATCAACCATATAACATAATCATGTGGGCAGAATCAACCATATAACATAGTCGTGTGTGCAGAATCAACCATATGTGCATGGCTACAACTCTGGGTTCACTAAGTGTTACATCTGAGTGGAAAAATAAAGTTTCAAGAAACAGTAAGTATGTTGTATTATGTTGTTCTGTATATAGTGGAGTATCCGAGTTTGAAGCATCAGATCTGATACATGCTTCGTTTTGACCAAATTGAAAACGAGAGTGCACTTTGCATGCTGGATTCGTGCATAACGCATCACCGGAGGACACGGACACGAAAACAAGTTCTGACATCATCCGTAAACGGGTGGTCGTCTGCCAGCGAGAAGTGACTGCTTTTCTATCACAACAAACGGGACCCACGTTACACATAATCAAGTTTTGAGCGATGCGGGTTTCTTTTCACTTTTGCTGGGATGTGATTCGTGCATAACGGGGTGGACACGGAAAAAAAATACGACACGATTATCGCGGAAAAATAATTCTGATTCATCGATTGAATAAGCATCAAGGGCATTCTTCTTGAGGTATTTATTAACCTACACACCTAGTTCATTTCACGAGTCCTTCGTGATTTGAAAATGAAACCACAATTATTGTGAATTTGGTGGACACCAAGCGTTATGCACGAATCACGTATTTTGCCACGCATTGCACATTTCAAGGAATTTTAGAAAATGTAAAAAACACAACACCAGGAGACATACCAGACATCAAACATTCCATTGAATTACAATTTTAATCATCAATGCATATTTTTATTTGAAGACAATGAAATAAAAATTGACATAGTGGGAATGTAACATTATATTTCGAAAACATGCCATTTTTGTCTTGTTTACTCAACCATCGCAAATCTAAGTGCATGATATAATGTGAAAAGCGGGTTTTTGAAGGTGCTCAAGACTATTTGCTACAACATAAAACCATAGGTGTCTTTTCATTCAGTTCAATTTTTTTAATTGAGGGCATTTTATTTTATCCATGTAAAAGTGTACCCAGTATTGTAGCCATGCACATATAGCATAGTCATGTGTGCAGATTCCACCATATAACGTCGTCAAGTGTGCAGAATTAAACATATAACATAGCCAGGTGTTCACAATTAAAGGAGCATGACATCATAAGTGTGAATAATTTGGAGCAAGGCTTTTATGGATTTTAAACTGAATTATCATTCTGAAAATAATACCCAGTCTAATTTAAGTAACTATACACGCATAGACAACCATATTCATTACAGCGTATTAAATTTGGGTCTGTAATTGCTGCTGTGATCTGAACACTTAGCCCATTATTATGCTGAGATCTCAGATTCAAAGCGCATTTAACAACACTTGGGTTTGGCCATTGTTCACTAATGTCCTTGCAATTTGTAACAGAGTACAATGACATGTACATTTTCTTCCCCGGAATATGATATGCATACAAGTTCGACTATGAGCCAGCCTTAGATCAATGTCAAAATATAAAATACAAATAAATTGTGGACTGGTATCAATACAGTTATGCTTTTGCTCTTGAAGACAGGCGAGATCAACATAGGAAGCATAATTATTTTTCAATATAATATTGAGATTTACGGAAATTCGCAGAATTGCTCCCCTCATCACCACCGACCCCAGTCATACCTTTGTTAACCTTGAATGCAAAAGAAACTCAAAGTAACCTTGAATCATGAATGGTGCTATTATAAGACGTTCGCTCTCAAGAAGTGTTGGCTTTGGTCAAGCTTTAGGCTACATGTCATCTCAGCATTACAAATTGATTAGCACGGTGGTGTAATCACAAGCCTCAGCATCACAGATCGTTTTCCCTGGTTTTCCAGACTCGGTGGTGCAACTAGCGGTTCAAACCCCAGTGGAGTCATACTAAGGACTGGACGTACCGGCCGCTTCCTTCATTGACATTCTTCACTTAAAAGTTTAAGAACACAGACAATCCTCATAGGTTGGCAGCCATGGAGAGGAGGACATTGCTCCTAAGGAAATTCCCTGCTGAGTGCAGTGAGAAAAGCGGAGACATTGTTGTGGCGTTTCTGGTACCCAGAGTGCCCCGGGAAGTAATGGCACTTCACCTAAGCTCAGTGGCTGTTTGTTTCATCTAACAGTCTTGCGTCATGTCTCGTGTATTCGTCCGTATGTCCATATGTGCGTGTGTGTGGCAGCTCCACCATGAGTCGTAGATCCTGTAAAAAAAAGAAGAAAAATTTAAAATCTAGGGTACCGGTAGTCCTCTTTAGGATAAGTTACCCTTCTGTCACCGGCGGAGTTTGGGGGGCAGGGGGGCAATGCCCCCTCCTTAATTTTTTTCTGTAGTTTACAATCAAGACAAAAACATCCCGTATTTAAATGTGAGTAAAAATAATAAACGTAAACTGTATTTGTGATTTCACGCACACTATAACGTATAACTACACTAAAAAACGGTAATTTTGGAAGTCTGACCCATTATTAATATTAAGCCCTTGCCCCCACGCCCCCACCCCCAAATACAGAAGTCAAACTATGCCAATGCCTTCTGTACTTTCCTGCAACTGCATTTTTTTTTTTGGATACAAGATCGAGGCTCGTGTAAGAGCTAACATGAATCATACAAAAGAAAAAAACGGACATACAAAACATACAATAAAGGGAGCGGGAGACAAGCACACAAGTACAGCAGCAGAGAACAGGGACATCGGGCCGGGATATCTGTGGGAGGGAGAGGGCTTGGGGGGAGGAGCATGGGAAGGGTGGGGGGGGGGGGGGGGGAAAGGTAAAAAAAAAAAAAAAAAAACACAGACACTGCTAGGACTTCGAGGAAAGAAGTTGGTATTTCAAAAAAGTGGATCTGGAGTGAATTAGCGGGGGTAGAAAAGATCAAGGTTTTGGATGGGGGAAGATAAGAGATGGTGGTGAACAGCTGTTTTAAAGACCTGGAGGGAGGAGTGAGATTGAACAAAGTGAGGGAGTTTGCTCCAGCAGCGGGAGAAAAGCGGAATGAAAGAGTGAAGGTGAGCAGAGAGTCTTGAATTTGGCAGTTTCACCAGAAGAGGGTTGTAGGCAGATCTTGTGCGACCTGTAGGAATATTTGGGGGCCAGAGCACAGATAGAGCTGGGGGAGATAGGCCAGATAGGAGTCTGTGGAAGACAGAAAGACCACCTACCTGCCTGCGGTGAGTGAGTGAAAGGCCCTCACAATCAGCTTCATCGTGGGAGATTCCAATGATTCTGAAAGCTTTGGTTTCAACAGCGTGAAGCCGAGCTAGGTGTGAGGCAGGAGCACCAGCCCAGAGGGGAGGGCAGTATTCCATTGAACTGTGGAAGAAAGCCTTGTATTTGGTGAGGAGCTCAGGTGTGCCAAGGAAGGACTTCACACGATGGAGGATGCCCAGTCGGCGACTGGCTTTGGAGGCCAACTTGGAAATGTGGTTTTCCCAGGAAAGATCATGGCAGATAGTGAAACCCAAAAGCGTGAGTGACAGAACTTCTTGAAGAGGATTGTTGAGAAAGTAGATGGGAGGGTTGTCAAGTCGGTCTTTTCGGAGAGACATAGTAAGAGTGTGAGATTTGTCAGGATTGAAAGACATGTTCCACTTGTTTGACCAGTCTGTGATTTTGTCCAGGTCTCCAGAGAGTGAGGAGGCTGCAGACTGCCGATCTGAGGGATGAGGAATGGAGTGGCAGAGAGTGGGGTCATCAGCAAAGAGATAGAGAGGATTTTCCAGAGAGTCGGAGAGATCATTGATGAAGACCAGAAAAAGCACAGAGCCCAAAACACTGCCTTGGGAAACTCCAGCCAGAACAGGAAGGGGAGATGAAAGAAATCCATTTGGAGCCACACATTGACTATGACCAGAGAGGAAGTCCACAAGCCATGCATGGAAATTTTCATGGATACCATAGGAGGAGAGTTTGGTGAGCAGAGCGGGGTGCCAGACCGTATCGAAGGCCCATGACATGTCAAGAAAGACAGTTCTGATTTCTTGTTTGGCATTGAGGACCTCCATCCATTGTTGAGACAGCAGAAGCAGCATGTCCAAAGTAGAGTGACCTGTTCTGAAACCAAATTGATCAGAGATCAAGCCATTGGAGAAGAGGAACGATTTAATACCCAACTTCTCCACATTGTCAGGAGAGAAGGACACAGAGAACAGGAGCAGTTGGGTTCGACTGGGTAAGGTGTGTACAGAGAGAGATGGGTTTGGGACACAAGATTTTGAGGCAAACACAGAGTTGATGCATTCAGCCTTGTCTTGTGCAGTGTCAACTGTGTGGCCATTTGAGGTAAGGGAGGGGATGGAGGGGGAACAAACACCAGAAACGGATTTGACCTGACGCCACCAGGATTTGGAGGAAGGAGACAGGTTTGAGAGTTCATTCTTGAATGTGGAGAGATAGTGATTCCTGGCACTCCTGAGGGTAGACACACACTTGTTCCGAGCTTGGTGGAAGGAGCTGAGATTGCCTTCAGTTGGATTAGTCTTCCAAGAGGCAAAGGCAAGTTGTTTCAGGGCAACAGCCTCACCACAAGATTCCGTGTACCATGGACGGAAGGAAGGGTATGACAACTGAAGACAAGATGGGATATATCTGTGCATGAGAGAGAGCAGTTTACTTTGGAAGAATTCCCCGGAAGAGTCGATGTCAGAGGCAGTATAGATCGGAGACCAGTGCTGATGATTGATGGCTGCTTGAAGACCGTGCCAGTCGGCCTGAGTGAAATGCCAGACTCGTCGACGCTGAGGAGGCTCTCTGAGAATGGCCAGAGAGATGTCCACTTTAACAAGCACATGATCAGAAGAACCGATTGGAGTAAAAGAAGAGCAGCAGACCTCGTCTTTGCAGGGAAGTTAGTCATAACCAAGTCTAGAAGAGAAGATGCTCCGTTGACTGATATCCGGGTCGGGGAATTGACAGATTGTGTCAGTCCCAATGAGTCGCAGAAGTCCTTTGCTGAAGTGCCATGGCTGGTGAGAGAGGAACCCACACCCAGCCAGCTGGCATGATGAAAGTTGAAGTAGCCACATATGAGGAAAAGAGAGTTGGGATGAGTGGAAAATATCAATGCTTTGTGAATATAAATGCTCCACATAAGGCCCCGGCGAGACCAGCAAACGTTACAAAAGCTGTTCAAGTATAAATTTGAATTTCTGGCACCATGAAATGTATTACAGAAGACATGTGTTTTCATAAATAAAAATTGATGAACAATATTTGTGCAAGCTGGAGATTGCAGCACGGAAGAGATAAAGTTGACATGTTTCCTCGATGCTATAAAAAGTAATCTCCTCTTCAAGTTGCCATGGCGTGAGGACAAATTACAAGTCAATAACCTGAGTTCAAAGTACAAATAGGAAACGGTGACGACAACTTTTCCGTGCATATTGAGCATCACACGTACTGTACATGTATCGTACAGTGGAGGAAGTGAGGGAAGTGGGTTGTCAAAGAAGGAACCTCAGATGCAGGAAAAATCCATCACATGTTGCATGACTAAGGAAATACGTTAATGACATATTTCCTCGAGTATTTACTGGGTTTATGCTCCCCCTTTTTTTTTTCTTTTTTTTTTGTGTCGTATCGAGACTCCTGGAGGAGCTAGAACACAGAACATATCAGAATGTCACAGAACAAAAGGAACAGCAGAAAGAGAAGAGGGAAATACAGCAACAGCATGGTTGTGGGACAGAAAAGAGGACAAGGTTCAGGCTTTTATTACAAATGTCAAAGTGAATAGAAAAGCTAAATAATCAAGGACACAGAATTGTGAGGCGGTGCGGAGGATAACAGGCACATTCGGGACGCGTAGGTAAATGGGAGGATGCGCTTACACAATGTGTTTATTTTACTTACCTTGCTTCACCCTTGTGTATGAAGTTTACCCACCACCTTATGCAATTCTTAACCTCTCCTTTCCCTTTTACCCAAATCTTGGCCTACATGTACTTGTTACCAAAGTGGTGGAGAAAAAGGAATGTCAGATATATCAGGCGTATGATGCACAAGAAAGCAGCAATCTTGCCTGCAGTGGGAAGTTTATGGGCCAAGACTAGATGTACCTCTCTTAGTAAGATAGTGTTGATGCTTGAGGATTTATACAATTAACTCTTTGACAATTCAAATAGAAAGATTATGGAGGTCATTGAAATTTGCAAAAATCTAAATGCATGGGACTTGTTTGCAGATCGATTTGTTTATTTTCCAGCTGGAGTTATTACTCTGTCGCATGTAACAATTATTGGTCTTGCCCCGAAGAGGTTCCTAGACTATTGGAATGAGATCATTACAATGCCCAAAGGGGTGTAAGTCCACGTCTATATATTTCTGCTTTAATTTTGAAGCGGTGAATTCGCTTCAATATTTGGCTATGTGCGTCCGTCCATCAAAAATGAAGAACATTTCTTACGCACCGCGTTTAATTCTAAAGGGTTCTAAAGAGTATTTCTAAACAGTATTTCTGAAGAGTATTTCTAAAGAGTATTTCTAAAGAGTATTTCTAAAGGGTATTTCTAAAGGGTTATAAAGGGTAATTCTAATGGGTTTTGTTCGTTTTTGGCTTTGCCTATTTCATTTTTTAAATGCCACACTGAACCGCTTCCTTCGAACATGGGTGCAATTGTTTTTTCTCTGCAACCGCTTGTCCTGTCAATGTGAAACTCTAAACATATGAAGCACTTTTCATGAAGAGTATTTTATTGATAATTCTGACATCAAAGGGCACATGGTTTGACATCCATATTGGATGAAAGGAAAAAAAATAGCCATCTTCTCCAAAACCGCTCAACGAAAAAAAAAGAAACTCCGCATTTGCCATAAACCCGAGCCGGGTGTTGGCTTAGCGGTTAGGGTGCCGGATTGGGATCCTAGGATCCCGGGTTAGAATTCCGGTCGATCGCTGAATTAACACCAGGGGGTTGACTCAGCCTGTCTACCTTCCGAGGACGGCAAATTGAGCACCAGTTCACTGGTAATTCCCTGCGTGTCGCAAGAGGCGACCAACAGGGTTGGCGGCAGGAAGGGCATCCGGCCATAAAACATTGCTTCAAAAAAGGGACCACGGTGCCCGAAAAAGGCCAACCCCTGCTCTGCGGGGAAACATGGCTTCTAAAGGTGGTTCATATGCCATAACCCCCCTGATAACATCATTGGTGAAGTGATATTCCATCCATAGTTGGTTGAGACAAAACCCTTATCCGAAAAATCTGAAACGATCTGACCTATGACCCGATTTGAGTGAAGAATTAAGTTCATGATGTCATCGGTCACGTGGTCTGGTGGCCATATTGGATTGCAAATAAAAACATTAAAAGAAACCCTCTCCAGAACCACTTGACAGATCAATGCTAAAACGTCATACATATGATGAACTAGCCACGGGGAATATACAGTTTGAATTTTTTTCATATTCACCTTGACGCAATTTAGCCTTGATGTGAGCAAAGGTGGTCGTTAAATATCCTAATAATAAATGAATAATCAATAAAGCTATGGATTGTGTTTGATGGTGCATGTACACTGCACAGGTATATGGGCCATAACAGCAATGGGTCACAATAGTAGCGTGGTCAGTTAACGACGGTGTTCTTGTTCAGAATGAACGTGCTCCAGCCTGGTGTTGGCTTAGCGGTTAGGGTGCTGGCTTGGGATCCTAGGATCCTGGGTTCGAATCCCGGTCGATCGCTGAATTAACGCCAGAGGGGTTGACTCAGCCTGTCATCCTTCCGAGGTCGGCAAATTGAGTACCAGCTCACTGGTAAAGCCCTGTGTCGCAAGAGGCCACCAACAGGGTTGGCGGCAGGAAGGGCATCCGGCCATAAAACATTGCTTCAAAAAAGGCCAATCCCTGCTCTGCGTGGGAAAATGGCCTCTGAAGGTGGTTCAATGAACGTGCGAGGCGAGACTACGCGCTCTTGTGAGCGCTGTTCTAATTAAAATTCTGTGTCCATCCACTTGTGTTACCATACTTATTCTTCTCACCTGAATTCCCTCTGCTTACAACAATACTTCCTATGGAACACTCTCCTTATCGCCCATGGAACATTCCCCTTTCAAACCGCTTCTCTCTCAAGCGGCATAATAAAGATTGGCAAATGTATCCAATGCATCAGTGTCGACATGTTCAGGAAAAGGCTTCAACATCACCGACACATGGTGGATGATGATGATGATTATGATGAAATGTATCCTGCTTAGTCCCAGTTGAAGGATACTCGATTGAAATGTCAAACATCTGACACTTTTGTTACCTCCGCCACAGAAGGTGGATGGAGGTTTTGTTTCCACCACCGTCTATTTGTTTGTCTGAGCGTTATTCTGTCTGTTTGTCTGTTTGCATGTCAATCGCCTAAAGGTCACAATTTCAAACCGATATTTACAAAACTCCACCAAACAGTAGAGTTGATCATAAGGGAGAAGCCTATTGTTTTTGAGGTCAAAAGGTCAACTAATCTACACATTATCCCATAATGTCAGTGGATTTTTTTTTTTCAGAATTTTTTCCAAAATAATTAAAAACGAAAAGCTGAAATGTCTTGAGTCAATAGGTATTCAACCACTTTGATATGACATTCCAAGATGAGCTCAGGTGCATCCAATTTCCTTTGATCATCTTTGAGATGTCTCCACAACCTGATTGGACTCCACCTGTTTCCAATTAAATTAATTGAACATAATTTAGAAAGAAACATACCTTTCTATATAAGGTCCCACAGTTGACAGTGCATGCCAGAGCAGAAACTCTACCATGGAGTCCAAGGAACTGTCCCAAGAACTCCGAGATAAAATTGTGAGGAGAGGTACAGTAGATCTGGGGAAGGCTTCAGAGTGCAAAAGACCTTAAGACTGTGGCGAAGATTTACATTCCAACATGACAATGACCCCAAGAATACAGCTAAAACAACACTGGAATAGCTTCAGAACAAGAACGTGGAGGTCCTTGGATGGCCCAGCCAGCCCAGACTTGAATCCCATTGAGAATCTGTGGAAAGACTGACTGGACAACCCTCCCATTTACTTTCTGAACAATCCTCTCCAATAAGTTCTGTCACTCAAGCTTTTGGGTCTCACTATCTGCCAGGATCTTTCCTGGGAAAATCGCATTTCCAAGCTGGCCTCCAAAGCCAGTCGCCGACCTGGCATCCTCCATCGTGCGAAGTCCTTCCTTGGCACACCTGAGCTCCTCACCACATACAAGGCTTTCATCCGCAGCTCAATGGAATCGTGTTCATTTGCTTTACGTGTACCTCTCCCTCCCCCTCCCACAGATCTCCCGATGTCCCTGTCTCTGCTGTTGTACTTGTATGCTTCCCTCTCCCTCTCCCCATCATGTCTCCTGCTCCCTTTAATGTATGTTTAGTGTGTCCGTTTTTTTTTTTGTGATTAATGTTAGCTCTTCCACGAGCCTCGATATTTTATGCAAAAGACTGGAAGATTGCTATTCACCGACGCTCCCCATCCAACTGGACAGAGCTTGAGCAAATCTACAAGGAAGAATGGGAGAAACTCCCCAAATCCAGATGTGCAAAGCTGATACAGACATACCCCTACCCCGAAGACTCGAAGCTTTAATCGCTGCCAAAGGCTCTTCTACAAAGTATTGACTCGGCGGGCTGAATACTTATGTAAATTAGATATTTCTGTATTTCATTTTTAATTATTGTGTAAAATTTTCTAAAAACCTATTTTCACTTTGTCATTATGGGGTTTTATGTGTAGATCGGTGACAAAAAAATCTCAATTTAATCCATTTAAAATGCAGGCTGTAACACAACAAAATGTGAAAAAGGTCAAGGGGTGTGAATACTTTCTGTTGGCACTGTAGCATGATATCTCAAAAAAGTTGTGAACGGATTCGGCGGAAACTTAGTGTCCATGTTGGTTGTGTGACATGGACAAATCGATTCGATTGTAGTGAAGATGGAATACGGATCCGGATACAATAATTTTTAGATTTTTTAACCGATTCTTCACCATTGAGTAATAGTGTCAAAAACTATATTGTTACATGAAGGGGCAAGGGGGTCTATAGTTAGACCGTCGTAAGTGTAGACTTTAATATGTGGGCATAAACACCTTGTGGTAGGTGGGACTAGTAGGCAAGAACTTCTCATGAGAGAGGCACACATCTTTCTGGCCAGTGTGTGTCAGCCATGGTGGCATGTGCTGTTGAGATGGAAGTGTCATCCTGCAATTCTTTTTATAGGCGCCGCCCCCACAGGTGGGTGGGACAGGGAGAGGATAAAACTCCGCACAAGAGGAGGAGAACGAGAGAGACCACGCTAGTGGAAGAAGGGATGAGGAGAAACCTGGAGACGAAGAAGAGGCCTTGTTTTTCAGAGAGGAGATCACAAAAGCCTCATGTGGAAGGAGAAAAGGCAAACTGATTATGGAGTTTTATAGTGAACTAAGTGTGCCTTTGTCTCTTGGGTTTAAGCGTGGAGGAGATAGAGGATGTGTGTTAGTGGAGTGTGGAGGAAGAGGATGGAGGGCACACCTGAAGGCCTTGCTTAACCCTCTGGAGTCTACAAGCCGATTCTATCGGCTTCACGCATGCGCCGAAATGTCTACAAGACGAATTTATCGGCTCTAACCGCATGCTAATTTACCGCGCAATTACCGCCTCCTGGATTCGATGTGTGTAATGGTTTAATAGTACACTCCACAGGGTTAAAGGACAATTGGGTCTATGAGGCCTGGTTGAGGAGGTGGATCATTGCTGGCATTCAACACCAAACACCATCTTCTGCGTGCTCGCTTTGGCTCCTGGGAGCTGTCGTCTCGCACCTGGTCCCCAAAGTGGGTCTATTTTGAGTCAGGCGTCCACCCTGCGCATCAATAAGGGATCTCACCTGCAATTGTTTTGTTTCATAAGAGTGATCAGTGATACCTAGTGGGTTAGGAATTGTTTGATTTCCCATCATTGCACATAAGTTTGAATATTTCCTTTAACCTCTGTGGCCATTTGACTCGCTTGGTTCATTCCGTTTTTGGTTATAGCGTCTTGTTACCCTCTTACCTGTTTATTTTCAAATAAAGCCTTTAAAAGATAAGAAACCTGTTAGCCCAGGAGCATTAGCCAAAAATGAAGGGGAAGCCTAGAAGAAATTAGTAGAAAGCTGATTTTTTGCACAGAGCTCCAGAATGTCATGTGGATACCCACAGTACAAAGTCCCACGAGTCCCACCTTGTGGCATTTTCAAAATTCAAGATGTCCGCCGGTTAGACGGAAAATGCATAAATTGCGATAACTTCAGCCTAGAACCTCATAAAAGTATACTTTTTATGTCTAAATATATGTTTTAGCACACTAGGATTTTAATAGAATATCTTTCAGTGACCTCAGATAATGATGTGCAGAGATAATCCAAGATGGCCGACAAAATGGCCACCGCCGTAATGCAAAAAAACATTAAAATCACTACTTGTTCCAATCGAGACTGATAGGCCTGTTGCCCCTGAGAAAGTGCTGAAAATGATATCTTGTGGATGCAAGGCGGGGTGTGGAAAACGATGCACTTGCTACAAGTCTGGTCTGGAGTGTACCCTCTTGTGTACTGTTTGTAATGGCCATAATTGCAAAAACTCTCGGGACATTGATTTAGAGGGTGATAACAGTGTTTAAGTCAGGAATAAGAAAAGTGACATTCAGTTAACACGGTACTGTCCAAAACACTAGAATCAGGTTGGGATGACTGGGATCAAAGAGTTGGTCTGCTTTTGTGTCGTATTGTAATTAAATGTCAAATCCCCATGTGTTGTTTACCTCTTGCAGGCCTTGTGGTCACAATGTGAAACATTTTGCATTAAATAAAATAATAGCAAATGAAACTTATCATGATTTTGATGTTTTTTTTTGCACTACAGCAGTGGCAATTTTGTCAGCCATCTTGGATTATATCTACATATCATTATCTGAGGTCATTGAAATATATGCTATTAAAATCCTAGTGTGCTAAAACATATATTTAGCCACGAAAAGTACACTTTTATGAGGTTCTAGGCAGAAGTTATCCATATTTATGTATTTTCCATCCAACCGGCGGCCATCTTGAATTTTGAAAATGCCACAAGGTGGGACTCGTGGGACTTTATATTGTGGGCATCCACATGGTATTCTGAAGCTTTGTGCAAAAAATCAGCTTTCTACTAATTTCTTCTAGGTCCTAACCTAATGCTCCTGGGCTATGTCACCAATCTGGTTTCGTGTGCGTGAGCCACCATTATTTCAGCCCAATTAAAGCTCCTTGACGAACAGTAAAGTTAGAATTAATTTAATGAACAGTACAATAACTAATAAAAGATGGTTCGGTCTATGTCCTCAGTCTAACTCGGCGCTGAGATTCCTGTATTAACGGGAGCTTCAGATGTAACAATATATATAGCATGATATTTTAAAAAGTTGTGGATGTGGACTTATGACCAAATTTGGTGGACGACTTGGGTAATTGCAAGAACAAGCAGATTAAATTTTGGTTCATGTCGGATCCAGATCTGGCCTATCAGTGGGAGACAAAATGTAAATTGTTCAGCTTGGCAGAGGTATGCTTTCTACCGAGTGCCATTCTAGTTTTCACGTAGAACCTCGAGTGCTTGTGCTCCCATGGATTTTGCCATTATGTTATCTCTTCATAATTTACTCGTCTTTATCCATTATCTATTTTAGTAGCAATGTGACTTGTGATATCATATAACAAGGAGAATAAAAAGAGGGGTGTAGGATAATCGGGTGATCTCAAATAGTTATTTCATGTCCCCAATTATTCTGACCTTCTTTTGGGTCGGCCTAGGGGAAGTATTTTTTTGTCTAAGTCTTTCACGAACCAGCTGGCCGGGCTTGTCGTTCGACTAAAGGTGACTTGGGCTGGAATCTAAAATACTCGGTATGTTCAAGGTGCAGCCACAATTTCACACCTCAATGTGGAAGACACCATGGAATATCTAACGCCCACCAACTAATTATAGCAGACACGACACCTGGTATCTGATTGATGGGACACTTTGGAATATAACATCTTACCGTGCTTGCGAAGCATTAATCCGAAAGTTTAGTGTTGGGTCGGAAATGCAATGCAGGCCAGACTGCTGAAAGGCAAGTGTGTTACCTCTGGGTAAAATAGAATGACAGCATATACAAAAGGTCCCAACCTACCGCCATTTCAGCTTGGTCACTGTTCGTGATCGCTCTGTGGTCTGCGCATGAATTATTAATTCCATATATTGAATGCTGCCAGCATAATAAATGGAGCGCTCATTAATTAAAAATGGTGAACTCTTATGAAATTACTCTGCCACCATCTCGCTAGATGCAGATATCGAGTTAAAGTTGGACTGCATAAAAATGGGGCCTAAATATTGATCTTAGACATCCTTTGTCCATATGAGAAACGTATTGTATAGATGTCTCATATTTCTTTTATTAAACAAAAATCTTTGTATGACGATGATAAAACGAATTTAGAGAAACACCCTTGGCTCTCATGAACATGAAAGTATCGTTTTTAACTACAAAAAAAAAAAAAAGGTTCATAACAGGTGCAGTTAAAAAAAAAAATCAGCATGCAGGTAAGCTATACTATCTCCGACCATACCTAATTTGCTGTTCTTTGGACAAGAAAGATGGGGAACAGCTAGTTTCCATGGCTAGCATCAACAAGCCCAGCTCTTGTTCTTGTCAAGTTATACATAACAGTTTCATCATCTACATCATCGTATTCTTTCAACGACCTTTTCCCCTATTTTATAGGATTGGTCGATTGATGGCATATCTTTATTTGTTTCTTTCATTCGTACCTTTCTTCTTCAGACCTGGTCTTTTCAAGTCGTTGTTCACACATCCCGGTCATGTTTTATTTGGCCTGCATAATGCCCTTTTTCCATTAGCCTCACACTTACTATCTTCTTAATGTGTCCATCTTCTGTCCTTCTGGCTACGTGACCAAACCAGATGAGTCGGAACCCAAAATAGGTGAACTGCATGATGTGTTCGTCATAGAGAAGACAAAATGAAATACACTGTCCCCAAATGGTCCCAGATTAGGGTGCGGCTCTTGGCAGTCATGTCCCATTTGGTTGCCTGAAAATGGCGAAGCAGTTTACAGTTTCCACTGGGAACAGGGTGGGTAGCTTTTGAGACAAAAGTTATCCTATCCAAGAAGTTCTGTCACTCAAGCTTTTGGGTCTCACTATCTGCCATGATCTTTCCTGGGAAAACCACATTTCCAAGCTGGCCTCCAAAGCCAGTCGCCGACTGGGCATCCTCCATCGTGTGAAGTCCTTCCTTGTATGGAAGAATCACTAATCCCTACGACATAACTCCCACAAGGAAAACTCCAAACTTGGTTCTCACACAGCATTTATTAAAACTGTAGAGGGTTGTTACATGGACGTACTAATTCAAGATATTTGACTAACAAAGAACTAATCTGAACTTTAAACAAAGCATCGTTCTGCCGGTCGTGGCAAAGGCTCCACCGTGCTCTCCTCCTGTGCGCAGATCTTCTCCTCCGTGGTCAGCGCAGGCTTTTCCCTCAAAGTACCTTTTATCTAATAAAGGTTCCCCCATCCCTTTGTTGCACAAATCACCTTATTCGGGCATGGAATCCAGGCCTGGCACCGGGCCTTTGGCCCGTCAGTAAGACCTCTGGTTTCCCTCCTGAAAGCCCTTTCCTTGACAGTCGTTATCATCCCGAATGGTGAAGTACCTCTTATCGTTACACAGGAATGTTCCTGACTCCTTCATTTCACAGAGAAAACACATTTTAAGAAGAGGAGAATATAAATAATTATATGCCTCCACACTTGGCACACCTGAGCTCCTCATCACATACAAGGCTTTCATCCGCAGCTCAATGGAGTACTGCTCTCCCCTCTGGGCTGGTGCTCCTGCCTCACACCTAGCTCGTCTTCACGCTGTTGAAACAAAAGCGTTCAGAATCATTGGAATCTCCCGCGATGAAGCTAACTCCGAGGGCCTTTCACTTACTCACCGCAGGCAGGTTGGTGGTCTTTCTGTCTTCTACCGACTCCTCTCCGGCCTTGCTCCCCCAGCTCTCTCTGGGCTCTGTCCCCCAAATATTTCTACAGGTCACACAAGATCTGCCTGCAACCCTTTTATGGTTAAACTGCCAAAATCAAGACTCTCTGCTCACCTTCACTCCTTCATTCCTCTTTTCTCCCACCTCTGGAACAAACTCCCTCACTCTCTTCAATCCCACTCCTCCCTCCAGGTCTTTAAAACAGCTGTTCACCACCATCTCTTATCTTCCCCCATCCAAAACCTTGATCTTTTCTACCCCCACTAATTTCACCCCAAATCCACGTTTTTGAAATACCAACTTCTTTCCTGGAAGTCCTTGGTGTCCTTGTGTTTTTATACTTCTCCCACCCCCTCCCCCTTCCCATGCCTCCTCCCCCCCAAGCCCTCTCCCTCCCACACATCTCCCGATGTCCCTGCTTTCAAATGTTGTGTTTGTGTGCTTCCCCTCTCTCCCCATCTTGTCTACCGCTCCCTCTTTTTATATATTTTGTTTATCTGTTTGATTTTTTTTTGTGTGATAAATGTTAGCTCTTTCACGAGCCTCGATTCTGTATACCAAAAAAAAAAAAAAAGCCATCCCAGATTTCAATACAGAAAGCATGTATGGACAGAGAATAACAATGAGAAAAACATTTATACAACCGAGTTGTGTTATTGCAACCTGAGTATAACCTGTTTTAATGAAGGTGAAAATGTTTGCATGAGCAGAAAATTAAGGCAAGGTTTATTTGGTGATAAGACATCCTGGCATATATATATAGATAATCTCGCATGGTTTAAGGTTGACAAATACTTTTCTTTATTCTATGGCATGTAAAATTAATAATACCAACATTTAAATTTTCGACAATGTTATTGTTCACCCAATGCAAGATATATACTAAGTGGCATTGGTGCTGGTCAATGCATTTCATTTTCTATATAAGAAGCATTCTGGGTAAAACCAAAAAGATGACCATGGTAATATGTGCTGTGGTACACAGGTATGTGATTCCTTGTAAAGGAGAACATGAAAACAGTTAAAGTTCACAGGAAACTGTCTGCATAACTTGGTTAAATTCATGGCTTTTATGGGCTGGCAGGATGTCCTGGACTCCTAGAGGTACGCACACTCACCTGTGAACTGTCTAGCCCCGACGCAACTATAAACTTTCATCCCGGTATTTCACAAGGAGGGGGATTCATCAATGTGTGTGCCATCCATCGGATGGATGTTCTCTGGGCATCTTGTCTGCTGGCATTAGTTGGTGGACGTTAAAGATCCCACGGTGTCCTCCATGAAGAGTATTGGTGACCCATCCAGGATTGTAACCCAAGCCAAAGAAACTGCTTCCGCAGCACCGATTTGTGCACCGATTCTGTGTACAGAGCTGTATTTTAGTGCAGCGAGTTCAAAAAGGCTGTGATTAATTAAGTTAGCGATCTTGAACATTCCTATATTGTACAACAAACTGCAGCCACTCACAAAAACATTAAACGTGTTGAACAGCCATTTTTGAGCAAACACCAGCTTGTTATACGGTACATGAAATTGCAAAATAATTACACGTCAGTGTTGGAAGTGCAGAAACAATCGCTCATTCTCACTTGAAACTCAATATGGTCGATGCAAGTTGAGTCCAAAATGACCACATCTTTGATCAAAAGGCAACGACGTGTGACCATTTTATCAGAGTTTATGTGATGCTGCTACCAGCGAGAGCGACACAATTTCCTAAAGAAGCTTGTGACACATTGTTTAACCCGGGTACATCATTTAACACCAGTAAAGGTGAGCCAGCATGGATGGAGACATGATTGTCCCCACCACCACAAAAGTTTCATGTTCAGCCACCAGACTAACGGATTATGAGAGTAGAGTTTGAGGACCCCAATGTAGTTCTTGAATGTGGTTAAAAAAAGAAACCCATCAATCCACACCAGTAATGTGACTTGGTGCTCATCGAGTTGAGACAATAGGTGGAATATGGTGACGTCTGATGTCTCAAGGTGTGACTTTACTGCAAAACAAGGCTTGCTGCTAGTACAGCCTACAGGCATACCCACTCAACTCTGAGCTGTCTAGCCTGCATTTTGATGTCGACCCAGCTATAAACGGTCATTCGAGCGTTTCGCATCCATTGGAAGGATGTTAAACGGTGTTCTTCGTGAAGTATAGGTGCGGTATCGCTGGCACCCTGAAAAAGTCCAAAATCCTGCTCCCTCAGCCACGTATCTCATGTCCAGGATTGCAACCCGAGCAAAGAAATTGCTTTCAGCAGAACCGACGCTATGTACCAAGGTGCACAATCATGTACCAATGTACCATATACATGGTGCCAAACTGACCATCCATCCACAAAAGGCAAATGTTACTAAACTAACTGAGATGGGTCGAATGTTATAAATCATCCCCAATTATTTCATTTTGTCTTGTCATCTTGTGATTTTCCTTTCTTTCAACCACTCAAACAATATATACACAAAGAATTAAGTTAAGCACCCCCCCCGTTTTTTTACAACCTCGCACATTACAAGTTTGTTGTCGTCAAAACAGTGTAATATACCCATGATATTGCTATATTTTCTGGAGAAGTGATATTATGGTCACATAAAAACATAACAATCATGCCGTTTTCAATATTTTATTCTGAATAATTTAAGGTGAAATTTTTTGGGAATTTTAGGCATATTTTCACCTCAATTTAAGTATGGAGCTATAGGTCCATCACGGACAGTGTGGATGACGTTTATGTTTTCTAACGTACAGTCATTGTTCTGAGAAGACCTCTAGCGATCTTTGCGTCAATAACGTGTGTAGGACCCACGTGATCGGATCACTGACTCAACCAATCACTTTTTTTCACTTTGATCACTCAATTTCATCAATGGATAATTGCTAATGTCATACCAATCATTATTTGATCTCACATACCTTAGAATATATGCCAATGTATACATATACACAAAGAATATATATTAGGGGGTGCTTACCTTAATTCGTTGTGTAGGGGTGCTTAACTTAATTCTTTGTGTATATGTGTGGCTCTAACTTTGATGAAGAAATCAAAATATGCTTCCTGAAATGGCTGTTTTCCGATCCCAATGATTTACAGTCACATGAAAAAGTAAGTACACCCCATGTAAAGTTTTGACTTTTTCAACATATTTCAACATACAGCTATTTGATCTTCATTTCAACAATATTGATAGATAAAGGTGATATAATATAACAAATATCATGAAACATTTACATTTTGTAATCCATTGTATAATTTAAATAAACATAAATGCAAATTTTGCAGGTGGAAAAAGTAAGTACACCCCTACATTTATCACTACTTCAAATACCTAAAATTAGAATCAGGTGCACCAGCTCAGGTGCAAATGATTAGAACATCGTCAGAGAGGATCTTGGAGGAACCTGTCTTATATAAACCTCAGACATTTAGTTTGGTTTGCTCTTTGTTGTTGAAGTGTGCAGCGTCACCATGCCTCAATCAAAAGAGCTCTCTCCTTCAAAAAGAAGGTTATACATGCCTACGAGTCTGGGAAGCAATTTAAAAAGCTCTCCAAACAATTTGAAATCAATCATTCGACTGTCCGGAAGATCATCTACAAGTGGAGAAGATTCCAAACAACTGCCAACTTGTTCAGGCCAGGCCGCCCCAGCAACTTCAGCCCGAGAGCAGATAGACCGCAAGATGCTGAAAGAGGTCTCTAAGAACCCCAGAATGTCATCACGGGACCGACAGGTAGCTCTTTCCACTGTTGATGTCAAAGTGCACGAGTCTACCATTAGAAAGAGGCTGCACAAATTTGATCTACATGGGAAGTGTGCCAGGAGGAAACCTTTTCTGTCCAGAAAGAACATCAGGGCAAGACTAAAGTTTGCCAATGAACACCTCGGCAAAGACAAGCACTTCTGGAACAAAGTGCTCTGGAAAGATGAGTCAAAGGTAGAGCTATCTGGCCACAGTATCAGAAGACATGTTTGGCAAAAACCAAAGACAGCATTTGACCACAAGAACCTGATACCAACTGCAAAGCATGGTGGTGGAAATATTATGGTTTGGGGCAGCTTTGCTGCATCAGGGCCTGGGCAGCTCACCATCATAGAATGCACTATGAATTCTTCATTGTACCAGAGGGTGCTTGAGGATAATGTAAGGCCATCTGTCGGAGAGTTGAAGCTCAACCGAAGGTGGACCTTGCAACATGATAATGACCCTAAACATACCAGTAAATCCACCAAGGAAGGGCTGAAAAGAAAGAAATGGAGGGTTCTGGAATGGCCAAGTCAAAGCCCGGATCGAAATCCCATCGAGATGTGGTGGGGGGATTTGAAACGAGCTGTGCATGCAAGAAACCCCTCAAACATCGCACAGCTGAAATATTTCTGCATGGAGGAGTGGGCAAAAATTTCTCCCAGTCGATGTCAGATACTGATAGACAGTTATAAGAAACGCCTACTTGAGGTTGTTTCTGCCAAAGGGGGCAATACTACCTATTAGAGCCAAGGGTGTACTTACTTTTTCCACATGCGAAATTTGTATTTATGTTTATTTAAATTACTAGGGCATGCCCGTACTATATATATATCTAAAATTATATCCCCCCCCTCTATTTACATGAAATGGTTTGGTCCATTCGCAAAGCCAAAGCGAACGGCTTGCGAGTACGGTAGAACCCCCCCCTCTATTTACATGAAATGGTTTGGTCCATTCGCAAAGCCAAAGCGAACGGCGAACGGCTAAATCGCCATAGCTCGGTAGCTCGCTGCTCTCTGATTGGTCGAATCGTTTTTTGGACATAGCTCGGTAACTACTTGTCCGATTAATTTCAAACCTTGAAAAGGCACATCCTCGGGTCCCCAGCAATATACCTGGCAAGTTTCAAGTATATCGGACTGGTAGTTGTCGAGAAACAGCGGTCGCATACACACAGAGATTACTGGAATTATAGATAGATACAATGGACTACAAAATGTAAATGTTTCATGATATTTGTTATATTATATCACCTTTACCTATCAATATTGTTGAAATGAAGATCAAATTGCTGTATGTTGAAATATGTTGAAAAAGTCAAAACTTTACATGGGGTGTACTTACTTTTTCACGTGACTGTATACACAGAGGATGTAAAAGCACTTCCACATCCATATGGTTTAGTCAACATGTAGCAGTTAAATACCTTTTATTAATTACCTTGTAATTTATTTTATTTTATTTAAGGATAAACCACGTCAACTTCAAACCGCTTTTGTAACTTACATAATGCAGTCAATCACTCACAACACAGTTGGCATAAATTTTTCAGAATGAAGACAATAAATCGCCAGACTCAGTGGCGTAATTGTTCGAGCATCCATTCTGTGTCTGGAATGTCGGTGGTTCAACCCCGGGTTTAGTCATACCAAAGACTTAAAAAATGGTACTTGCTTCTTATTTGCTTGATGCTCAGCATTAAAAAAAGTAAGAAAGATCGAGCACATACAAATCACGCTGAGAAGACAATGGCAAACCACCCAGTATAATAATTGCCAAGCCACTGCGCTGAGGCAGCACCAATGCTCTAGATCTAGAAAGAGTCAGGAATGTACTCGTACATTGGACCAACAACATATATAAACCAACAAATCTGCCAAATCAACACAACTGAACAACAAAATAAACTTATCACTTTCATTTTTTGAAATGTGCAGCTTTACAAACACGTTTCTTCAATTGTAATGGCTGATTATGTAACGGGAACTTCACTTCATTCACCTGATTGATCAACAATGGCATGCTTGAGTGGTTCTGTATCGGGATCTTTCCCTTTAAATAATGACCCTCATAATGAAATCCTTCAGTTCTCGTGGTTAGACATTCATTTACTGCTGTCTATAGTCACTCTAGAGCAGGGGTTCTTAACCTTTTTCCCTGTCAAGACCCCCAACGGATTGCCCACGATGTCCCCATACCCCCTTCGTCAGCCTGTTTACTGACCAAGGCGCACCAAAGGTGCGCATAGCTAGGGGGGACTGGGGGCATGAATTTTTTTGATTTCTAGGTGCTCTGTGGTGCATTTTGAGGGGTGTTTTTACTTTAATTGCCTATTTTTTTGGATGAAAATTGGCCAGAGACTTACCCTTGGCCCATGAGCCGATTATGGCATATTTTTTTGGACAACCATATGACATTGACCTTCAATACTTAGGGAAAGAGTGTAACTTAAGAAAATGTGTCCCCAGCTAGAATCTATCCATAAAACTTAACATCATGAAAGTTGGAAGAAAATTAATTATCAAATTATGATTAAAAATCAAAATGTGTTTTTTGTTAATTAGGTCACAATATAAAAAAAGAAAGTCAAGGACATGCACAACTTCAGTACAATTCCACTATTATGATGCAAGAGCATCTTTTAAGGAAGGTCAAGTGGTCTTTGAGATCCTACTCTCTTAAAATTAAAATTAGGTCACTCCCACTTAAAATTACGTCAAGCTCAAATAATTGTCATCCCCATATAGATAGGTTTTATTCCCATTATTTATGGAAAATTTAATTCTGAGAATTCCAGCCAGATCCGAGGTACAGTTCGGATATTGGCAGAAAAAATGGAGAAAAACCTCAATGATGGTTTAGTACTCCTTGGGGTCTAAGACATTGACCTTTAACCCAGAGTGGTATGATGTAAATAACTGCAAATCCATCTTGCTCTAGGCGTTCGAAAGAGGGCAATTTTGTTCTGATCAGACAAATCTGTCAAGTTATGTTGAAAAACGTTAAAATGTCTATAATTTGATCATGACCTTAAAAATAGGTCAAGGTCAAAAATGATGTCAACCCCGCATACTTTATATTCACATTATTGATGCAAAATTTCATTCTGAAAGTCCCAGCCGGCTCTGAGATACAGCACGGAAATTTAGGAAATTAGAAGTGCAGGAAGAAAAAAAAAAAAAATCCTAAATGGTCATTTAGTTCTCCAAGGGAAATTTTGAAGTACAATTGAACATTGGGAGCACTAATTGTAGAAACAAACCATACAGCAGCAATATAGAGGGGTTTCAGTACCCATGATGTAATGCGTGGGCGCCCTATTGGTTGGCTTGCTTAACAAGCGAGAAAAGGTAAACAACACCGAACAAGGCCAACTAATTAGCGTAACCTTCTATTGCAGTAAATCAAAATAATGAGATAAACATGCGAGATTGTCGAGTGACTGATGCTATTGTTGCCTGCACTTGCCAGGAAAGTGAATACAACCAACGTGGCAGCACACACGCCATTATGGGATAACACCGAAAACCCTCTATCAGAAGAGGCTGAATTATGCAGTTCCTCGATCATAGACTGAGGTCTGCAGACAGACAGACAGACAGACAGAGTGACCCAATTGCTTAACCCCACTTTTCGCTTCGCACGCTGGGGTAATGAAATGTCGGTAATGGTATCCCAGATATCACATCGATGTTGGGCCTGATTGGTAAAGGTCAGAACGGTCGCAAGTGGATTTCCAACGTTGGTAATATGGTGTTAAAGTGACGTTGATTTGCCAGTATTGGGCCAACAACTGTGTGTGAGCTTTAAAGGGTTGTATATAGTACAAGTTAAGCTGTCTAATCAATATTATGCACGAGTTGAGATAACAAAAGAATATAGCCCTTGACAACACAACACACAGACAGTCAATGTGATTGTATGAAGGGACGACTACATCCTCACTATAATTAACGGACCGATGTGTGTGTGTGTGTGTGTGTGTGTGTGTGTGTGTGTGTGTGTGTGTGTGTGTGTGTGTGTGTGTGTGTGTGTGTGTGTGTCGAGCTACTCGTCCTATAGTTCTTGGCCGATTACATCCAAGCATGCTACATAGGATCACCATGAGCCCAATTAGTATATAGAGGTGTTTTATCTTTGCTGTGTGTCTTGGGGAGGGGGGAGATTGAAAATTCTCAATGTAAATGTGTATCGTGTGGCGCCGCTTTCAGGTGGGAAAGCGTATTACAAGTCCCTATCCTTTACAATCCAGTATTCCTGTCCACAAGTTTTCCAATGCAGTGAGGTGTTTTGAAATATGAGCAGTGGGCATGTGTTTGCTTCATGCACGTAACCCGGGCTTTTTTTTTCTTTCGGGAGTGATTGAGGCAGCTGTCAGTTGCCTATACACCGCCCAAATGAAGGTATGTGTCAGAAGAACGTGTTGCATGCTTGGAACAATATCGCCCGTAGAGGGGGTGGGGGGAGGTACTCTGCTAGTACATTATAAGACTCCTATCGAGGATTTAATACCCATGGAAGGTAGAAAATCAACTTATGGTTAATTTCAATTAAATAATGTTAAGGTTAGCAGACGCAATTATATCAAACTGTGCTCATAGTCAGGTTCACTATGTTAACAAATATACTTTCGTTCAAAATTTTGGTAGATTAGCAAAACTATACATTTTTGGAATATTCAGAGCATGAGGAATCCAAAAATTAATGTTTACATTTGCATAGACACCTTTGCGAAAATGACACTCAGGACAGTGATGAAGATCGTCAGGTTCACGATGTTAACAAATATAATTTCTTTCAAAATTTTGGGATTAGAAAACCTGTACATTTTTGGAATCTTCAGAGCATGGAGAATCTGAAAATCAATGTTGGCATTTGCACAGACACCTGCATGGCCGCCATTTTGGATTTTCATCATGGCTGCCATAAAATACATATTTTGCGCGATCTCGGCTTCTAGTCAACCTAGAGACTTAATTAAATATGCTAATCCTATGTTTTCTGGGTCAAGGAATCCAATAAAGGCCTCAAAATAGTGCTCAGGATTATAGGAAAGCAACAAACAAAGGTAATTGAAAACCATTGTCTTTATATTTGTGATATAACTGTATTACATAATACATGATATTGCAAGTCCTTTGAAGTTATAGGTTGTTATAGGAAGTTATAGGTAGTATCAGATTGAACTATAAGTCCTATACACAGGATCTACGAGGTCTATAGCGTTCAGGAATATGCTTTTACAGATCTTCATCACTGTCCTGAGTGTCATTTTCGCAAAGGTGTCTACGCAAATGTAAACATTAATTTTTGGATTCCTCATGCCCTGAATATTCCAAAAATGTATAGTTTTGCTAATCCCAAAATTTTGAACGAAAAAACATAGTGAACCTGACTATCAAGGCCTTTTCAGACTCAATATTTAAGTAAGCCGTCCGATGATGCTAAAGTTGGTCTGCATCCGGGTTCACTGACTGACTGACTGACTGACTGTCTCACACACACACACACACACACACACACACACACACACACACACACACACACACACACACACACACACACACACACACAATTCGTCAATACAAAAAGAACAAACTTACCCACAGCATGGATAGACAACAAAAAAACTTTTGATATTGTCCCACATTCATGGATGACACACTGCATGCAATTGTACAAGATTAACCCCCAAATAATCAAACTGATAGAGAAAGTCAAAGCATTCATTCTGTATCTCCCACGATGAAGCTGATTCTGAGGGCCTCTCACTCACTCACTGCAGGCAGGTTAGTGGTCTTTCCGTCTTCTACCGACTCCTCTCTGGCCTTGCCCCCCCCCCCCAGCTCTCTCTGGGCTCTGTCCCGCAAATATTCCTACAGGTCGCACAAGATCTGCCTGCAACCCTCTTATGGTTAAACTGCCAAAATCAAGACTCTCTGCTCACCTTCACTCTTTCAATCCTCTTTTCTCCCACCTCTGGAACAAACTCCCTCACTCTCTTCAATCCCACTCCTCCCTCCAGGTCTTTAAAGCTGCTGTTCATCACCATCTCTTATCTTCCCCCATACAGAACCTTGATCTTTTCTACCCCCGTTAATACACCCAAATTCCACTTTTTTGAAACACCAAATTCTGTCCTGGAAGTCCTTGGTGTCCTTGTGTTTTATACTTCTCCCACCCCCCCCCCCCCCCCTTCCCACGCCTCCTCCCCCCAAGCCCTCTCCCTCCCACACATCTCCCTGCTCTCAAATGTTGTGTTTGTGTGCTTCCCCTTCTCTCCCCATCTTGTCTTCCGCTCCCTCTTTTAATATATTTTGTTTGTCTGGTCGATTTGTTTGTGAAGTAAATGTTAGCTCTTTCATGAGCCACGATTCAGTATACAAAAAAAGTACACCCTTGGCTATAATAGGTGGTATTGCCCCCTTTGGCAGAAACAACCTCAAGTAGGCGTTTCTTATAACTGTCTGCCAGTCTCTGACATCAACTGGGAGAAATTTTTGCCCACTCCTCCATGCAGAATTCTTTCAGCTGTGCGATGTTTGAGGTGTTTCTTGCATGCACAGCTCGTTTCAAATTCCCCCACAACATCTCAAAGGGATTTAGATCCGGGCTTTGACTTGGCCATTCCAGAACCCTCCATTTCTTTCTTTTCAGCCATTCCTTGGTGGATTTACTGGTATGTTTAGGGTCATTGTCATGTTGCAAGGTCCATCTTCGGTTGAGCTTCAACTTTCCGACAGATGGCCTCAAATTATCCTCAAGCACCCTCTGGTACAATGAAGAATTCATAGTGGATTCTATGATGGTGAGCTGCCCAGGCCCTGATGTAACAAAGCTGCCCCAAACCATAATATTTCCACCACCATGCTTTACAGTTGGTATCAGGTTATTGTGGTCAAATGCTGTCTTTGGTTTTCGCCAAACATATCTTCTGGTACTGTGGCCAAATAGCTCTACCTTTGACCTATCTGTCCAGAGCACATTGTTCCAGAAGTGCTGGTCTTTGCCTAGGTGTACATTGGCAAACTTTAGTCTTGCCCTGATGTTCTTTCTGGACAGCAAAGGTTTCCTCCTGTAGATCATGTAGCATGTAGATCAAATTTGTGGAACCTCTTTCTAATGGTAGATTCGTGCACTTTGACAACAGTGGCAAGAGCTACCTGAAGGTCCCGTGATGACATTATGGGGTTCTTTGAGACTTATTTCAGAATCTTGCGGTCTGCTCTCGGGCTGAACTTGCTGGGGCGGCCTGGCCTGAACAAGTTGGCAGTTGTTTGGAATCTTCTCCGCTTGTAGAGGATCTTACACACAGTCGAATGATTGATTTCAAATCGTTTGGAGATCTTTTTAAATCCCTTCCCAGACTCGTAGGCATCTATAACCTTCTTTCTGAAGGCTTCAGAGAGCTATTTTGATCTAGGCATGGTGACGCTGCACACTTCAACAACAAAGAGCAAACCAAACTAAATGTCTGAGGTTTAAATAAGGCAGGTTCCTCCAAGATCCTCTCCAACGATGTTCTAATCATTTGCACCTGAGCTGGTGCACCTGATTCTAATTTTAGGTATTTGAAGTAGTGATAAATGTAGGGGTGTACTTACTTTTTCCACATGCGAAATTTGTATTTATGTTTATTTAAATTATACAATGGACTACAAAATGTAAATGTTTCATGATATTTGTTGTATTATATCACCTTCATCTATCAATATTGTTGAAATGAAGATCAAATAGCTGTATGTTGAAATATGTTGAAAAAGTCAAAACTTTTCATGGGGTGTACTTACTTTTTCACGTGACTGTATATCCAAGGAACAAAATCAAAGCAACAAACCAACTCGCAATACCAGTATTCCCGTAGAGCTGTGGAATAATAAACTGGCAACAATCAGAAATCAATAAACTGGATATCAAAACAAGGAAACTCATCACAATCCACCAAATCAATATTATAAAAGGAGCCGTGTCTGTCTGTCTGTTTGTCATGTTATAACTTGAGAATGGATCAACAGATTTCAATAAATCCAACTATGGTGGATTTGGGTAACTCCCGGGAGTGTTTGTGATCCCCCCCCAAAAATTTTTTTATCGGTACATGGACGCATGTGTATAAACTGCAAATGCCAACACGTGACCATCATTATTTGGTTATCCCTGCACGAAGAGCAGTATCTCCCAGGAATCCTTTTATTTTGTCTTCCCCCATAGATTTAGCCATCGCTTAAAAAATTGGTATTTCCTTCAGCGAAGCGACGGGTCTTATATTCTAGTATTTTACAAAAAATCAATGCATCCCGAGAATGCACCTGCCGAGACAAGGAGTAGCAGCCTGATGTAACTACACCAAGTGCACAGCATGACAACTGTAGGAGCAACAGACTACTGAATCTATTTGCAAGCAAACATCATGACAACAAACCAAAGAAGGTATCACTAACCCACATAGCATACATTTTTTTTAAAAGACAGGTGCGAATGGAAGATGTCACACAAAAACCGGAATGAGTACAGCCCCAAAAACTGCAAAAAAGAAGAAAGAAATATACAAAATGAAATATCAACAGATATACACCGATCACTGGGTAGCCTGGTGTTGGCTTAGCGGTTAGGATGCCGTCTTGGGATCCAAGGATCCTGGGTTTGAATCCCGGTCGATTGATGAATTAACACCATGGGGGTTGACTCAGCCTATCATCCTTCTGAGGTCAGCAAATTGAGTACTAGTTCACTGGTAATTCCCTGTGTGTCGCAAGAGGCGACTAACAGGGTTGGCGGTAGGAAGGGCATCCGGCTGTAAAACATTGCTACAAAAAGGGGATCACAGTGCTCCAAAAAAAGGCCAACCCCTGCTATGTGGGGAAAAATGGCCTCTAAAGGCAGTTCTGTACACCGATAACTGGGAAATTAATAAAAGAGCAGGAAGGTCAAAAAAAAAAAAGGACAAATTTGAAGTAGACAATGAAGGCTCGTTGAAATGGCTAAGAAGACTGGGATGGCTAAGAAGCACCCAACTGGGATGTAGAACAAATCATTATAAATGCCCAAGACCGAGGACACTACACCAATGGCTTTAAGAAAATGCTGGGACTGAGTCAATCTGACAAGTGCAGGTTCTGCAAGGTAGAAACAGAAAGTACAAGCCACCTTCTATCAGGATGTAAATAAAAACTCATGTCAGAGAAGCTGTACACCCAAAGGCACAAAAAGTATTTATGTTGAGTAATTCACTGGCACATCTGCAAAAGTCTCAATATCCCAGTTCCAGAAAACTCATGGAAACATGAACCAAAAGCAATAACTGAAAACAAGGAAGTAATGCTCATGTATGACCTAACAATCCCATCAAGCGTGAATACAGAAAACAAAGCATTGTGAATGTGGTACAAAAAAGAAAAGAAGGCATTGCTAATTAAGGTGTCAGTCCCCAGCGATTTGGCCTACACAACAAAGAAATCAAGAAAATGAGCAAATACCAAAAACTAAAAAATGTGCTGAAATTGAGTGCTGAAAGTGCTGAAGAATGCTGAAATTGTACCAGTGATTATTTGAACAATGGGAACGACAAAAATAACCTTACAGAGATTCTAAAATCCATCTCTGGGAATATTATGACAAACGGACTGCAATTATTGGAAGCTGTCCGTGGTTCAGTGATGATCCTCAAAAGAGCCAATGGAACAAAATGTCGAGAATAAGAAAACATCACAAACAGCTCCATGAATCATGATCCCTTACTCAAACGGAGATGGATACTTCGAGACATGGGAGGACTTTGTTCCACCTTTTGAAAAGCCACATATGGAGATGACACACACACACACACACACACACACACACACACACACACACACACACACACACACACACACACACACACACACACACACACACACACACACACACACACACACACACACACACACACACACACACACACACACACACATATCCCTCTCGTCCCTTCGGCTTTTGGAAAATGGTGAGCGAAAAAAGATGTTCAGTATTCAGGACAAAATGACTGAGGAGGATGCTATCAGGGAAGAACCATCTTGCTGCACATTTTCCGACAAGAGTATTTTGGCCCAAGTACATTACTCTGAGTGTGGACTCACTCACTGACAAATAACTGGAGACTACAGCTTTCTATCATAAACCCCCTACCAACATACTGTACATACCCCAGTCTCCCCCACCCTTACCCAGGAGCTCAGCAGACGTGGGCGTTCAGTAAACTGGACACGTGTGTTCGTGTGAAACTCGCAGTACGAAGTCGAAATGAACCATATCCGTATATGATAGACTTTCAATTTCCCTTCGTCGAAGGTGAGACCACTCATCCGAGGTCAGTGTCATCCAGTGAACTACCTCAAGCTGTCCCCAGGACACAGCACTCAACGCCACGACCGAACGTGTCCCACTCGGCTGCTGCTCACCTGCTGCATCGACTCCAGGTCTGTCCAGTGAATGCAGCAGACCCAGAGCGCCACCGTCCCGCCAATGGAGGAGTCGCGGTGATCGCATCATTTCATCAACGGCTTCCCGCATCGCCGTGCCACTTGCACCCCTCCTCTCTCAGCATCCTTGCTAATGCTCCCCCGCCCTTCTCCCTACATCCAGCAGAATCCTCCAGTCGGCTCTCTGTTCAGCTGACGCCGCTTCACCACCCAAGATGTATAAAATATTTGCTGCAGACATTTGAGCACCTGAACATTTCGGGTCTTTTTTCTGGAGCCTCGACCGCTTTCATAATCCTCCTTCCTTTGATTATCTCAATATTTCGGGGTTTTTCTGCAGCCTCGACCGTTGTCAACCAATCTCCTTTGAGCAGGTGAACATTTCAGGTTTTTCTCCTGGCGCACCGATTGTGGTTGTTTTTTTAAAGGCTGCCACAAGGTTCGTTCGTTTACTTGATTTACGTGAATGCTTTTGGGTTGATTGAACCGTAAATAAAAACTTTCCATCAATTTGTTTTTATTAATCATTATATTGTCAAACTGTGAGTGTATATAGTGTATTTATCAAATATTATTAATAAAGTGTGTCCCCTCTTGCCCTGGAGTTCTTGTACTCCAGCGCAGGGATCGAGCATGTTGGGGAAGTGATTCGACTTCTTCTCTTGGGGAAGTGATATATATATATATATATATATATATATATATATATATATATAACACAGTTTGTGTGTGTGTGTGTGTGTGTGTGTGTGTGTGTGTGTGTGTGTGTGTGTGTGTGTGTGTGTGTGTATGTGTAATGTTACCGATAGACTCCTAAACGGAGAGGCTTACGTGCTTGATATTTGGCATAGACATGGCCATTGAGCCTGGGACGAACATGGCCGAACTCAAAATATTTGACGATCCATATTTTTTATTCATATTTACCTCAGCACATTTCAGCGCACGGAATCAACGGAATCAGAGCAGGTGGGCGCTGATTCGCTCAGAGCGATCAGGTGATGACGCTATGACGCTATGAAAAAAAAAATCGCTATGACGCTATGAAGCTATGAAACGTTATGAACGCTATGAACGATATGACGCTATGACGCTATGAAAAAAAAAATCGCTATGACGCTATGAAACGCTATGACGCTATGAACGATATGAACGCTATGACGCTATGAAAAAAAAAATCGCTATGACGCTATGAAATGCTATGAAAAAAAAAAATCGCTCGCTTTACCAGGGGGCTCGCTCTCCCCCCGTTCCCCTCCCCTCCCCTTCCCCCTCCCCCTCCCCTCCCCCGCCCGGCAATGCCGGGTACTTCTGCTAGTATATATATATATATATATATATATTAGCGTGACTCGGCGTGGTCTGTGCGCCTCATCACACGTCGTTTCAGAGGGGTAGGCATCTTTGACCATTTCGTTGTCTTTTGGGTCTTCATGGTGTTTTGGGTCTTTGGGGCCATTTGGGTCTTCAGGGTCTTTTGGATACTCTGGGCCCTTAAGGATATTTTGGGCCTTTGAGGTGTTTTGGGTCTTCATGGTCTTTTGGGTCTTTGGTGTCTTCAGAGGCTTTTGGGTCTTAAGGGTCTTCGGTGTCTTTTCGGTCTTCGGGGTCTTCAGGGGCTTCAGGGGCTTTTGGGTTTTAAGGGTCTTTTGGTTCTTCTTGGTCTTTAAGGGTGTTTTGGGTCTTCGGGGTGTTTTGGGTCTTCGGGGTGTTTTGGGTCTTCGGGTATTCAGGGTCTTTTTGAGCCTCAGGGCCTTGAAGGGTATTTTCTGTCTTTGGGGTGTTTTGGGTATTTGGGGGTCTTCAGGGTATTTTGGGTCTTCTGGGGTCTTGGTGGTCTGAAGGGTCTTGGGGCAATTAAAGGGTCGTCAAAGGTCTGAGGGGTCTCAGCAGTCTTAATGCAATGAAGAGGTTGGTAATTTTATTTGAAGAAGAAGAAGACGTTTTCGTCACATATAAACATGCATAGCGACATACATAACCATATACGTTTGCTCTATTATAATAAGAGATATATATATATATATATATACACAGTCACGTGAAAAAGTAAGTACACCCCATGTAAAGTTTTGACTTTTTCAACACATTTCAACATACAGCTATTTGATCTTCATTTCAACAATATTGATCGATAAAGTTGATATAATATAACAAATATCATGAAACATTTACATTTTGTAAACCATTGTATAATTTAAATATACATAATTACAAATTTCGCATGTGGAAAAAGTAAGTACACCCCTACATTTATCACTACTTCAAATACCTAAAATTAGAATTAGGTGCACCAGCTCAGGTGCAAATGATTAGAACATCATTAGAGAGCACCTTGGAGGAACCTGTCCCATTTAAATTTCAGACATTTAGTTTGGTTTGCCCTTTGTTGTTGAAGTGTGCAGCGTCACCATTCCTAGATCAAAAGAGCTCTCTGAGGCCTTCAGAAAGAAGGTTATAGATGCCGACGAGTCTGGGAAGGGATTTAAAAAGATCTCCAAACAATTTGAAATCAATCATTCGACTGTCCAGAAGATCATCTACAAGTAGAGAAGATTCAAAACACCTGCCAACTTGTTCAGGCCAGGCCGCCCCAGCAAGTTCAGCCCGAGAGCAGACCGCAAGATGCTGAAAGAAGTCTCTAAGAACCCCAGAATGTCATCACGGGACCTACAGGTAGCTCTTGCCACTGTTGATGTCAAAGTGCATGAGTCTACCATGAGAAAGAGGCTGCACAAATTTGATCTACATGGGAGGTGTGCCAGGAGGAAACCTTTGCTGTCCAGAAAGAACATCAGGGCAAGACTAAAGTTTGCCAATGAACACCTAGGCAAAGACCAGCACTTCTGGATCAATGTGCTCTGGACAGATGAGTCAAAGGTAGAGCCTTTTGGCCACAGTACCAGAAGACATGTTTGGCAAAAACCAAAGACAGCATTTGACCACAAGAACCTGATACCAACTGTAAAGCATGGTGGTGGAAATATTATGGTTTGGGGCAGCTTTGCTGCATCAGGGCCTGGCCAGCTCACCATCATGGAATCCACTATGAATTCTTCATTGTACCAGAGGGTGCTTGAGGATAATGTGAGGCCATCTGTCAGAAAGTTGAAGCTCAACCGAAGGTGGACCTTGCAACATGACAATGACCCTAAACATACCAGTAAACCCACTAAGGAATGGCTGAAAAGAAAGAAATGGAGGGTTCTGGACTGGCCAAGTCAAAACCCGGATCTAAATCCCATCGAGATGTTGTGGGGGGATTTGAAACGAGCTGTGCATGCAAGAAACCCCTCAAACATCGCACAGCTGAAAGAATTCTGCATGGAGGAGTGGGCAAAATTTCTCCCAGTCGATGTCAGAGACTGGTAGACAGTTATAAGAAACGCCGACTTGAGGTTGTTTCTGCCAAAGTGGGCAATATCACCCATTCGAGCCAAGGGTGTACTTACTTTTTCCACATGCGAAATTTGCATTTATGTTTATTTAAATTACACAATGGACTACAAAATGTAAATGTTTCATGATATTTGTTATATTATATCACCTTTATCTCTCAATATTGTTGAAATGAAGATCAAATAGCTGTATGTTGAAATATGTTGAAAAAGTCAAAACTTTACATGGGGTGTACTTACTTTTTCACATGACTGTACATATACATACATACATATACATACATACACATATGCATATATATATATATATATATATATATATATATATATATATATATATATATATATATATATATATATATATATATATAGGCAGTCCCCAGGTTACGAACGAGTTCCGTTTTTAAGTCTGCCTGTAAGTCGAATTTGTATGTAAGTCGGAACAGTTAAGTACGGTTCACATCTAGTGTCAATTAGTCAAATGTTTGTCTTAGTATATAGTATATATTTTACCTAAAACATCTATAGGTATAAAAAACATGAAAGAAACATTGCTTAAACTGTTTAGATGGAAAAGAAAAGATAATGATTAAAGGTTAACACTTACTCTCGTTCCAATTGATGTCTTGCAAACCTTGAAACGATCATACCTTGATATATCTCTCCGAGATGATGGGCCTGGTATTGGAGAGGATGGACCTGGTGCTGCAGAGGATGGACCTGGTGCTGGAGAGGATGGACCTGGCGCTGGTCAATTTTCTTAAAGTAAACATCAAGGGTGGCTTGAACAGAGCTTTTCTCATATGTCTCGTCTACCGCTCCCCTTATTATATACTATGTGTGTCTAGTATATATTAGTATATATTGTTACAGACGCGGTTTTGGATGTTAGTTTACCGAGCGGTTTGGTATGACCGCGCCTGCACAGTTTACCCGATTATACTCGAACGTTGGCCAAATCGCGCTATTCTAAATCAATTAAGGAAAGGACACAACGGCTGGGTTAGATGACACGACACCAGGGGTACAGTTCTCAAGACCTCCGGAGGAGGTTATAATATTTGTATGCGGAACGTTTAGATTACAAGGACAAGAGGGACAGCATAGGAAGGTGGGCACTTAAACACACTTATCTTATTCCCGACAGACCACAGATAAACGGGACAAGACTGACTCACACAGGGATTGATGGCAAGGAAGGGCAGGTAGTCGATGGACAGCACAAGGTGCACCTTGGCTCAGGGACAGGATAGCGCGGTCCAAAAGATGCAGGGAGGTATCGTCGCGCTGGAGGTGGCGTCTGGTTCTCTTCAAGCTGGGGGCGCATCTCACGTCACGTCCGGTAAGTGGCTGCGTATATCCAGCGGGGAGTGACACGCCCTCGGCTCATTAGCTCCGCCCCAGATGGAATCGGCCCGCCGCTTCTTATTGGGTGCGGGGAGGGTTACCGGGCTCCAGCCTTGACGAGGAGCTGGCAGTCAGCCCCTTCGTGGTAACCCCGTCGGAGCACATGGGCAATGGCGGCTAACCAAGCCGGAGGGAGGACGCACACTCCCCGCGCGCTGTTGTTGTAGTTGTTGTTGTTGTTGTAGTTTCATGAGGAAGATGGGAGGAGGTATGGGGAGGTCGTAAACTCACTACTGGTGCCATACAATCACATTCTGGTGCAACGAAGAGTCAGAATTAATGGAAACGAGTCCTTAACTGACATAGACTAAGAATAACTAGCAAGATGTCCTATAGTTGTCTACGTGAGATGCGGTGAACCTGGGCACGACATTTAATGGGGGAAAAAGGGGAAGGTCGGTTCTACAGAGTGTTGTTTACAGACAATGGGACTAGGGAATGGGGGATTGGGGATAGTTGGGGAGTATTGGGGAAATAGGGGAATATTTACAAGCGGATATGGATGGGGGCCAAATCCCATATCCGCAACATTGCACCCTTCTCTACCTCGGGGCGTCCCGACCCGATAAATCTTTACCTACTTTAGTGTGGCACTCAGATGTAGTTCCCTCTACTATTAACTCTACCCTGAGTGCGACAGTTTTACAGATGTTCACAAATGAGTAAATATGTCCCCCTGCGACGTTGCACCCTTCTCCTCACAGAAACACACCCACAGGATAACCGAATCGCGGAAAGAATTCTCAAACTAAACATACAGCCGGTAGGGAGCATTATTTACACAAGACTACGCTGATATTTACACTACGATCCAGGACCTGTTTTTGGAGTAACACATGCAGATGTTATGCATAGAGAGAGCACGCATGCCAGCATCGATACACCAACCCACGAGTGCTCTGTGGCCTTACGGCCTTTAATAATGTGCAGAGCACCCCGTTCAAGCACCAAAAGCACCACCCCATAACACAGTCAGCACCATCCGGTGCACCAATAAAGCGTTCATAAATCACCGGTGGTGTCGCAGCCGGCCGATGTTCTGCCGCTGGTCTTGCCTTCATGTGGTGCACTTGGCCTTCTTGCTTCTTTCAAAAATAAAGAAAGGCGCCAACCGCGTCCATTTCTTTATTGTGGCCGTCAGGGGGCCAACTATTACTGGTTCACCTGCATGGCATAGGTGCCACGTTGACCCATAGGTCCATCAACGGGTGGTGCTTGCCCGCAAAAGACTGCGGTCCATGGTGGGCGGCCACAAACATTGCGGTCCATATGGTGTATCGATCCCGGCAGCAAGCAGCGAAAGTGCAGGCCCACAACTGCGGAGCCAGCACCTCTCTCTCCTCTCTCTCTGCCCCAAAGCCAGATCCTCGGAGGTGGGAGACAAAAGAAAAGACAAGTGAGTAAGGTGGTAAGGGCGCAAAAGTGCACGCAATGTAAGGTAATGCACACTGGGGGCACATGGGAACCAGGTGAGACAGGTACGTTCCTACCGTACGCCCCCCCGCCCCCCACCAGGTAACCTACATTGCCCCTCCCTTACCCCTTACTGTATCCACAAAACACAACACTACCCATAAACATCTACTTTACAAATCAACATACGTCCCTACTGTCTTCCCCGTTCCTCCCATAAACCAAATTCGTCTTCTCTCCCTCCTAACCAATCAAATTTGCCATCTCCAACTCAACATCATAATTTGCCATCACCAATTCATCATCAGTCCCTCCTAGGGAGGGAAAGATGGAATCACCCCAATGTCTCATCCACGTCGTGATGCGTCTCACCAATCCACACAGCAATTCTCACTTCCTGCAACACAAAACAAAGAAAACACAGGTGTGGAGTCATCATCACCACAGGTAAGTGGCTGCGTATGGTGCGACAGGTTCATCAATCCTAACTATTTCCTAAATGACTTTAACAACTTTACACTACCCGGGGTCTTTCCCTGCCAATCCATTGGCCCTCTTACACTATGGGTTCTAAAAACCAATTCCCATTGACCAAACTGTGGTGCTTTTCAATTTGGGGTCTCACTCCCCCGATTCATCTCCCGGTGCCCTCGCACAATTTCTGGGCTGTGGCGTGTACCTCTCCCAGCGGGTCTACCCACCTGCACACCTCCACCACTGCAGTTGCCTCCGAGCTTACCTGCTCCTTACCCTAACCTAACTACCTGGGGAAGGCCATCTGGCGCTCTCCCCACTCGGTGCCTTCTCTGGCACTGGGCTACCCGGGTCCGTCCTCCGGATCCTCGGGCCCCACTGACACTAACAGCTCCCAGAGCCCACCTGCGGCCTCACCTGGCCGACATCCTCACAGTGGTGGAGTGCCCAACCAACTACACACACTAACAGGCCACACGCCCAGCCATTTCCACAACACTAATGCACCCATCCACAATACCATTCTGCAACCGCACCACAAATGCCAATATCCAACCACAATTTACCTATACCCTCTACCTAACACTTACACTACCCGCCCCGGGTACTCGTGAAAGGGGTCCACTCTTCCCCCATCCACACCTTCGCACCATGCACACCACTCCGTACCACTTACTCCAACTCTCTCCACACACCTGTACTTGCACACCTGTGCTCTCACTCTTGGTGCCGCCTGCACCCTTCTCTCCCCAAGCGCATTCGCGCTGATCCACAACACTCACTACTCATCCACTGCTCCACACACCTGTCCAGTTCTCACACCTGTGCAATCACACCTGTTCAATTCTCAACACACGGCATCATCTCATCTAACTACTCCCCTCTGAAACTTGCGCTTCCCAGTCGCCCCTTTTAAATTATTGCGCTCCCTCGTCATTATAATCCACACTAATCTACCTGCGTCCCCACTACAGGTATCAAGTCTCCTACTTAAATCTTGTCACCTGATGTCATCTTCTAGGGCCCTATCAATATCCTAACCCACCCGGGCTAGTTTTCACTGCCATACACCCCATAATCTATTGCGCATTTGCCCCACCATGGGAAGGGTGGCAGGGATGCCACCCTTACCCACCGGGCCCATCGCTCACTACCAATTTTGCACATCAAATTTCAACAAATCAAAATTTTGCCAATCACTGCCCATTATCTGCCAATCACTACTGCCAATCCTTTGCCAATCATCAAATTTTGTTTTTTTTTCTTCTAATTTTGGGTCCAAAACACTAACCTCATCACACAGTCTACTCACTAATGCCTCTCGGTGCGCTAATTAACTTCTAAAGCTCGGCTTCGTACAGCCAAGCCATGAATGCGGGTTGTGTTGTGCCAGCGGCTGGACGCGTCCGGCACTCGGTGCAGGGAAGGAGGTTTACCCGGCCCGAGATCCCACGCACCATCTCGGCACGGAGCCATCCCATGGCTCGATCTCGACCTGCCGGAATGCCTCAACAAAAAGTGGTCGCCATGACGACCCTTCCTATCCAGCCGCCCGCTCCGCCTAGTGGAGCACGGACGCGGCCGTTCAAAGCGAGGCCCAGCACGCACCGAGGGCCCGATTCGGCTAAAAGTCGCTCTAACCGCTAACCCGTTTAACGTCGATGCTTCACCTGCATGCTTACACCCCGCAGCCCGTTCCTTGCTCACACATCCAGCCGTTCCCATGCTCCTCGTACCTTTCCTTACACACCCAGGTACACTCATTCCACTCACAGCCTTGGTCACACACCTGACCACCGAACACTTTGGCACACATTCGTTGGTCGCACACCTCACCAACACACCTCTTCGCGCCCCCTCCTCAGTCACCTCCTCTGTGACAATCACAGGTGTGGCCTCACTCGCACACCCAACCACGTGCCTCACTACCAATTCCAGCGTGCATTCCCACACACGCTCTACCATTCCAGGTGTGCTTCCTTTCTCACCTGTCACAACCAACTCACGCTCCTTGTCACTCTCACTACTCTCACCACCACTCTTGACAACGCACTCACCCTTACTCTTGACAGCGCACTCTTTCCTCATGCACCTGTCCATTACACACCTTTCTCGCGCACACTCTTGCGCACACTCTCCCGTCACACCCTCTGTAACACTCACCACAGGCGTGCATTCTTCCTTGCCTTTGACAGCGCACTCTTTCCCCATGCACCTGTCCGTCACACACCTTTCTCGCGCACACTCTCCCGTCACACCCTCTGTAACACTTACCACACCGCGCTTCCATGTGCTCCCTCGCACACGCGCTACGACCGACTCACTCTCGCTAGCACCCTCACTCCTTGGCACGCACTTTTTCCTCACACACCCCAGAGTCGGACTTTCTCGCACACCTCCCTTTTCGCACACCAGACCTGTCGCACACTTCACCAACGGCCTCTCACGAACACCCGGGTCCATCTCGACCCCCAAGCTTCTTAAATCACCTGGCGCATCATACGCACGACCATATTGGTCACCACTTACACCGGGTCCTCTTCCTCTTCGCTTCTACTCCATCACCTGCGAATCCCTCATCCGGTTAATGAGCACATCATCACGATCCAAACACAGACTTTGGACCAATTCTTTTACCTCCTCCTTTATCTCTTTCTTATCCTCTCTCCGTCGCTTCTTAATTTCGCTCACCCCTTCTTCCACTTCTTCTAATTTCTGCTTCACCTCCTTCATCTCCTCGTGCGCCCCTTTAAGTTCTTCCTCTAACTCCACTTTATTTTTTTATATGTGCTCCCGCACCTCCCGCTCTTTAACCTCCATCACCTCTACCACCTTGTTCATTTTCCTCGTCAAGTCCTCATGTACCGTCTGACACTCTTTTTTAATTACCCCTACGTCCTTTTTCATCTCCTTCTGTGTCGATTTTAACCCCTCTATTACCGCTGTGTTCTTCTTTACCTGTTCCCCCAACTCCTTTTGTCCCACTGTCAGTTGTTCTACTCCCAGCGTCAACTCCTCTATACCACCTTGCAATTTTACAGTCCCCTTTCTCACCTCCTTCTCCATGCTCTCCTTACAGTGCCTCACCTCCTCGCGCACTCCTCCGACCTCCTCACTCACACCTCTTCTGATCTCCTCTCCCATCACTTGCATCTCCTGCCCAGATGCCACCCTCATCTGCTCCATTTCCTCCCTGTGAGCATCCAGTTTGGTTTCTACCCCCATTCTGACCCCCTCTATCTGCTGCCCCATTTGGTTAACTTCCCTTTCCGCTTGGTCCCTCATGTCCCTCAATTTGCCTTCCATCCTGTTTTCTAACCCCTCTAACCCATTTTTCACCTCTTTTATCCCGTTGTCTAACCCCTCAAATTTGTCGTCTAACTTCCCAAATTTCTTGTCTAATCCCTTAAAATTATTGTCTAACCCCTCAAATTTGTCGTCTAACTTCCCAATTGCTGACTATTAGCCCTCATATCGTCCTTCTGCAGGTTGAGGGACGCCTGCATTTGCGCCATAAATTGCTCCATGAGGGCCTGCATTTGGGCCATCCCTCCCACTTGTGCAGCGGGTGCGGCCGCCGTAGCTATGTGCGAGGCGCCATTTTGCGCGCCCGCAACCTCGTGCGTGACGACGCTATTTTGCGAATCTGCTACCCTCACTGCTTCGCTCTCCTCTTGTCCCTCAATTTGGTCCTGGATCGACCCTGCCTCACTCTCTTCTACCGGAACCCAGCCGTCTTGGTCTGCCATAGCGCGACTTTCAAAATTCGGGTTTTTATTTTTTTTTGTAAAACACAATTAAATTTCGCTGTTATAATTTCGAGCGCATGAAACACGCTCCGGATCGAATCCCACTTCCCGACACCAAATGTTACTCTAATAGTACAATTGGTGTCCCAAAATTTGGGCCTAACAAATTTAGTCCCAGGTCCGAATCCAACTCCTCGACACCAAATGTTACAGACGCGGTTTTGGATGTTAGTTTACCGAGCGGTTTGGTATGACCGCGTCTGCACAGTTTACCCGATTATACTCGAACGTTGGCCAAATCGCGCTATGCTAAATCAATTAAGGAAAGGACACAACGGCTGGGTTAGATGACACGACACCAGGGGTACAGTTCTCAAGACCTCCGGAGGAGGTTATAATATTTGTATGCGGAACGTTTAGATTACAAGGACAAGAGGGACAGCATAGGAAGGTGGGCACTTAAACACACTTATCTTATTCCCGACAGACCACAGATAAACGGGACAAGACTGGCTCACACAGGGATTGATGGCAAGGAAGGGCAGGTAGTCGATGGACAGCACAAGGTGCACCTTGGCTCAGGGACAGGATAGCGCGGTCCAAAAGATGCAGGGAGGTATCGTCGTGCTGGAGGTGGCGTCTGGTTCTCTTCAAGCTGGGGGCGCATCTCACGTCACGTCCGGTAAGTGGCTGCGTATATCCAGCGGGGAGTGACACGCCCTCGGCTCGTTAGCTCCGCCCCAGATGGAATCGGCCCGCCGCTTCTTATTGGGTGTGGGGGGCTTACCGGGCTCCGCCCTTGATGAGGAGCTGGCAGTCAGCCCCTTCGTGGTAACCCCGTCGGAGCACATGGGCAATGGCGGCTAACCAAGCCGGAGGGAGGACGCACACTCCCCGCGCGCTGTTGTTGTAGTTGTTGTTGTTGTTGTAGTTTCATGAGGAAGATGGGAGGAGGTATGGGGAGGTCCTAAACTCACTACTGGTGCCATACAATCACATTCTGGTGCAACGAAGAGTCAGAATTAATGGAAACGAGTCCTTAACTGACATAGACTAAGAATAACTAGCAAGATGTCCTATAGTTGTCTATGTGAGATGCGGTGAACCTGGGCACGACATTTAATGGGGGAAAAAGGGGAAGGTCGGTTCTACAGAGTGTTGTTTACAGACAATGGGACTAGGGAATGGGGGATTGGGGATAGTTGGGGAGTATTGGGGAAATAGGGGAATATTTACAAGCGGATATGGATGGGGGCCAAATCCCATATCCGCAACAATATTATATACTAGCATCAATCTTTGATGCTTGAGGGCATTTTGCCATTGTCAGAGAAGACGGCAACTGGTGTTAGTGTTCTTTTACAGGGGGTTGGTGGCTATGTTAAAGCTCCTCTTAATGTCATCCATTTAGAGTCTGAGTTGGTGTCATGACCTGTGGGGTCACTGTGGGGTTACAAGCCACTCTTCATGTAGAGGGAATCTCTTTTATTATCGGGAATGATTTGGCCGGTGGTCGAGTTTCTGGTAATCCGATGTTGGTTGAAAAGCCCAGTATGGAAAATAACACAGCACAGTTAGAGCAGGAGATTCCGGGTATCTTTCCATCCTGTGCAGTGACTCGTGCTATGGGTAGGAAGCGCTCTGAAGAGAAGGAGAAGGAAGGTGATGTGGATTTGGGTTCCTTAGAGATATTGGAGGAAAAGTCTGGAAGAGATAATAGGAAAGGGAGTGACATCAAGGAACTGAAGGAAAAGGTGGCATCTGGACCAAAAGAGGACCTGGTGTGTCCGTCGGAGATATCTGGGAACGAGGCTGAACAAACGGTGCTGGTCCAAAAAAGACTTGTTGAAGAACAACACACAGATTCGGAGCTCCGGAGTTTGATTGGTAAAGCCGTTACAGAGGAAGAGGCTATGAAGATACAGGTCTGTTGGTTACTTCATGAAAGGGGAAATACTCATGAGGAAATGGAGACCACCATAGGTGCCAGCAAACGATGAGTGGAAAGTTCATTACCAAATTGTGGTGCCACCGCCATACCGGAAGGAGATATTGAGTTTGGCACATGAGACTCCTTTGGCCGGGCACCTTGGAGTGAACAAGACATGTGACAGTATATTGGTACATTTTTCCTGGCCAGGATTGCGACGTGATGTGGCGGAGTTCTGTAAATCTTGCCATTCTTGCCAGCTGGTGGGAAAACCTAATCAGAAAGTCCCATCCGCACCTTTAAAACCAATTCCAGCTTTAGAAGAGCCATTCAGCCGAGTCATTATTGACTGTGTAGGCCCTTTACCTAAAACTAAGGCTGGACATCAGTATTTGCTGACCATCATGTGTGCTTCAACAAGGTTCCCAGAGGCAGTGCCTCTTAGAAAAATTACTGCGGCAGTTATTGCGAAGGCCTTGATTAAATTTTTCACTTTGGTTGGCCTACCTAAGGTCATCCAGTCTGATCAGGGTTCCAATTTCATGTCAATGCTTTTTCAGCTAGTGGTACACCTGTTGGGAGTGGAGCAGGTAAGATTAAGTACTTACCATCCCGAGAGCCAAGGGGCCTTGGAAAGGTTTCACCAGACATTGAAGAATATGATCAGAACGTATTGTTTTGAATGTGACAAGGATTGGGATGAAGGAATACCCTTATTGTTGTTTGCTACGAGGGAATCTGTTCAGGAGTCATTGGGATTCAGTCCTTTTGAACTTGTGTTTGGACACGCAGTTTGAGGACCATTGAAATTGGTGAAAGAACAGTGGCTATAGGAGGAGTCGCAGTCAACAGTGGTAGACTGGTAGAGTATGTGTCAACGGTTACGCACAGATTGGCAAAGGCTTGTGAAGTTGCGAGAAGAAACTTGAAAGTGACACAGGATAAAATGAAAGTGAGACATGACAAGAAATCTCAGATAAGAAATTTCAGTCCTGAGGACCGGGTGTTAGTGTTGCTTCCTGTTCCAGGTCAGCCACTACAGGCTAGATATTTTGGTCCCTATGCAATCGAAAAGAGGGTTAATGAAACAGATTACGTGGTGACAACTCCTGACCGACGGAAAAAGCGGCGGCTGTGTCATGTCAACCGACTGAAGAAATATTATGAGAGGAAGCCTGTGAAAAAAATGGTTCCTGTCTCACCTGTCGTGCCTGTAGTCGGGGTGCAAGAGAATCCAGGGTTAAAACTCTTCAATGATCACAACCCCTTAACCTTCATTCAAAAAATGAAAAATAAAAATCAGAGGTTGATGAGATGGAGTTTGGCTTTGCAGGAGTTCAACTTGGAAATTGAGCAGTAAAGGGCAGGGACAATGTCGTTGCGGATGCTTTACCCAGAGTGAACTAACTTTTAAAATTCCTGTAGGTTGTTTGGAAGTTTTGTTGCTTTATTCTGGGGAATATTAATTATTGTTGCTCACGTGAATTGATCATTTGGGGGTGAGTTTTACTTTTGTTTGTTAAAAGGGTTTTTGCATGAAAAGAAAGTTTTCACTATGTTCAAACTTTCTTTCTTGAGGGGGAGAGTGTTACGGATTCGTCACTTCCGTCGTTGTGGTTTTCATCCGCTGTAAGCATTTTTGGTTCCATGTACTATTATTGTCATCGTTTTAGTGAAATGGAGATAACTGTTTGCAAAAGGTGAAAAATTAGTGTTTTAAATGAAACCGGAAACCGGATCGGGGGGGAACAGGAAGAAGAAGAGGAGGAAGAAAGGCGGAGCAAGAGAGGTCGGGAAGAAAAGCCGAGCTGCTTTGAGGTCTCGAGGAGATGCTGGCGAACGGGGGTCACGAGCGAACTTTGGGTTTCCTGGGAAAGGGATTCCTGTGACAGAGTGGTTATCGCTGTGACAGATAAACCTGCGTGACAGGTTTTGTGGTCGATTCCGAAGAGAATCGTTGTTGGAGTGCAGGTACGCCTTCAGTACGGGCCCGTCGGCCATTTTGCCTCACTCCCGCCAATTTCGCATCGCTCCAGCCTTTTCACCGCGCTCCAGCCATTTCACCGCACCCAGCCGTTAACCTGGTTTGCGTGTGTAACGTGGATTTCGATGGGGAATTTGTGGTTATCCGTTTGAGAGCCATTGAACGTTCATACCCGAAGGTGTGATTTCCCAGTCGCCTTTTGAGGTCACCTTTGCGCATCTTTGCAGCGTGACTGTCAGCCGAACTGGATTCTGGTCTCGATACGACATCGTTCTTCCGATCACCGGAGCGTGGATCGACTTTAGCTTGATGCCGGGACAGAGACTTGGGGAATGTTCTTTTCGCTCACTTGGAGCACAGTGAGTTATATTGTACAAAACTGATGGTACCATCATAGGAATGATATATTTGTTGTACAACTGATTAATATTGTTCTTGTGCTGTTATTCTTGTGTGACCTTAATACAACACTTGTTTTTTGGTAACAATTGGTGTGGTTTCACCATTGGTCATTGACACACAGAATAACACATCTTTCTGCCGTGACTCCTTTCAGGGCTCGGAGGTACACCGTGACCGGGGTTTGGAGAGGAGCACGTAACAATATATATATATATATACATATATATACATATATATACATATATATACATATATATACATATATATACATATACATACATATATATACTATATACATATATACATATACATACATATATATACTATATACATATATACATACTATATACATATATACATATATATACATATATATACATATATATACATATATATACATATATATACATATATATACATATATATACATATATATACATATATATACATATATATACATATATATACACATATATACACATATATATACATATATATACATATATATACATATATATACATATATATACATATATATACATATATATACATATATATATATAATGGTATCTGTAATCTGGTTCTCCAACCTAATGAGCGGACAACATGACGTCATCGCCATGCACGTCCGCCTTGCCTGCAAAGTTCCAGAGGAACCATCTAGCAGTGCGTCATTACGGATTATAAATACAGATACTGTCACAAGTGCATGCAAAACTCACAGTTACCGACCTGGTTTCGCCCTTGTTGGGGCTTCATCAGGGCAACGCAGTGAGGCTTTCCATACACTTGTAACTCTGTGACCCTTTCGGTTTTTATATCAGTCACTATGCGACCTTCATATGATCAGTGGAGAACCGCCAGCAAGGTGTCCCATACAGCTGCTGCTGCACCTTGCTGGGAGCGATAAGCACCGCCTGCCACGCGGTGACGTTATCTCTGGTATCCACTCATCATATGGAGTCGACCTGGTTGCGGTTGGGAGTTACAGTATCTGTATTTATAATCCGTAATGACGCACTGCTAGATGGTTCCTCTGGAACTTTGCAGGCAAGGCGGACGTGCATGGCGATGACGTCATGTTGTCCGCTCATTAGGTTGGAGAACCAGATGACAGATACCATTATTAGTAACTCCCAACCGCAACCAGGTCGACTCCATATGATGAGCGGATACCAGAGATAACGTCACCGCGTGGCAGGCGGTGCTTATCGCTCCCAGCAAGGTGCAGCAGCAGCTGTATGGGACACCTTGCTGGCGGTTCTCCACTGATGATATGAAGGTCGCATAGTGACTGATATATATATATATATTCTGCGGATTACTGCGGACTGCGGATTCGGGGTCGGCGCTCCCCTTACCATGGGGGGGGGGGTTAATCCCCTTGTCTTTTAAGCTGGCCGCCCCCCCCCCGATCCTGGAAATTATAACGCTCCTTTCCAGTCGAGATTGGCCAGGGTGATTGGTCAATGGAGTCCCAAATACCTAAGTGTCAATCCGACCGCAAAGCAGGGAGATAATTCTCGCTCGGACCGTGGACAAGGTGGAAATTGCCGAGCGGTTTAGCAATCCGAAGCCCGAGCCATTAACAATAGACTAACCCGATCCTGAGCGGTTTCCGAATCGTGCCACAGGTACTCAATTGAGAAAAGACGTCAACGATCGAATGAGAGGAAATCAGAGTAAAGGGAAGAACAAATAAGATTTATTAATTATGTACAATGACCCAAGGAAGAGGAAACGAAAGGGAAAGAATGTACAAGAAGAAGAAGAAAGAGCAGACACAGGGCAACCTTAACTATACAGTCTTACTTAATTAACCCCAAGACAAACAGACTGGTAGGGGAGGAAGGTCCAGGCAGATGGTAGGGCGTTGAGGTCCCGCTCCGGTCCACTCGAGTCCGGCTCCGGGTCCGCGGCGAAGAACGGCCGGCAGCTTCACGTGGCGTTGGCGCACGACCGGACCTTTTCATATGCGAGGGCTGGACTCCTGCGTACGTAATATGTGCGCCTGTTGCCTCTCTCAATGTTCATACGCGCCTTTCAAACGAGATCAATCACCAGGTGCGCTCCGCGCAGTTCGTACTATTCGAGCTCTCACCGCGGAGTCCGTCCACAATGGCCTCCCCTCGCGCAGTCCTTCTGTTCGCAATGGCCTCCCCTCGCGCAGTCCGTGAAAGGGCTTGGCGTGTGTGCTTATATAGTGCGCTTAGAGATGAAGCTGCGTATCCTCGCACTCCGCCCACCGGTGAGCTCACCTCAGCCCTGGTTGGTCAGCCGACAGGGCTACGCCTCGTTCTGGGCGCTCTGCCCCCTTCTTCTCCGGCTTGACCGCGTGCGTAATGGCGGCGCTAAGGCAGCGAACGCTGCTGGCAAGGCGCGTACCATAATTTGGGGAGAGGCAAGCAGCAAAATGAACGGAACTGAAAAGGACCTATCTTATTTAATTAATACAATGCAGATTCAACTATTGGGAACACAGCCTTATCTGAAACACATATTAAGGAAATAACTGACAAGTTCCTATGGTGTCCAACGTGTTGCTTGTGGACTAACTATGGGTGCTCCTATTACCTTTTACAAATGGAATATTTACAAGAGTTATTTACCAAGTGAGGGTTCTAAAAACAGCAACACTGCACCCTCCTTTCCTCCAGGCACGTCCCGTGCCGACAAAACTTTAACTTAGTGTGACACTTAGGTGTGGTAACCCTCTACTTTTAACCTCACCCTGAGTGCGACAGTTTTAAAAATTAAGTATGTCCCGCCTGCTGCGTTGCATTCTACCTATCAGACTCATTCCCACAGACTAACCGAATTGCGGAATGGTCTTCAAAACTAAACATAAAGCCGGTGGGGAACATTATTTACAAGATTACTATTAATTTGATTATTTACAAAACTCGAACCCAGGACCTGTCTTTTTGGGAAACAAAAGCAGATGTTTTTGATAAGAGGAAACTCACTGCACTGCACTGCACTGATACACCATACCATATGCACCAATCAACCACATGCACCAAAAGCACTATAAAGCACCACAACACAAAAAATGCACCAGGAATGAAAATGCACCAAACACATTTCAAACAGTAATAATAATCATGGTGTCCGATGTCTTCTCAGCTGGGCCGGCTGCTGGGCCGCTGGTTCTGGCTGCTTTCTTGCTTGCTGCCTATATAATAATCAGAAAGGGCACACATCGCGTCCACTTTTTTAAATTACAGCCAGCAGGGCCAACTGAGGTGGTCCACCTGCATGGCATAGGTGCCACCTTAACCGTGGTCCGCAAGCAAGATGCTGCAGCAATGACCGGTCCCCAGCAGAGGTGTCAGGCCCCAGTACGTGGGGTCCATTGGTGGTGCTATGCCACAGAATGTGTGGTCCATATGGTGCATCAGTGCAGGCCGGAGGCAGCGGAGGTGCGGGCACACAACTGCAGTCACCTGCGCACTCCCCCCGGACCCAAAAGAAACAAGTCCGTGAGTGGGGGAAGGAGGACAAGCAAAGCAGCGGGGCAAGATCGCAAGGGTCCACATTAATACAAGATAATGCAAGGTGAGGTGCGCCGAAGAGCGAGCCGAGAAAGCTCGTCCCTAACTTACGTCCGTCCGTCCCCCCCCCCCCCCCCCCCGTCACCTAATCTACACTTGCCCCTACCCCGTATTTACACAATCTACACATTTATCAAATCCGTCGCTATGTCTTGTCTTCCCCATATCTCCCCTAAACCAAATTCCTCATCAATCCCAATTCCTCATCAATCCTTCCTAAGGAGGAAGAGATGGAACATAAACAATGTCTCACCCACGTCACGATGCGTCTTAGACCCCCTTTACACAGGGCTGCGACCTTTGTGCCACCCTCGAACGACCAAAAAATGGCCAGGACGCTCAATGGTCGCCTAAACCCAGAAAATCCTGTTTCTATGTAACTGCTCCAGCGATCCTTGTGCCTCCCTTGAACCACCAAAAATGCAATTGTCGGGCATTTTCATGGCGATCTACGAGCGACCTGTGCGTCCACTGCGCCACCTGCCTGCTTCCCCTGTGCAACCTACGGCAACCAACGCGATTAGAAGCTACATAGGCGACCCCCGAGCAATGTTTGGGCAACCATTGAGCCTCCTCTGTGCCATCATCGGCAACTAACGGCGACCACTGGGTGACCATTCAGCCATGCTTCTGCCTCCTAGGCGACCCTTGAGCATTGTTTGGGAGACGCCTGGTGACTGCTGGGCAACCTGGAGTGCCTGGGTATATATATGCCCTGATTCTGGCGCTTTTCCATCAGTTTCATCCTAGCTGCCAAAGTGAGAACATCTCCAGAAGATAAAGATTTTGGGATGAACAACCAACTCCTCTTGCATACTGCCATCTTACAAGGTCACCAAGCACTGCTGGTAAACCAAATGGCCATTGCTGTCCTTAGAAGAAGGATGGACAGGCACAGAAGAAGGAGACCACGAACCTGGTGGGTCCACCCCTGGCTGACACAACAGAGAAGGTTACAATTCGGGGACTACAGCCAACTGATGCAAGAACTGCGGCTAGAAGATGAAGGGTCATTCTACAATTACTTTCGAATGGAGCCAGCGATGTTCGATGAACTCCTCCAAAGGGTTGGCCCAAGAATTACAAAACAAAATACCAATTGGAGAGCAAGTTTGGAGCCTGGTCTGAAGCCAGCTGCGAACCTCAGGTTCCTTGCTACTGGGGACAAGTACCCTACCCTCCAGTACCAGTATCGTGTGTCACATAGCACTATCTCTATCTTTGTGCCAGAAGTTTGCAGAACAATCCGAGAAGAGTATAAGAATGAAGTTGTCAAATGCCCAAGAAACCCCCAAGAGTGGCAGACTGTTACAGATGACCTTGGCCATCAACATGGGTATCTTCATCCCCTTCACCTTGGTCTTGAGGACCTTTATTCTCTTGACTTTGGGCAGCATGCGCTCCACCATTAGATCCACCACCTTGGCCAGCAGGGACTTCTTCTTGGCGATCACCATGGCCAGCAGGACCTTCTTCTTCAGTAGTCCTGGCACCTCTGCGGTTCTTTGCCCTTGGTCTTGTGCACTTCTTGGGAGGCATGATGTCTTGTGCCTGTTGAGTCTGGAGACTTTCTTGAGTCGAGTTGTTCACCATTCACTGCAAACACAATGAACCACTGCAGGTACCAGCCCTCTATTTATAGGCAGGCTGAGGAAGCACTACAGGTGGCTCAAAGGAGGCAGAAGGGAGGCAAAAGCTTTGCCATGGTGGCTCAAGGGTTGCCGTGGTCGCCGAATGGAGGCACAGCGGTCGCCATAGTCATCGTTCAATGCACGCTATTGGTCGCCCAAAGGAGGCACAAGGGAGGCAGAAGCATCGCCCAGATTGACAGGAAAATTTGCAGCAGAATGCCTCTATTACCTGGCGACCAATGGGCGACCACTGTGCCTGCATTCTGCAACCACGGCAATGCTTGTGCCTCCCTTCTGCCTCCTTTGAGCCACCTTTGAGCAACCAACCTCCTCGGCGACCTTTGTGCGACTGTTTTGAACATGTTAAAAAATTTACGGCGACCATGGCGATGTCTGACCCTCCTGTGTACCACCTTTGAACGACCTAAGCAACCATTCTGCCTCCTTTGAGCCTCCAACGGCGACCTGGCAAATTTTGTGGTCGCACAAGGGAGGCACAAAGGTCGCCATCCTGTGTAAAGGCCCCCTTACATACCAAATATTTGCCAAACCTGCTGTGGAGTCCTGTCACCTTGGTGAGTGGATGCGGATGGTGCGAAGAGATTTCCACTCATAAACGATACCTCTAAATGACATTACCACACTTTACACTACCCGGGGTCTTTCCCTGCAAAACCATTGGCCATCACAACTCTATGTGGTTCTAAGAACCGAACTCCCATTGAACATACTGTGGTGCTCTCCAATTTGGGGTCTCACTCCCCCGATTCTACTCCCTGTGCCCTTGCACAATTTCAGGGCTGGGTCGTGTGGCTCACAAGCAGGTCCGCTCACCTGCACACCTCCGCCACTATACGTCGCCACCCGAGCTTACCTGCTCCTCACCCTAACCTGGGGAAGGCCCTCTGGCTCTCTCAGCCCACTACCGCCCTCTCTGGCGCCGGGCTACCCGGGTCCTCTCCATAGGATCCTCGCGCCCCATTGAACCCTAACTGGCTCCCAGAGCCTACCTGCGGCCTCCCCTGGCCGACAGACTAACAGTGGCGGAGTGCCCATTTAATCTTTCTTACTAACAGGCCACACGCCCAGCCATTTTACTCCACTAATGCACCCATCAAGCAGTACTCTGTTACTTTCGCACCACAGATGTCAATATCCAACCACAATTTACCTACTCCCTCTACCTACTTTTAAACTACCCTCCCCGGGTATTCGTGAGGGGTCCGTCCTTCCCCCATCCACTTCCTTCACAACCTACACTCCACTCCACATATTCCACAATACTCACTCCACACCATCCATTCCATACTCAATTTACTCCAGACCATCTATTCCATACAACCATTTTCCACTTGCATGCCATGCAAGTCAATCACTCAATGCACAATCACACCCATTCTCAATACTCTGCTCAATACACTTCCACTTCTCCAAACCATTGCCTCATTTCATCACCAGCACTACCGGGAACTTCCATACCAATTCCTCATTTCATCACCCTCACTACAAACACACTGCATCATCTAATCTAACTATTGCCCTTCTAAGGTTAGTGCTTCCCTGTCACACCATTAAACTATGCACATCCCACATCATTAACATCCATCTAAACTATTCTACGTCCCCACTACTTGTACAATGTCACTACTTAAATCTTGTTACCTATTGTCATTTTCTAGATCCCTATCCATTTATCCTAACCCTCCCGGGCTAGTTTACACCGCCATACCCCGTAAACCTATAGCTCCTCTGCCCCAAAAAGGTGAGGTGAATGGTAAAACTACCATTCGCCATCACTACTGCTACCATCAAATGTCCACTATACTTGAGCCTCGGTGCGGGAAATACATTCTCATAGCTCGACTTCGAAAAGCCGGCTATCTGTGCGGATGGTCAGTCTACTGTAGGTTGGGTCCGTCCGGCATCGATTCTGGGGAGGAGGTTTTTTGTCGGGTCAAGGCTCCAAGCACCATCCCTACGCAGGGCCTTTCACTCCCATGCGCGGTGGCCCGGTCTTTAACGGCCGGAGCACCGCCACCACAAGGGGGCGCTGCTCCGACCCCTCCTACCTCCCCTCGAACCGGGCCGGTCGCCTTGCCTGGCAAAGCGCGGAATCGACCGTACAGGGCGGAGCCCGGCGCGGATCGGGCATGGCGGTTCTTGATAAACCGCCGCAGCTACGACCTCCGCCGGTCCCCACAGCACACAAAGAACACCGCGCACCGAGAGCTCGCGTCGGCTAAACGTCGGCCTAACCGCTATCCCGGTTAACGTCGATGCCCGACTCGCATGCTCACATCTACACGCGACTCTTCCCATACTCATACATCTAGGTGTCTCCATACACTCCGTTATTGCACTTTCTCTTGCCTTCTCTTCCGCTCCACACTCAGGTGCACACCACTCGCTGCTCGCACGCTCCATAACACACCTTTCTTCCCCGCACTCCTCACGTGCACTCACCCTCGGTACGTTCTCCGTACCACCCATGGGGGTGCACTCTTGCATCCACCCATTCAGCGCACACCTACCCACGGGTGTGCAATCCCTCGTCGCACACCCAATCACGCACTCCACAACCAACTCAGGTGTGCATCTTCGCACACTCGCCACAACCAACTCACACTCCGTGTCACTCTCACTCAACCCACTTTCACACTCTAACACACTCACTCCTCGGCGCACACTTTTTTCTTACACACGCGCCATTCATCTTCACACAGCGCACCACGGTCCTTTCACCAACGCCCGGGGTACGCTGGGATCCCAAGCGCGCGAAAATTCTTTTTGCGCTAAACACTTTCCCGCAAAATCTTTTCGTGCCATATACAGCCCGGCTTACCTTTGGGATCCTCTTCTCCACACGCACCTGCAAACTTCCATTGGGGTTAAGCACGGCATCATGATGTGAGCACGGACTTTGCACATATTCCATTTCTTTCTCCCGTGAGTGCTTTTCTAAGTCTGTCTCTTCCGCTCCAATTTCCACTATTGGTTCGGTTTTAATTTATTTTTCCTCGACGACCGCTGGCTCTAATAAAATTTTCACTTCTACCTCGGTGGTCGCCGGCTTCCCCATACCCTGGGTCGCGATTTCTATACCCGTCCACGTGACTTCGCTTTGCTCACCTTCGCTCAACCCGCGCTCCTCTAGCCGCGTTACCTCGTCGCGTACAAATGCGACCTCCTTGCTTGCCCTGCGGTTAACCTCCCTCTCCAATTATTTTGCCTCATACGTGGCTTTGTCCCTCGCCAACCCCTCGTTAATTTATTGGGCTTGACCACCCATGTCCTCCAATTGTCCCCCTAATTTGTGCTCTAATCCTCCTAATTTGCTTTCTAACCCCCCAATTTGCCTTCCCATGTCATTTCTCAATTCACTAATTTGACCTCCCATATCATTTCTTAATTCACAAATTTGACCTCCCAATTGCTCTCCCATTTTGTTTTCCAAATTATTTAACCCATCTTTCATTTGTTTCAGGTGACCACCCATTCTTTCGGTCAATTCACACCTGCTCCCCCTTACCTCGTCCCTTATTTCTTTCATTTCCCTACTTCTTTTTTCATTGTCGCACTTCAACTCCGCCATATATTCGCTGAACCGTGCCATGAACTGCTGCATGTCAAAGCCCGTTGGTACAGCGGGCTCGGCTACCGCGGCCATGTGCGAGACGCCACCATTTTGTGTGCCTGCGACCTCCTCTACCACACCTTCATTATT
>NC_136271.1:75225746-75264246 GCF_964187855.1 Myxine glutinosa | reverse complement strand
CCAAAAAGTGTTTTTGCCACACCAACACAAGTGCGAAAAGTGGTTTTTCAACAATAACACAAGTGCGAAAAGTGGCTTCCTTCACCAAAACAAGTAGGAAAAGTGAGTTTTCAACACTAACACAAGTGTGAAAAGTGGATTCCGACACCAACACAAGTGCGAAAAGTAGTTTTTCAACACTAACACAGGTGCGAAAAGTGCTTTTTCGACACTAATGCAAGTGCGAAATGTGCTTTCCGACACCAACACAAGTGCGAAAAGTGGTTTTTCAACACTAACACAAGTGCGAAAAGTGGTTTTTCAACACTAACACAAGTGCGAAAAGTGGTTTTTCAACACTATCACAAGTGCAAAAAGTGTTTTTTCCACACTAATACAAGTGCAAAAGTGGTTTCCTGCACCAACACAATTGCGAAAAGTGGTTTTTCAACACTTACACAAGTGCGAAAAGTGGTTTTTCAACACTAACACAAGTGCGAAAAGTGGTTTTTCAACACTATCACAAGTGCAAAAAGTGTTTTTTCTACACTAATACAAGTGCAAAAGTGGTTTCCTTCACCAACACAAGTGCGAAAAGTGGTTTTTCAACACTAACACAAGTGCGAAAAGTGGTTTTTCAACACTAACACAAGTGCGAAAAGTGGTTTTTCCACACTAATACAAGTGCAAAAGTGGTTTCCTGCACCAACACAAGTGCGAAAAGTGGTTTTTCAACACTAACACAAGTGCGAAAAGTGGTTTTTCAACACTATCACAAGTGCAAAAAGTGTTTTTGCCACACTAATACAAGTGCAAAAGTGGTTTCCTGCACCAACACAAGTGCGAAAAGTGGTTTTTCAACACTAACACAAGTGCGAAAAGTGGTTTTTCAACACTATCTCAAGTGCAAAAAGTGTTTTTTCCACACTAATACAAGTGCAAAAGTGGTTTCCTGCACCAACACAAGTGCGAAAAGTGGTTTTTCAACACTAACACAAGTGCGAAAAGTGGTTTTTCAACACTAACACAAGTGCGAAAAGTGGTTTTTCCACACTAATACAAGTGCAAAAGTGGTTTCCTGCACCAACACAAGTGCGAAAGTGGTTTTTCAACACTAACACAAGTGCGAAAAGTGGTTTTTTCAACACTAACACAAGTGCGAAAAGTGTTTTTTCCACACTAATACAAGTGCAAAAGTGGTTTCCTGCACCAACACAAGTGCGAAAAGTGGTTTTTCAACACTAACACAAGTGCGAAAAGTGGTTTTTCAACACTAACACAAGTGCGAAAAGTGGTTTTTCAACACTAACACAAGTGCGAAAAGTGGTTTTTCAACACTATCACAAGTGCAAAAAGTGTTTTTCCCACACTAATACAAGAGCAAAAGTGGTTTCCTTTTTTGGTTTCAAAGTGGTTTCAAAAGTGTTTCCTGCACCAACACAAGTGCGAAAAGTGGTTTTTCAAGACTAACACAAGTGCGAAAAGTGGTTTTTCAACACTAACACAAGTGCGAAAAGTGTTTTTTCCACACTAATACAAGTGCAAAAGTGGTTTCCTGCACCAACACAAGTGCGAAAAGTGGTTTTTCAACACTAACACAAGTGCGAAAAGTGGTTTTTCAACACTAACACAAGTGCAAAAAGTGTTTTTTCCACACTAATACAAGTGCAAAAGTGGTTTCCTGCACCAACACAAGTGCGAAAAGTGGTTTTTCAACACTAACACAAGTGCGGAAAGTGGTTTTTCAACACTAACACAAGTGCGAAAAGTGGTTTTTCAACGCTATCACAAGTGCAAAAAGTGTTCTTTCCACACTAATACAAGTGCAAAAGTGGTTTCCTGCACCAACACAAGTGCGAAAAGTGGTTTTTCAACACTAACACAAGTGCGAAAAGTGGTTTTTCAACACTAACACAAGTGCGAAAAGTGGTTTTTCCACACTAATACAAGTGCAAAAGTGGTTTCCTGCACCAACACAAGTGCGAAAAGTGGTTTTTCAACACTAACACAAGTGCGAAAAGTGGTTTTCAACACTAACAAAAGTGCGAAAAGTGGTTTTTCAACACTAACACAAGTGCGAAAAGTGGTTTTTTCCACACTAATACAAGTGCAAAAGTGGTTCCGACACCAACACAAGTGCGAAAAGTGGTTCCGACACCAACACAAATGCGAAAATTGGTTTGTCCACACTAACACAAGTGCAAAAGGTGGTTTCCTGCACCGACACAAGTGCGAAAAGTGCTTTTTCCACACTGATACAAGTGCAAAAAGTGGTTTGTCGACACTAACACAAGTGCAAAAAGTGGTTTCGTACACCAACACAAGTGCGAAAAGTGGTTTTTGAACACTAACACAAGTGCGAAAAGTGGCTTCCTTCACCAAAACAACTACGAAAAGTGGGTTTTCAACACTAACACAAGTGCGAAAAGCGGTTTCCTACACCAACACAAGTGCGAAAAGTGCTTTTTCCACACTGATACAAGTGCAAAAAGTGGTTTTTCAACACTAATACAAGTGCAAAAAGTGGTTTCCTACACCGACACAAATGCGAAAAGTGGGGTTTCATCTATAACACAAGTGAGAAAAGTGGTTTTTCAACACTAACACAAGTGCGAAAAGTGGTTTTTCCACACTAATACAGGTGCGAAAAGTGGTTCCGACACCAACACAAGTGCGAAAAGTGGTTTTTCAACAATAACACAAGTGCGAAAAGTGGCTTCCTTCACCAAAACAAGTAGGAAAAGTGGGTTTTCAACACTAACACAAGTGTGAAAAGTGGATTCCGACACCAACACAAGTGCGAAAAGTAGTTTTTCAACACTAACACAAGTGCGAAAAGTGCTTTTTCGACACTAATGCAAGTGCGAAATGTGCTTTCCGACACCAACACAAGTGCGAAAAGTGGTTTTTCAACAATAACACAAGTGCGAAAAGTGCTTTTTCCACACTAATACAAGTGCGAGAAGTGGTTTCCTCCACCAACACAAGTGTGAAAATTGGTTTTTCAACACTAACACAAGTGCAAAAAGTGGTTTCCTCCAGCAAGACAAGTGCGAAAAGTATTTTTTCAACACTAACACAAGTGCGAAAAGTGGTTTCCTTCACCTAGACAAGTGCGAAAGGTGGGTTTGCAACACCAACACATGTGAGAAAAGTGTTTTTTCCACACGAATACAAGTATGAAAAGTGGTTTCCTGCACCAACACAAGTGCGAAAAGTGGTTTTTCAACACTAACACAAGTGCGAAAAGTGGTTTTTCCACACTAATACAAGTGCGAAAAGTGGTTTCCTACACGAACACAAGTGCGAAAAGTGTTTTTCCCAAACGAATACAAGTGCAAAAAGTGGTTTCCGACACCAACACAAGTGCAAAAAGTGGTTTTTCAACACTAACACAAGTGCGACAAGTGGTTTCCTGCACCGACACAAGAGCGAAAATTGGTTTGTCGACACTAACACAAGTGCAAAAAGTGGTTTCCTACACCGACACAAGTGTGAAGAGTGGTTTGTCGACACTAATACAAGTGCAAAAAGTGGTTTCGTACACCAACACAAGTGCGAAAAGTGGTTTTTGAACACTAACACAAGTGCGAAAAGAGGCTTCCTTCACCAAAACAAGTGCGAAAAGTGGTTTGTCGACACTAACACAAGTGCAAAAAGTGGTTTCCTACACCGACACAAGTGTGAAGAGTGGTTTGTCGACACTAATACAAGTGCAAAAAGTGGTTTCGTACACCAACACAAGTGCGAAAAGTGGTTTTTGAACACTAACACAAGTGCGAAAAGAGGCTTCCTTCACCAAAACAAGTGCGAAAAGTGGTTTGTCGACACTAACACAAGTGCAAAAAGTGGTTTCGTACACCAACACAAGTGCGAAAAGTGGTTTTTCAACACTAACACAAGTGCAAAAAGTGGTTTCCTCCACCTACACAAGTGCAAAAAGTGGTTTGTCAACACTAACACAAGTGCAAAAAGTGGTTTCGTACACCAACACAGGTGCGAAAAGTGGTTTTTCAACACCAACACAAGTGCAATAAGTGGTTTCCTACACCGACACAAGTGAGAAAAGTGGTTTTTCAACACTAACACAAGTGCGAAAAGTGGCTTCCTTCACCAAAACAAGTGCAAAAAGTGGGTTTTCAACACTAATACAAGTGCAAAAGTGGTTTCCTGCACCAACACAAGTGCGAAAAGTGGTTTTTCAACACTAACACAAGTGCGAAAAGTGGTTTTTCAACACTAACACAAGAGCGAAAAGTGGTTTTCAACACTAACACAAGTGCGAAAAGTGGTTTTTCCACACTAATACAAGTGCAAAAGTGGTTTCCTGCACCAACACAAGTGCGAAAAGTGGTTTTTCAACACTAACACAAGTGCGAAAAGTGGTTTTTCAACACTAACACAAGTGCGAAAAGTGGTTTTTCCACACTAATACAAGTGCAAAAGTGGTTTCCTGCACCAACACAAGTGCGAAAAGTGGTTTTTCAACACTAACACAAGTGCGAAAAGTGGTTTTCAACACTAACAAAAGTGCGAAAAGTGGTTTTTCAACACTAACACAAGTGCGAAAAGTGTTTTTTCCACACTAATACAAGTGCAAAAGTGGTTCCGACACCAACACAAGTGCGAAAAGTGGTTCCGACACCAACACAAGTGCGAAAATTGGTTTGTCCACACTAACACAAGTGCAAAAGGTGGTTTCCTGCACCGACACAAGTGCGAAAAGTGCTTTTTCCACACTGATACAAGTGCAAAAAGTGGTTTGTCGACACTAACACAAGTGCAAAAAGTGGTTTCGTACACCAACACAAGTGCGAAAAGTGGTTTTTGAACACTAACACAAGTGCGAAAAGTGGCTTCCTTCACCAAAACAACTACGAAAAGTGGGTTTTCAACACTAACACAAGTGCGAAAAGCGGTTTCGTACACCAACACAAGTGCGAAAAGTGCTTTTTCCACACTGATACAAGTGCAAAAAGTGGTTTTTCAACACTAATACAAGTGCAAAAACTGGTTTCCTACACCGACACAAATGCGAAAAGTGGGGTTTCATCTATAACACAAGTGAGAAAAGTGGTTTTTCAACACTAACACAAGTGCGAAAAGTGGTTTTTCCACACTAATACAGGTGCGAAAATTGGTTCCGACACCAACACAAGTGCGAAAAGTGGTTTTTCAACAATAACACAAGTGCGAAAAGTGGCTTCCTTCACCAAAACAAGTAGGAAAAGTGGGTTTTCAACACTAACACAAGTGCGAAAAGTGGATTCCGACACCAACACAAGTGCGAAAAGTAGTTTTTCAACACTAACACAAGTGCGAAAAGTGCTTTTTCGACACTAATGCAAGTGCGAAATGTGCTTTCCGACACCAACACAAGTGCGAAAAGTGGTTTTTCAACAATAACACAAGTGAGAAAAGTGCTTTTTCCACACTAATGCAAGTGCGAGAAGTGGTTTCCTCCACCAATACAAGTGTGAAAATTGGTTTTTCAACACTAACACAAGTGCAAAAAGTGGTTTCCTCCAGCAAGACAAGTGCGAAAAGTGTTTTTTCAACACTAACACAAGTGCGAAAAGTGGTTTCCTTCACCTAAACAAGTGCGAAAGGTGGGTTTGCAACACCAACACATGTGAGAAAAGTGTTTTTTCCACACGAATACAAGTATGAAAAGTGGTTTCCTGCACCAACACAAGTGCGAAAAGTGGTTTTTCAACACTAACACAAGTGCGAAAAGTGGTTTTTCCACACTAATACAAGTGCGAAAAGTGGTTTCCTACACGAACACAAGTGCGAAAAGTGTTTTTCCCAAACGAATACAAGTGCAAAAAGTGGTTTCCGACACCAACACAAGTGCAAAAAGTGGTTTTTCAACACTAACACAAGTGCGACAAGTGGTTTCCTGCACCGACACAAGAGGAAAATTGGTTTGTCAACACTAACACAAGTGCAAAAAGTGGTTTCCTACACCGACACAAGTGTGAAGAGTGGTTTGTCGACACTAATACAAGTGCAAAAAGTGGTTTCGTACACCAACACAAGTGCGAAAAGTGGTTTTTGAAGACTAACACAAGTGCGAAAAGAGGCTTCCTTCACCAAAACAAGTGCGAAAAGTGGTTTGTCGACACTAACACAAGTGCAAAAAGTGGTTTCCTACACCGACACAAGTGTGAAGAGTGGTTTGTCGACACTAATACAAGTGCAAAAAGTGGTTTCGTACACCAACACAAGTGCGAAAAGTGGTTTTTGAACACTAACACAAGTGCGAAAAGAGGCTTCCTTCACCAAAACAAGTGCGAAAAGTGGTTTGTCGACACTAACACAAGTGCAAAAAGTGGTTTCGTACACCAACACAAGTGCGAAAAGTGGTTTTTCAACACTAACACAAGTGCAAAAAGTGGTTTCCTCCACCTACACAAGTGCAAAAAGTGGTTTGTCAACACTAACACAAGTGCAAAAAGTGGTTTCGTACACCAACACAGGTGCGAAAAGTGGTTTTTCAACACCAACACAAGTGCAATAAGTGGTTTCCTACACCGACACAAGTGAGAAAAGTGGTTTTTCAACACTAACACAAGTGCGAAAAGTGGCTTTCTTCACCAAAACAAGTGCAAAAAGTGGGTTTTCAACACTAATACAAGTGCAAAAGTGGTTTCCTGCACCAACACAAGTGCGAAAAGTGGTTTTTCAACACTAACACAAGTGCGAAAAGTGGTTTTTCAACACTAACACAAGAGCGAAAAGTGGTTTTCAACACTAACACAAGTGCGAAAAGTGGTTTTTCCACACTAATACAAGTGCAAAAGTGATTTCCTGCACCAACACAAGTGCGAAAAGTGGTTTTTCGACACTAACACAAGTGCGAAAAGTGGTTTTTCAACACTATCACAAGTGCAAAAAGTGTTTTTTCCACACTAATACAAGTGCGAAAAGTGGTTTTTCAACACTAACACAAGTGCGAAAAGTGGTTTTTCCACACTAATACAAGTGCAAAAGTGGTTTCCTGCACCAATACAAGTGCGAAAAGTGGTTTTTCAACACTAACACAAGTGCGAAAAGTGGTTTTTCAACACTATCACAAGTGCAAAAAGTGTTTTTTCCACACTAATACAAGTGCAAAAGTGGTTTCCTGCACAAACACAAGTGCGAAAAGTGGTTTTTCAACACTAACACAAGTGCGAATAGTGGTTTTTCAACACTAACACAAGTGTGAAAAGTTGTTTTTCCCACACTAATACAAGTGCAAAAGTGGTTTCCTGCACCAACACAAGTGCGAAAAGTGGTTTTTCAACACTAACACAAGTGCGAAAAGTGGTTTTTCAACACTAACACAAGTGCGAAAAGTGTTTTTTCCACACTAATACAAGTGCAAAAGTGGTTTCCTGCACCAACACAAGTGCGAAAAGTGGTATTTCAACACTAACACAAGTGCAAAAAGTGGTTTTTCAACACTAACACAGGTGCGAAAAGTGGATTTGCCACACTAATACAAGTGCAAAAGTGGTTTCCTGCACCAACACAAGTGCGAAAAGTGGTTTTTCAACACTAACACAAGTGCGAAAAGTGGTTTTTCAACACTAACACAAGTGCGAAAAGTGGTTTTTCAACACTATCACAAGTGCAAAAAGTGTTTTTCCACACTAATACAAGTGCAAAAGTGGTTTCCTGCACCAACACAATTGCGAAAAGTGGTTTTTCAACACTTACACAAGTGCGAAAAGTGGTTTTTCAACACTAACACAAGTGCGAAAAGTGGTTTTTCAACACTATCACAAGTGCAAAAAGTGTTTTTTCCACACTAATACAAGTGCAAAAGTGGTTTCCTTCACCAACACAAGTACGAAAAGTGGTTTTTCAACACTAACACAAGTGCGAAAAGTGGTTTTTCAACACTAACACAAGTGCGAAAAGTGGTTTTTCCACACTAATACAAGTGCAAAAGTGGTTTCCTGCACCAACACAAGTGCGAAAAGTGGTTTTTCAACACTAACACAAGTACGAAAAGTGGTTTTTCAACACTATCACAAGCGCAAAAAGTGTTTTTTCCACACTAATACAAGTGCAAAAGTGGTTTCCTGCACCAACACAAGTGCGAAAAGTGGTTTTTCAACACTAACACAAGTGCGAAAAGTGGTTTTTCAACACTATCACAAGTGCAAAAAGTGTTTTTTCCACACTAATACAAGTGCAAAAGTGGTTTCCTGCACCAACACAAGTGCGAAAAGTGGTTTTTCAACACTAACACAAGTGCGAAAAGTGGTTTTTCAACACTAACACAAGTGCGAAAAGTGGTTTTTCCACACTAATACAAGTGCAAAAGTGGTTTCCTGCACCAACACAAGTGCGAAAGTGGTTTTTCAACACTAACACAAGTGCGAAAAGTGGTTTTTCAACACTAACACAAGTGCGAAAAGTGTTTTTTCCACACTAATACAAGTGCAAAAGTGGTTTCCTGCACCAACACAAGTGCGAAAAGTGGTTTTTCAACACTAACACAAGTGCGAAAAGTGGTTTTTCAACACTAACACAAGTGCGAAAAGTGGTTTTTCAACACTAACACAAGTGCGAAAAGTGGTTTTTCAACACTATCACAAGTGCAAAAAGTGTTTTTTCCACACTAATACAAGAGCAAAAGTGGTTTCCTTTTTTTGGTTTCAAAGTGGTTTCAAAACTGTTTCCTGCACCAACACAAGTGCGAAAAGTGGTTTTTCAACACTAACACAAGTGCGAAAAGTGGTTTTTCAACACTAACACAAGTGCGAAAAGTGTTTTTTCCACACTAATACAAGTGCAAAAGTGGTTTCCTGCACCAACACAAGTGCGAAAAGTGGTTTTTCAACACTAACACAAGTGCGAAAAGTGGTTTTTCAACACTAACACAAGTGCAAAAAGTGTTTTTTCCACACTAATACAAGTGCAAAAGTGGGTTCCTGCACCAACACAAGTGCGAAAAGTGGTTTTTCAACACTAACACAAGTGCGGAAAGTGGTTTTTCAACACTAACACAAGTGCGAAAAGTGGTTTTTCAATGCTATCACAAGTGCAAAAAGTGTTTTTTCCACACTAATACAAGTGCAAAAGTGGTTTCCTGCACCAACACAAGTGCGAAAAGTGGTTTTTCAACACTAACACAAGTGCGAAAAGTGGTTTTTCAACACTAACACAAGTGCGAAAAGTGGTTTTTCCACACTAATACAAGTGCAAAAGTGGTTTCCTGCACCAACACAAGTGCGAAAAGTGGTTTTTCAACACTAACACAAGTGCGAAAAGTGGTTTTCCACACTAACACAAGTGCGAAAAGTGGTTTTTCAACACTAACACAAGTGCGAAAAGTGTTTTTTCCACACTAATACAAGTGCAAAAGTGGTTCCGACACCAACACAAGTGCGAAAAGTGGTTCCGACACCAACACAAGTGCGAAAATTGGTTTGTCCACACTAACACAAGTGCAAAAGGTGGTTGCCTGCACCGACACAAGTGCGAAAGTGCTTTTTCCACACTGATACAAGTGCAAAAAGTGGTTTGTCGACACTAACACAAGTGCAAAAAGTGGTTTCGTACACCAACACAAGTGCGAAAAGTGGTTTTTGAACACTAACACAAGTGCGAAAAGTGGCTTCCTTCACCAAAACAACTACGAAAAGTGGGTTTTCAACACTAACACAAGTGCGAAAAGCGGTTTCGTACACCAACACAAGTGCAAAAAGTGCTTTTTCCACACTGATACAAGTGCAAAAAGTGGTTTTTCAACACTAATACAAGTGCAAAAAGTGATTTCCTACACCGACACAAATGCGAAAAGTGGGGTTTCATCTATAACACAAGTGAGAAAAGTGGTTTTTCAACACTAACACAAGTGCGAAAAGTGGTTTTTCCACACTAATACAGGTGCGAAAATTGGTTCCGACACCAACACAAGTGCGAAAAGTGGTTTTTCAACAATAACACAAGTGCGAAAAGTGGCTTCCTTCACCAAAACAAGTAGGAAAAGTGGGTTTTCAACACTAACACAAGTGCGAAAAGTGGATTCCGACACCAACACAATAGCGAAAAGTAGTTTTTCAACACTAACACAAGTGCGAAAAGTGCTTTTTCGACACTAATGCAAGTGCGAAATGTGCTTTCCGACACCAACACAAGTGCGAAAAGTGGTTTTTCAACAATAACACAAGTGCGAAAAGTGCTTTTTCCACACTAATACAGGTGCGAAAATTGGTTCCGACACCAACACAAGTGCGAAAAGTGGTTTTTCAACAATAACACAAGTGCGAAAAGTGGCTTCCTTCACCAAAACAAGTAGGAAAAGTGGGTTTTCAACACTAACACAAGTGCGAAAAGTGGATTCCGACACCAACACAATAGCGAAAAGTAGTTTTTCAACACTAACACAAGTGCGAAAAGTGCTTTTTCGACACTAATGCAAGTGCGAAATGTGCTTTCCGACACCAACACAAGTGCGAAAAGTGGTTTTTCAACAATAACACAAGTGCGAAAAGTGCTTTTTCCACACTAATACAAGTGCGAGAAGTGGTTTCCTCCACCAACACAAGTGTGAAAATTGGTTTTTCAACACTAACACAAGTGCGAAAAGTGGTTTCCTTCACCTAAACAAGTGCGAAAGGTGGGTTTGCAACACCAACACATGTGAGAAAAGTGTTTTTTCCACACGAATACAAGCATGAAAAGTGGTTTCCTGCACCAACACAAGTGCGAAAAGTGGTTTTTCAACACTAACACAAGTGCGAAAAGTGGTTTTTCCACACTAATACAAGTGCGAAAAGTGGTTTCCTACACGAACACAAGTGCGCAAAGTGTTTTTCCCAAACGAATACAAGTGCGAAAAGTGGTTTCCGATACCAACACAAGTGCAAAAAGTGGTTTTTCAACACTAACACAAGTGCGACAAGTGGTTTCCTGCACCGACACAAGAGCGAAAATTGGTTTGTCGACACTAACACAAGTGCAAAAAGTGGTTTCCTGCACCGACACAAGTGCGAAAAGTGGTTTGTCGACACTAACACAAGTGCAAAAAGTGGTTTCCTACACCAACACAAGTGTGAAGAGTGGTTTGTCGACACTAATACAAGTGCAAAAAGTGGTTTCGTACACCAACACAAGTGCGAAAAGTGGTTTTTGAACACTAACACAAGTGCGAAAAGAGGCTTCCTTCACCAAAACAAGTGCGAAAAGTGGTTTGTCGACACTAACACAAGTGCAAAAAGTGGTTTCCTCCACCTACACAAGTGCAAAAAGTGGTTTGTCAACACTAACACAAGTGCAAAAAGTGGTTTCGTACACCAACACAGGTGCGAAAAGTGGTTTTTCAACACCAACACAAGTGCAATAAGTGGTTTCCTACACCGACACAAGTGAGAAAAGTGGTTTTTCAACACTAACACAAGTGCGAAAAGTGGCTTCCTTCACCAAAACAAGTGCAAAAAGTGGGTTTTCAACACCAAAACAATTGCGAAAAGTGTTTGTTCCACACTAATACAAATGCGAAAAGTGGTTTCCTGCACCAAGATAAGTACGAAAAGTGGTTTCCTACACCAACACAAGTGCGAAAAGTGGTTTTTCAACACCAACACAAGTGCAAAATGTGGTTTCCTACACCGACACAAGTGCGAAAAGTGGTTTTTCAACACTAACACAAGTGCGAAAAGTGGTTTCCTACACCAACACAAGTGCGAAATGTGGTTTTTCAACACCAACACAAGTGCAAAAAGTGGTGTCCTACACCGACAGAAGTGCAAAAAGCGGTTTTTCAACACGAACACAAGTGCGAAAAGCAGTTTCGTACACCAACACAAGTGCGAAAAGTGGATTTTCATCTATAATACAAGAGCGAAAATTGCTTTTTCCACACTGATAGAAGTGCAAAAAGTGGTTTTTCAATACCAACACTGCGAAAAGTGGTTTTTCAACATTAACACAAGTGCGAAAATTGGTTTTTCAACAATAATACAAGTGCAAAAAGTGGTTTCCTACACTAACACAAGTGCGAAAAGTGGTTTCCTACATCAACACAAGTACGAAAAGTGTTTTTTCAACAGTAATACAATTGCAAAAAGTGGTTTCCTCCACGAACACAAGTGCCAAAAGTGGTTTTTCAACACTAATACAAGTGCAAAATTGGTTTCCTACACCGACACAAGTGCGAAAACTGTTTTTTCAACAGTAACACAATTGCGAAAATTGCTTTTTCCACACGAATACAAGTGCGAAAAGTGGCCTCCTTCACCAAATCAAGTACGAAGAGTGGGTTTTCAACACTAACACAAGTGCGAAAAGTGGTTTCCTACACCAACACAAGTGCGAAAAGTGGTTTTTCAACACTAACACTAGTGCAAAAGTTTTCAAGTGAGAACGGGGTATAACACATCCACCAAATATATATATGCGCCAAACTAACACATCTGCCAAACTAACACATCCATCAAACAAACACATACGCCACACAAACACATCCGCCAAACAAAAACATCCGCCAAACAAACACATCCGCCAAACAAACACATCCGCCAAACAAACACATCTGCCAAACCAACACATCCGCAAAACAAACATATGCGCCAAACAAACACATGCACCAAATAAACACATCTGCCAAAAAAACACATCCGCCAAACAAACACATGCGCCAAACTAACACATCTACCAAACTAACACATCCGCCAAACTAACACATCTACCAAACAAACACATCCGCCAAACTAACACATCCGCCAAACAAACACATGCGCCAAACTAACACATCCGCCAAACGAACACACGCGCCAAACCAACACGTCCGCCAAACCAACACGTCCGCCAAACCAACACATCCGCCAAACCAACACATCCGCCAAACCAACTCATCCGCCAAACGAACACATCTGCCAAACTAACACATCCACCAAACTAACACATCCGCCAAACTAACACATCCACCAAACAAACACATCCGCCAAACGAACACATCCGCCAAACTAACACATCCACCAAACAAACACATGCGCCAAACAAACCAATGCGCCAAACAAACACATCCACCAAACTAACACATCCGCAAACTAACACATCCACCAAACCAACACATCTACCAAACCAACACATCCACCAAACTAACACATCCACCAAACTAACACATCCGCCAAACTAACACATCCACCAAACTAACACTCCGCCAAACTAACACATCCGCCAAGCTAACACATCCGCTAAACTAACACATCCGCCAAACAAACGCATGCGCCAAACTAACACATCCGCCAAACAAACACATGCAGCGCAAAACAAACACATCCGCCAAACAAACACATGCGGCGCAAAACAAACACATCCGCCAAACAAACACATGCACCAAACTAACACATCCGCTAAACTAACACATGCGCCAAACAAACACAACTGCCAAACTAACACATGCCACAAACAAACACATGCGCCAAACGACCTCGCCACCTCACCTATAACCTTCCTGGGTCCCGTCCCGACATTTTAAGGTTCTTTTTGAATGAATTGACTACTATAATTCAGCTTTTACTCATGGACGTAGAAGATTGACTACTATAATTCAGCTCAGCTTTTAATTGCAAAATGGGCCCAGCCTGGCCAAGGCGGCCTCGACCGGCCTCACCACCTAGCCTATAACCTTCCCGGGGCCCGTCCCGACATTTTTTGTTTCAGAGGTTTCCTCCGATCTTTCACCGTTCAGGAGATTATCGCGTGCAGACAAACAAACAAACAAAACTTTATTTTATATATATAATATACAGTCACGTGAAAAAGTAAGTACACCCCATGTAAAGTTTTGACTTTTTCAACATATTTCAACATACAGCTATTTGATCTTCATTACAACAATATTGACACATAAAGTTGATAGAATATAACAAATATCATGAACCATTTACATTTTGTAGTCCATTGTATAATTTAAATAAACATAAATGCAAATTTCGCATGTGGAAAAAGGAAGTACACCCCTGCATTTATCACTACTTCAAATACCTAAAATTAGAATCAGGTGCACCAGCTCAGGTGCAAATGATGAGAACATTGTTACCGAGGATCTTGGAGGAACCTATCTTATTTAAACCTCAGATATTTAGTTTGGTTTGCTCTTTGTTGTTGAAGTGTGCGGCGTCACCATGCCTAGATCAAAAGAGCTCTCTGAGGCCTTCAGAAAGAAGGTTATAGATGCCTACGAGTCTGGGAAGGGATATAAAAAGATCTCCAAACAATTTCAAATCAATCATTCGACTGGCCGGAAGATCATCTTCATGTGGAATTTCCAAACAACGGCCAGCTTGTTCAGGCAAGGCCGCCCCAGCAAGTTCAGCATGAGAGCAGACTGCAAGATGCTGAAAGAAGTCTCTAAGAACCCCAGAATGTCATCACGGGACCTACAGGTAGCTCTTGCCACTGTTGATGTCAAAGTGCATGAGTCTACCATTAGAAGAAAGAGGCTGCACAAATTTGATCTATATGGGAGGTGTGCCAGGAGGAAAACTTTGCTGTCCAGAAAGAACATCAGGGCAAGCCTAAAGTTTGGCAATGAACACCTAGGCAAAGACCAGCACTTCTGGAACAATGTGCTCTGGACAGATGAGTCAAAGGTAGAGCTATTTGGCCACAGTACCAGAAGACATGTTTGGCGAACACCAAAGACAGCATTTGACCACAAGATCCTGATACCAACTGTAAAGCATGGTGGTGGAAATATTATGGTTTGGGGCAGCTTTGCTGCATCAGGGCCTGGGCAGCTCACCATCATAGAATCCACGATGAATTATTCATTGTACCAGAGGGTGCTTTAGGATAATGTGAGGCCATCTGTCGGAAAGTTGAAGCTCAACCGGAGGTGGACCTTGCAACAGGACAATGACCCTAAATATACCAGTAAATCCACCAAGGAATGGCTGAAAAGAAAGAAATGGAGGGTTCTGGAATGGCCAAGTCAAAGCCCGGATCTAAATCCCATCGAGATGTTATGGGGGGATTTGAAACGAGCTGTGCATGCAAGAAACCCCTCAAACATCACACAGCTGAAAGAATTCTGCATGGAGGAGTGGGCAAAAATTTCTCCCAGTCGATGTCAGAGACTGGTAGACAGTTATAAGAAACGCCTACTTGAGGTTGTTTCTGCCAAAGGGGCAAATACCACCTATTAGAGCCAAGGGTGTACTTACTTTTTCCAAAGGCGAAATTTGAATTTATGTTTATTTAAATTATACAATGGACTACAAAATGTAAATGTTCCATGATATTTGTTATATTATATCACCTTTATCTTTCAATATTGTTGAAATGAAGATCAAATAGCTATACATTGAAATATGTTGAAAAAGTCAAAACTTTACATGGGGTGTACTTACTTTTTCACCTGACTGCATACAGTGCATTCAGAAAGTATTCAGACCCCTTCACTTTTTTCACATTTTGTTATGTTGCAGCCTTATGCTGCAATCGTTTAAATTCATTTTTTCCCTCATCAATGTACACTCAATACCCCATAATGACAAAGATGACAAAGATTTGCTGATGACTCCACTCTCTGCCGCTCCATTCCTCATCCATCAGATCGGCAGTCTGCAGCTTCCTCACTCTCTGCAGACCTGGACAAAATCACAGACTGGGCAAACAAGTGGAACATGTCTTTCAATCCTGACAAATCTCACACTCTTACGATGTCTCTCCGAAAAGACCGACTGGACAACCCTCCCATCTACTTTCTGAATAATCCTCTCCAAGAAGTTCTGTCACTCAAGCTTTTGGGTCCCACTATCTGCCATGATCTTTCCTGGGAAAACCACATTTCCAAGCTGGCCTCCAAAGCCAGTCGCCGACTGGGCATCCTCCATCGTGCGAAGTCCTTCCTTGGCACACCTGAGCTCCTCACCACATACAAGGCTTTCATTCGCAGCTCAATGGAATACACTAACACTGTTGTGTATTCCATTGGGCTGGTGCTCCTGCCTCACACCTTGCTCGGCTTCACGCTGTTGAGGCCAAAGTTCCCCCCTCTGGGCTGGTGCTCCTGCCTCACACCTTGCTCGGCTTCATGCTGTTGAGGCCAAAGCTTTCAGAATCATTGGAATCTCCTGCGATGTAGTCAACGCCGAGGGCCTTTCACTCACTCACCGCAGGCAGGTTGGTGGTCTTTCTGTCTTCTACCGACTCCTCTCCGGCCTTGCTCCCCCAGCTCTCTCTGTACTCTGTCCCCCCAATATTCCTTCAGGTCGCACAAGATCTGCCTGCAACCCTCTTATGGTTAAACTGCCAAAGTCTAGGCTCTCTGCTCCCCTTCACTCTTTCATTCCCCTTTTCTCCCGCCTCTGGAACAAACTCCCCCACTCCCTTCAATCCCACTCCTCCCTCCAGGTCTTTAAAACAGCTGTTCACCACCATCTCTTATCGTCCCCCATCGAAAACCTTGATCTTTTCTACCCCCGGTAATTCACCCCAGAGTCCTTGCAGTGTTCATATGTTCTTGACTGACCTCTCCATACAGGTTGCTTCTGACAAACCAGATGTGATCTGCTTAACAGAAACTTTCCTCCTTCATGATGTCTCTGATGCCTTGGTATCTCTCCCAGGTTACTCCCTCCTCCGGTATGATAGACCTGAGCCTCGTCCTGGAGGTGGGGTTGCTATCTTTATAAAAAACTCTCTGCCTCACTCGCCCTCCACTGCCCTCTCTCCACCTCACCCCCAGGAATACCTTTGGCTACGGCTTCCCCTTCGCTCCCACCTTTTGTTCATATGTGTGTTGTACCGTCCACCAATCAGCGATGACTCCATCTACATCTCACTGTCTGATAATATGGACCAACTTCTATCTACCCATCCCAACTCTCTCTTCCTCATATGTGGTGATTTCAATTGTCACCATGCCAGTTGGCTGGGTGTGGGTACCTCTCTCACCAGCCATGGCTCTTCAGCAAAGGACATCTGCGACTCACTGGGACTGACACAATCTGTCAATTTCCCGACCCGGATCTCAGTCAACGGAGCATCTTCTCTTCTGGATTTGGTTATGACAAACTTCCCTGAAAATGTCTGCTGCTCTTCTTCTGCTCCAATCGGCTCATCTGATCATGTGCATGTCAAAGTGGACATCTCACTGACCATTCTCAGAGAGCCTCCTCAGCGTCGACGAGTCTGGCATTTCACTCAGGCCAACTGGCACGGTCTTCAAGCAGCCATCAATCATCTGGACTGGTCTCCCATCTCTACCGCCTCTGACATCAACTCATCCTGGGAATTCTTTCAAAGTAAATTGCTCTCTCTCATGCACAGATTTATACCATCTCGTCTTCAGTTGTCATACCCTTCCTCCCGTCCATGGTACACGGAATCTTGTGGTGAGGCTGTTGCCCTGAAACAACTTGCTTTCGTCTCCTGGAAAGCAAATCCAACGGAAGGAAATCTCATTTCCTTTCACAAAGCCCGAAACAAGTGTGTGTCCACACTCAGGAGAGCCAGGAAACAATATCTCACCATTCTCAAGACCGAACTCTCTTATCTGTCTCCCTCTTCCAAATCCTGGTGGCGTCTGGTCAAATCTGTTTCTGGTGTTTGTTCCCCCTCCATCCCCTCCCTCACCTCAAACGGCTTAACGGCTGACTCCGCACGTGAAAAAGCTGAATGCCTCAACTCTGTGTTTGCCTCTAAATCTTGTGTCCCAAACCCATCCCTCTCTGTACCCACCGTACCCAGTCGTACCCAGCTGCTCCTGGACTCTGTGTCCTTTCCTCCTGACAAGGTGGAAAAGTTTCTGTCAACCCTCGACTCTGATTCTGCAACTGGTCCTGACGGCATCAGCCCATGGGTCCTAAAATCATGTTCTTCTGCTCTTTCACTCCCTCTTTCTGTTCTCTTCACCCTCTCTTTTGCTCAAGGTCATCTGCCATCTGCTTGGAAATCAGCCAACATCACCGGTTTGCACAAAAAAGGTGCAAAAACAGACCCCAGCAACTACAGACCAATCAGCCTTCTCCCAATTATCAGCAAAGTCATGGAATCCATCATTGCTTCAGATATTAAATCTTTCCTCTTCTCCAATGGCTTGATCTCTGATCATCAATTTGGTTTCAGACCTGGTCACTCTACTCTGGACATGCTGCTTCTGCTTTCTCAACAATGGATGGAGGTCCTCAACGCCAAACAGGAAATTAGAGCTGTCTCCCTTGACATTTCACGTGCCTTCGATACGGTCTGGCACCCTGCTCTGCTCTCCAAACTCTCCTCCTTTGGTATCCATGGAAATCTCCACGCATGGCTGGCGGACTTCCTCTCTGGTCGTAGTCAACGTGTGGCCCTGAATGGGTTTCTCTCATCTCCTCTTCCTGTTCAGGCTGGAGTTCCCCAAGGTAGTGTTCTGGGCCCTGTGCTTTTTCTGGTCTTCATCAATGATCTCTCTGACTCTCTTGAAAATCCTCTCTATCTCTTTGCTGACGACTCTACTCTCTGTCGCTCCATTCCTCATCCCTCAGATCGGCAGTCTGCAGCCTCCTCACTCTCTGCAGACCTGGACAAAATCACAGACTGGTCAAACAAGTGGAACATGTCTTTCAATCCTTATAAATCTCACACTCTTACAATGTCTCTCCGAAAGGACCGACTGGACAACCCTCCCATCTACTTTCTCAACAATCCTCTCCAAGAAGTTCTGTCGCTCAAGCTTTTGGGTCTCACTATCTGCCATGATCTTTCTTGGGAAAACCACATTTCCAAGCTGGCCTCCAAAGCCAGTCGCCGACTGGGCATCCTCCGTCGTGCGAAGTCCTTCCTTGGCACACCTGAGCTCCTCACCACATACAAGGCTTTCATCCGCAGCTCAATGGAATACTGTTCCCCCCTCTGGGCTGGTGCTCCTGCCTCACACCTTGCTCGGCTTCACGCTGTTGAGGCCAAAGCTTTCAGAATCATTGGAATCTCCTGCGATGTAGTCAACGCCGAGGGCCTTTCACTCACTCACCACAGGCAGGTTGGTGGTCTTTCCGTCTTCTACCGACTCCTCTCCGGCCTTGCTCCCCCAGCTCTCTCTGGGCTCTGTCCCCCAAATATTCCTGCAGGTCGCACAAGATCTGCCTGCAACCCTCTTATGGTTAAACTGCCAAAGTCTAGGCTCTCTGCTCACCTTCACTCTTTCATTCCCCTTTTCTCCCGCCTCTGGAACAAACTCCCTCACTCTCTTCAATCCCACTCCTCCCTCCAGGTCTTTAAAACGGCTGTTCACCACCATTATCTTCCCCCATCGAAAACCTTGATCTTTTCTACCCCCGGTAATTCACCCCAGAGTCCTTGCAGTGTTCATATGTTTTAATCCTCTCCCACCTCCCCCCAAGTCCTCCCGATGTCCCTGCTCTCAAATGTTGTGTTTGTGTCCTTCCCCCTCTCTTTTGTGTCCTTCCCCCTCTCTCCCCATCTTGTCTACCGCTCCCCTTGTTTTTTGTGTTTCGTGTGTCGGTTTGTCTTTTTGTGTGATTAATGTTAGCTCTTTCACGAGCCTCGATCTTGTATACAAAAAAAATTAAAAAAATTAATTTAAAAAATCTCTTATCTTCCCCAATCCAAAACCTTGATCTTTTCTACCCCCGGTAATTTCACCCCAAATCCACTTTTTTGAGGTGACTTTTGTCTTCTTTCCTGGAAGTCCTTGGTGTCCTTGCGTTTTATACCTATCCTGCCTCCCCCCAGGCCCTCTGCCTCCCACACATCTCCCGATGTCCCTGCCCTCAAATGTTGTGTTTGTGTGCTTCCTCCCCTTCTCTCCCCATCTTGTCGACCGCTCCCACTTTTATGTGCTTTGTTTACTTGTTTGTTTGATTTGTTTGTTTGATAAATGTTAGCTCTTTCACGAGCCTCGACTCTGTATACAAAAAAAAAAAAAAAAAAAAAGAGAAAACAGAATTTTAGAAAGTTTTGCAAATTTATTAAAAAGAAAAAACTGAAATGTCACATTTACATAAGTATTCAGACCCTTTGCTATGACACTTGAAATTTAGCTCAGGTGCCTCCCATTTCTCTTGAACATCTTTGAGATGTTTCTACACCTTGATTGGAGTCCACTGTCGTAAATTCAATTGATTGGACATGATTTGGAAAGGCACACACAAGTCTATATAAGGTCTCACAGCTGCAAAGCATATCAGAGCAAAAACCAAGCCATGAGGTCGAAGGAACAGCCTGCAGAGCTCAGTGACAGGATTGTGTCGAGGCACAGATTTGGGGAAGCCTACAAAAAAATTCTGCTGCATTGAAGGTTCCCAAGAGCACAGTGGCCTCCATAATTCTTAAATGGAAGAAGTTTGGAACAACCAGGACTCTTCCTAGAGCTGGCCGCCCGGCCAAACTGAGCAATAGGGGGAGAAGGGTCTTGGTAAGAGAGGTGACCAAGAACCCGATGGTCACTCTGGCAGATCTCCAGAGATCCTGTGTGGAGATGGGAGAAACTTCCAGAAGGACAACCATCACTGCAACACTCCACCGATCTGGGCTTTATGGCAAAGTGGCCAGACGGAAGCCAAACAGTTCAATCTTGGTTTCATCAGACCACAGAATCTTGTTTCTCACAGTCTGAGAGTCCCTTAGGTGCTTTTTTGCGAACTCCAAGCGGGCTTTCATGTGTCTTTCACTGAGGAGAGGCTTCCGTCTTGCCACTCTGCATTGTCAGTTGTGAGACCTTATATAGACAGGTGTGTGCCTTTCCAAATCATGTCCAATCAATTGAATTTACCACAGGTGAACTCCATTCAAGGTGTAGAAACACCTCGAAGATGATCAAGAGAAATGGGAGGCACCTGAGTTAAATTTCAAGTGTCATAGCAAAGGGTATGAATACTTATTTCAATGTGATATTTCAGTTTTTTCTTTTTCATAAATTTGCAAAACTTTCTAAAATCCTGTTTTCTCTTTGTCATTATGGGGTATTGAGTGTAGATTGATGAGGAAAAAATGAATTTAAACGATTTCAGCATAAGGCTGCAACATAACAAAATGTGAAAAAAGTGAAAGGGTCTGAATACTTTCTGAATGCACTGTGGATAGTTCGTTGAAGAGTATAGAGAATAACTGATCTGACTTTTTAATGGAATTCTGAAGCTTTTGTTTATCATTGTAAAATGTGTGTACTGTATTTCATTAATCACTCATTTTGGAGACTCAAATGATGTAGTCATGTTAAAAACAAACTTGGTGATGACGTCACGACCGACATTTTTGCAGAGCAGTACCTCTAGGTTTAGCACGACACCACTTCGCCTGCTTCATAGTGTTTCTGCACAGCTCAGCTCTGCGGACAGGTCTAGGGATCTCTACTCTGTCCCATTAATCTCCTGCTGTGTTCCACGTTTGCATTTGAGCGATAATTTATTCTTCCTTAGTAAAAATGTCCTTGTGTGTTCCCACCAGGACGCATTGAGGGCGCGTTGAGTTCGTTTTAACCTTCAATAATCCTTTTTAATTATTTTGCCGCTTTTGTAGCTCTGTTCTTTTCTCTTCTCTCGACCTATTTATTTATTGTTAAAAATCCAATGTTTTTGAAAGACGTGTCGATGAAAAGACATAAGTATTTTGCCAAAGTTTTTGAAAGACATTGGCTTTGAACCTGTAACTTTGAATTCGCTTTAATGCCCTTCTGTTTAGTCCCCTTGACCCCCTCCTCCTTCTTAGAGATGGACGAAGGGACCTATCACATATCCACCTGGTGGCAGATTTAAACATCCACGTGGCTTAATCACCGACCTGCATGCAAATTACAGATGGACAGAGGGACCTATCACATATCTGCCTGGCAGGTTTGCAGATGAGAATTCTGCAACTGTAAAACTTGGAACCCTTCTCTTTGCCACAAATGTCTTTTCTCTACACCATTTGGAACTTCTTATTCGATACAATGAGGTTTAATTTTTTGCCTTTAAATTTAAATTTAAACATGAGGAAATTTGACCTTTGACCTTTTGACCTCAAAAATAGTTGGTTTTCCTATTTAGTGACACAATGTGCAAATGCTGTTCAATTTCCAAGTCAATTGGATGAAAATTGACGGTTTTCAGCTGAAAATTGATAATTTTGGAAGTTTGACCTTGAGTTGACCTTTGACCATCTGACCTCAAAAATAGTATGTTTCCCAATTTAGTGACTCGATATGCAAATGCTGTTCAATTTTCAAGGCAATCGGATGAAAATTGATGGTTTTTCAGATGAAAAATGATAATTTCGTAAGTTTGACCTTGAGTGGACCTTTGACCTTCTGACCTCAAAAATAGTATGTTTATCAATTTATTGACTCGATATGCAAATGCTGTTCAATTTCCAAGGCAATCCTGAATTTCTCAATTGTGTTTTTGTCGAAACTGGTCTTGTATGTACCTATTGGGGTGTCTTGAATAGTATTCTTGGCGTTGGTTTTTCATACCTGTGTACAGAATCGTCGGTCTCTCTTATCGCATATTCTGAGGCCTAAGTGTAGTACTAGGCTACTGTGTCCAACCTTGGCTTGAGGCTTCGTTTTTGTCTCAGCGGTTCTCTGATCGCACTGCAATTATTTTCCGGTCTCTGTTTTTCACGGTCTTTTCATCCCATACTTCCTTGTTTTAAAATCTCAAAAAAAAAAAAAAAACCCAAAAACATTTCCTTCTGTTCTTATTCGTTTATTCGTTCTTATTTGTTCGTTCGTTCGTTTTTCGACCACGTTGTTTCGTTTGTGATCATGTTGTTAAAAAATGTCTCATCTGACCCCTGAAGACCTGTATTCTGTCATATTCTATAACACCTTTTTCTTCTTCTTCTATAAAAGGATGCTTTCGACTTGCTCACCAAATCCATTCATTCCAAAAAAAAATTCCATCTCTTATAGTGCATCTTTCATTCATTCCCTAAACTCTCCAGCACTCCATCCTCCCTCCAGCGTCCTCAAACGTATTTTTGACTCGAATGTCTCAAGCAACTCATTTTGCAATAAATGTTCGTTTCCCATTAATCGTACATTTTTCAAAATCCCATCACCCCAAAATCCCATTTCCCATCACCCCTCCCCTCTAAATCTACCCCCTTGCCCATCCCCTCCAAATCATCCCCATCACCCATCTCTTTCAAATCTTCCCCCTTGCCCCTCCCCTCCAAATCTTCCCAATCACCCATTCCTTTCAAATCTCCCCCCACGCCCCTCCGCTCCGAGACTCTCCCTCGCTCCTCCCCTCCTAGACTCCCCTCTCACCCCTCCCCCTCAAAGCGTCCTCCCCGCTTCTTCCCCCTTCCAACTTTCACCTTCATCTCCCTCAACCTTCTGCCTCGCTCTTCCCCCTCGTCAAATAACACCTCACTGCGCCTCTCCCAATCACCATCAAACCTTTTGTCTGCCCCATTCTTCCCTTTCTCCAAGCTATTCTGTAATCTCCGACACACCTTCAACAGCTCTCCCTACCTCTACCTCCTCTTCCACATCTTACCCTACCACTCCCCCCCGCCCCCCCCCCCCTGTTCTGTATCCGATGCTCCCCCTTCCTCTTCCTTAACAGTATGGACCTCAAACATCCGGGGCCTTCGCTCAAACTTGTCTGATCTCTCCATACAGGTTGCTTCTGACAAACCAGACGTCATCTGCTTAACAGAAACTTTCCTCCTTCATGATGTCTCTGATTCCTTGGTATCTCTCCCAGGTTACTCCCTCCTCCGGGATGATAGACCTGAGCCTCGTCCTGGAGGTGGGGTTGCTATCTTTATAAAAAACTCTCTTCCTCACTCGCCCTGCACTGCCCTCTCTACACCTCACCCCCAGGAATACCTTTGGCTACGGCTTCCCCTTCGCTCCAACCTTTTGTTCATATGTGTGTTGTACTGTCCACCAAACAGTGATGACTCCATCGACATCTCGCTGTCTGAGAATATGGACCAACTTCTATCTACCCATCCCAACTCTCTCTTCCTCATATGTGGTGATTTCAACTGTCACCATGCCAGTTGGCTGGGTGTGGGTACTGCTCTCACCAGCCATGGCTCTTCAGCAAAGGACTTCTGTGACTCACTGGGACTGACACAATCTGTCAATTTCCCGACCCGGATTTCAGTCAACGGAGCATCTTCTCTTCTGGACTTGGTTATGACTAACTTCCCTGAAAATGTCTGCTGCTCTTCTTCTGCTCCAATCGGCTCTTCTGATCATGTGCTTGTTAAAGTGGACATCTCTCTGACCATTCTCAGAGAGCCTCCTCAGCGTCGACGAGTCTGGCATTTCACTCAGGCCAACTGGCATGGTCTTCAAGCAGCCATCAATCATCTGGACTGGTCTCCCATCTCTACTGCCTCTGACATAAATTCTTCCTGGGAATTCTTCCAAAGCAAACTGCTCTCTCTCATGCACAGATTTATCCCATCTCGTCTTCTGTTGTCTTACCCTTCCTCCCGTCCATGGTACACGGAATCTTGTGGTGAGGCTATTGCCCAGAAACAACTTGCTTTCGTCTCCTGGAAAGCAAATCCAACGGAAGGAAATCTCATTTCCTTTCACAAAGCCCGAAACAAGTGTGTGTCCACCCTCAGGAGAGCCAGGAAACAATATCTCTCCGTTCTCAGGACCGAACTCTCTTATCTGTCTCCCTCTTCCAAATCCTGGTGGCGTCTGGTCAAATCTGTTTCTGGTGTTTGTTCCCCCTCCATCCCCTCCCTCACCTCAAATGGCCACACGGCTGACTCCGCACGTGAAAAAGCTGAATGCCTCAACTCTGTGTTTGCCTCTAAATCTTCTGTCCCAAACCCATCCCTCTCTGTACCCACCGTACCCAGTCGTACCCAGCTGCTCCTGGACCCTGTGTCCTTTCCTCCTGACAAGGTGGAAAAGTTTCTGTCAACCCTCGACTCGGATTCTGCAACTGGACCTGACGGCATCAGCCCACGGGTCCTAAAATCCTGTTTTTCCGCTCTTTCACTCCCTCTCTCTGTTCTCTTCACCCTCTCTTTTGCTCAAGGTCATCTTCCATCTGCTTGTAAATCTGCCAACATCACCGCTTTGCACAAAAAAGGTGCAAAAACAGATCCCAGCAACTACAGACCAATCAGCCTTCTCCCAATTATCAGCAAAGTCATGGAATCCATCATTGCTTCAGATATGAAATCTTTCCTCTTCTCCAATGGCTTGATCTCTGATCATCAATTTGGTTTCAGACCTGGACACTCTACTCTGGACATGCTGCTTCTGCTTTCTCAACAATATATGGAGGTCCTCAATGCCAAACAGGAAATTAGAGCAACCTCCCTTGACATATCACGTGCCTTCGATACGGTCTGGCACCCCGCTCTGCTCACCAAACTCTCCTCTTTTGGTATCAATGGACATCTCCACGCATGGATGGCGGACTTCCTCTCTAGTCGTAGTCAACGTGTGGCCCTGAATGGGTTTCTCTCATCTCCTCTTCCTGTTCAGGCTGGAGTTCCACAAGGCAGTGTTCTGGGCCCTGTGCTTTTTCTGGTCTTCATCAATGATCTCTCTGACTCTCTTGAAAATCCTCTGTATCTCTTTGCTGATGACTCTACTCTCTGTCGCTCCATTCTTCATCCCTCAGATCGGCAGTCTGCTGCCTCCTCACTCTCTGCAGACCTGGACAAAATCACAGACTGGGCAAACAAGTGGAACATGTCTTTCAATCCTGACAAATCTCACACTCTTACGATGTCTCTTCGAAAAGACCGACTGGACAACCCTCCCATCCACTTTCTGAATAATCCTCTCCAAGAAGTTCTGTCACTCAAGCTTTTGGGTCTCACTATCTGCCATGATCTTTCCTGGGAAAACCACATTTCAAATCTGGCCTCGAAAGCCAGTCGCCGACTGGGCATCCTCCGTCGTGCAAAGTCCTTCCTTGGCACACCTGAGCTCCTCACCACATACAAGGCTTTCATCCGCAGCTCAATGGAATACTGCTCTCCCCTCTGGGCTGGTGCTCCTGCCTCACACCTAGCTCGTCTTCACGCTGTTGAAACCAAAGCATTCAGAATCATTGGAATCTCCCGCGATGAAGCTAACTCCAAGGGCCTCTCACTCACTCACCACAGGCAGGTTGGTGGTCTTTCCATCTTCTACCGACTCCTCTCTGGCCTTGCCCCCCCAAGCTCTCTCTGGGCTCTGTCCCGCAAATATTCCTACAGGTCGCACAAGATCTGCCTGCAACCCTCTTATGGTCAAACTGCCAAAATCAAGACTCTCTGCTCACCTTCACTCCTTCATTCCTCTCTTCTCCCGCCTCTGGAACAAACTCCCTCACTCTCTTCAATCCCACTCCACCCTCCAGGTCTTTAAAACTGCTGTTCACCACCATCTCTTATCTTCCCCCATCCAAAACCTTGATCTTTTCTACACCCGCTAATTTCACCCCAATTCCACTTTTTTGAAATACCAACTTCTGTCCTGGAAGTCCTTGGTGTCCTTGTGTTTTATACTTCTCCCTCCACACCCCCCCCCCCCTTCCCACGCCTCCTCCCCCCAAGCCCTCTCCCTTCCACACATCACCCTGCTCTCAAATGTTGTGTTTGTGTGCTTCCCCTTCTCTCCCCATCTTGTTTTCCGCTCCCTCTTTTTGTGTGTTTTGTTTGTCTGGTTGATTTGTTTGTGAAGTAAATGTTAGCTCTTCCACGAGCCTCGATTCAGTATACAAAAAAAAAAAAAAAAAAAAATTCGGTTGAGATTTGACGGTTTTTAAGATGAAAATTGACGATTTTTGAAATTTGACCTTGAGTTGACCTTTGACATTTTGACCTCAAAAGTATGTTTCCCAACTTATTGACTCGATATGCAAATGCTGTTCAATTATCAAGTCAATCGGATGAAAATTGACGGTTTTTCAAATGAAAAGTGATGACTTTGGAAGTTTGACCTTGAGTTGACCTTTGACCGATTGACCTCAAAAATAGTACGTTTCCCAATTTAGTGACTCGATATGCAAATGCTGTTCAATTTTCAAGTCAATCGGTTGAGAATTGATGGCTTTTTAGATTAAAATTGATGACTTTTAAAATTTGACCTTGAGTTGATCTTTGACCTTTTGACCTAAAAAATAGTTCATTTCCAAATTAATGACTCAATATACAAATGTTGTTCAATTTTCAAGTCAATCGGATTTAAAATGGCGATTTTAGAAATTTGACCTCCAGATGACATTTGACCTTTGACCTCAAAATCAACATGCTTCTCAATTGGGGCTATCTAGACAACTTGGTGAAGTTTCGTGACGATCGGTTTAGAATTGTGACCTGTAGGCCAGTGACAAACCGACAAACAAGAAGACGTCATGCGGCGCACGATACTTGCAAAATCCGCCGGGAAGCCTCCCCAAGAAAAGAAATTCCATTGATACAGCAAATTTTCCATTTCATCAAGATTAAAATTGACAATCTTGATCAAAGCTCGGGTCAATTGGAAGAAAAGTGACGATTTTTCAGATTAAAAATGATGATTTTGGAAGGTTGACCTTGAGTTGACCTTTGGCCTTTTGACCTCAAATATAGTTGGTTTCCCAATTTAGTGACTCAATATGCAAATGCTTTTCAATTTCCAAGTCAATCGGATGAAAATTGACGGTTTTTCAGATAAAAAGTGATGATTTTGGAAGTTTGACCTTGAGTTGACCTTTGACGTTTTGACCCCAAAAATAGTATGTTTCCCAATTTATTGACTCGATATGCAAATGCTGTTCAATTTTCAAGTCAATCGGTTGAAAATTGACGGCTTTTTAGGTGAAAATTGATGACTTTAAAAATTTGACCTTGAGTTGATCTTTGACCTTTTTACCTCAAAAATAGTTCATTTCCCAATGTATTGTCTCAATATACAAATGCTATTCAATTTTCAAGTCAATCCGATTTAAAATGGCGATTTTAGAAATTTGACCTCCAAATGACCTTTGACCTTTGACCTCAAAATCAACAGGCTTCTCATTTGGGACGACCTAGACGAATTGGTGAAGATTCGTGATGATCGGTTTAGAATTGTGACCTGTAGGCCGGTGACAAACAGACAAACAAATGAAAAATCGGTCAGAGACCGAGGGCTTGCCGGAATTTATTATCGGCCATTTAGGACAAATATGGCGGCCGAACCACGTGACCGATGACGTCATCATTAACATGTTTTATTCCCCATGGAGAGTTCTTTACAATGAGCCATGTCTCAATTTTTTCTATTCAGCACTTTTGGAGATATGGAGGTGCAAAGTTTTTTCGGTTTTTCCAAGATGGCGGCCGAAGCACGTGACTGATGACGTCATCATTAACACGTTTTATTCCCCATGGAGAGTTCTTTACAATGAGCCATGTCTCAATTTTTTTCTCTTCAGCACTTTCGTAGATATAGAGGTGCAAATTTTTTCGGCTTTTCCAAGATGGCGGCCGAACCACGTGACCGATGACGTCATCAATTGTCAATTAAAAATGAGTCAGATGTATCGTGGCTTTCCTTGAAGAACACCAAAATTCCAAGTGTAGGTAGTGTGTGTAGTGTAGGTAGTTCCAGTTTAACGTGTTGACATCTTCTTATAAGGTATGATACATTTAGCAGGGTCTTTGAATTAAGTCTTTTATTTAACATCTCTTCCGTTTTAAGATTAGGAGTATATTTACTAATATACCAACACAAATCATTAATAACAAATTTATTATTATCGCCAAAAGCATTTTCAGCCCCCAAAAAGCAATCTATTTACATTATCATTCCTTTGTAGTTGAAATCTAATTTTAAGACCATACAAAACTTTGTCAAAATCACAAAATCCAAATATACCTTTAAGAGGTACTGCTACGGTAAAACTATTCTCTGCTTTTGCATCATCATTATACATTGCCTTCCTTTGACTATAACCAGGGTCAGCATTTGTTCCCGTTGACATATCAGGAATAAAACCTTCAACAGCTCCCTTACCCATTCTCTCACTAAACGAATATAGTGTAAATTTCATCATTTCAGATGTAGCAGAGACATAATCAACCGCTTCAACCTCTTGTGTTCCAATATACAGGCGGACACTGTCAAACATTTTCCAGAAGAAATCATTTACGAGTGTAGCATTAGTATTATTCGCAGCCTTAGTGAATCTAAATTTACACAGCAAGAAACTATCAGCCAGAATCAAGTAAGTTTGTTGATTATTTATTTCAAAACTTTTTGTTCCGTTTGAATTCCAGTCTGTTCCTGTTATAGCATTTACCTTAAAATAGTCCTCTTTTTTTGTGGAGTTTGAAATGATAATCGTATCATCCAAATCATAGATACTATCAATCGCTTCCATACTTGTATTTATATAGCATTAAAATTGTTGAAACCCTGACCCAAGTATTTTAATGATTTTTTGTCGTTCTTGTGAAGATAGTTGAGTTTTACCTTTTTTATTTCTTTGATTGCTTGTAATTTATGAGACTCCTTTTGAGCATCTTTTATACTCTTTATAGCACCCGCAACTGAACCCACGGCAGAAGCAGTTGAACCAATTAGGTCTTTATGTTTAAGGATGATTGAACCAATACCCATTAGAGTATCAATTATCCCATCTCCTTTATTTCTAAATTGATGTCCCACACCCCGTTGTCTCTTTGGTTTATAGTATCCTCTACCAAGAAACATACCTTCACCCTTATAGTATGGTGAAAGGAACATCCCATCCCCTGTAATTATTTTATATTTTCCCAACTCGTGTTTTCTCACAATAACCATTATTTATTTATTGAAAAACTTCACGCAGGTGAATTCTGATGGATATAATTTCTTCATTAAAGGAGATCATATGATTATCTTGATCGGTTATCCTAAAATTTACTCTGTATATGGTTTTTCCTGACACAGGTAAATAGACAAGATTTTTTGGTTCCATATTAAATTTATAACCAATCGGGGTTGAGTATCCGCTGAATGAAAATATTGTATTTGTTCTTATTCCATCGTTATAAGCACCATCAATCAAATCACAATGAATTAATACTGAATTTATACCGGAGGATATTTGAATGACATTATCACTGTATAACGTCCCGTTAGTTTCAATCTTTTTTGAAGAGAAACCCAATAGCTCTCTAAACGATTTTTCAATCATGAAATCATTTTTATAATTATTTTTAAGTTTAATAGTTGATTTTGAAGTGTGTTTTTGAATATCTATTACAATATTTTTTGGTTCATCACCTTGTTCTTTCATAAGGCGAGAGACTTCAGAAGATATTTGAGAAATCTCGTAAGCTCCGGGTGAAACGGTTATAGTTTTATATACACTTCCTGGATTATAACTAAACTTGTTGTTTTTCTCTGTGATATTAAACAAGGTATTATAAGTTTCCATCGACAATAAAGATGCCTCATATTCTTTTGTGGGGTCAAGTTGTAGTGGGTAAGGGAATGATGCTGTGTAATCACTCGTTGTGAAATTAAAACTAAGAATTGTGCTTCTCATATTATTTAATATCAAATAAAATATCTTTGTATTGACATTTATTAATTATTTTCATATTCATCAACTGGTCTAAAATGGCGGATGTTTCATTAAAACAATTGTTGTTTCCAGCCTTCTTACTACCTAACAACAATAATAGCCTATTAACTAATTGTGATGGGTCATTTGGAAGAAAGCTAACACCCGAACCAAGCTTACTTAAAGCATCAATAATATGTTTCTCCTTCTCATTCTTCTTACTTTTACCAGCAACAGAAACTCCATAATCAAGTGCATTTAGCAACTCAATATACTCTCTATCTTCCTCTCTTTCCATATCAAGTGGTTCCTCAAAATATTTTGAATCGCTGAATCTGGAGTTTGTTAGAAGAAACATTAATCTTGGAGTTAATTCAACATTTGGGTAAGCAGAACTTAAGAACACCAATTTATCATTAAATATCAATAACTTTTCTTTCACAAGATGGAACTGTGCTGGTTCTTCTGTTGGAATGAGACCTGCTCTGGTTTTTGAACCCGCCGAATATTCATTGTTTTGAAGAGCTTCCACAACATAATTATGGGGTTGATTTACCTCCTCAAGTTTCCGAAATAATCCTTCATCATCATATTCTAATTCTCCAAGTTGTTGCTCTGTCATTTTTTTTTAATTCTACCGTGGGAACTGTAGGTGAAATCGTTTGTTGAGTTTTTAAAAGTGGTTTAAAAAATTTCTCTTGTTTTCTTTCAAAGGCTTCTTCACCAGTTAGTTTCTGTCTCCGTTTCTTCTTTATCTCTTCCTGTTGCTTTACAACTTTTGAAACCAACTCTTGATGTTCTTTAAACTCTCTTACTCTTTCTCCGGCATTCATTTTCTGTATTTATTTATTGAAAAATATCATTTAATGAATTGTAAAGGTCAATGGGAAAATTTGCCTTTTCTTCGTCATTATAGTAAATGTGTTGAAATAAATCCTTTTCTTTAAATATTTCATCAAATTCTTTATTGGTATTAATACGAGTTGTTATTTCTTCTTCACTAATACTTGTATCTCTGCTTTTCATATGTTTGCGTTGAGTCTCCTCATCGATATCAAAACTGAATGATAAAATCTTAACTCCATCACCACGCAAATGTTTAATAATTTGTCTCATTCCTTCAGGATTAATGTCTAAAATCCCAAGACCGTTAGATTTTACTTTATTTAGCTCACTCTTACAATGTGAATATTTTGTAGAACCAAGAGAGACCTCCTCAAATATTTGACCTTTGTTCCTCAATCGCATATGTTCCTCCATTGAAATGTAGTAATAATCTTTCCCTTCTACTTCTCCTGGTCACATTGCTCTGGTTGTAGTACCTACAAAACGAATCATAGGGTGTTTAAAATAAAAAAAAACTTACATTATTTTCATTTTTACTATTCAAGAGTTTAGATTTATGAAAGTTCTTTCCTGAAGCAGATTTACCCACAAGATTAATAATAGTTGTCATTTATGTGTGTAAAATATCAGTTAGTATCTCATCTTGTTTCACAACAATATATTTATATTTTCCAATCGTGTGTTTCATATAATTTTCAAATTCTTTTTTACTACATAACGTAGAGCAATTATCTCTCCAAAAATTATTTACATCTATTGAATTTAACTTAAATAAAATAAAAGTATTGGCATTGTTTCTTATTGAGCATCGAGGGAGTTGAAAATATGACTGACTAAGATAAATACAATTACAAGAAGAATGTCTCCCTCTTGTATAGTAGCTATCCATTACTGTTTGGTTTCTCTCATTAACACAATCATCAAAGATAACGAGGTTCTTTTTTGATTTATCTAAATCTTGGGGTGAAGGTATATCATCCGGATTATCACTGAGAATACAAGTTATGGGTTTTGGTTTCGATTTTTATTTCTGTGTATCACGAAATTATTGTATTATATCTTCAATATTATAATCATTTAGATTGTTTTGAAGTTTAAATAAACCGATAATGTCTTCCTTTTTAAGACCCGCATTAAAACCCTGTGAGAGTAGTTGATACTCGGGTTGAAAACTTGACTTCGTAAAAATTATTAAATTATCATAATCTAAAAAATTAGGACTAAAGAGCATCTTTAAAAGCAAACAGGTTTTTCCACATCCGCTTGAACCAACTATTAGACAACTCAATGAATTTGGAATATTTTTATGGTTATTAAATTTTATCTTATTTTCCCAAACGGGTAAAAAATCATTCATTTATATATTTGGAAAACAAGTCATCTAACTTTTTTTGAGTTATTTTAGAAACTCTATATTTTATCCTGAGGTCAGGTTTAATTTCAAAATAATTCATTATTTTATCTATATAGTATCTTGTGTTAACATTTCCATTAAAATTATTTTGAATAATAAATATCATTAAACCCTTATACATTTCCTCAATACAAATAGTCTCTTCCCTTGAAAGAAATGGTGTATTATCATGACAATACTTAACATTCATCTCTCTTATTAATCTTGTAAAGTAATTCATTTTTGGTTCTAATTTAAAAGAGTTATATATTTTTATATATTTTTTATTATCATTAATTAAAATTAAATCACAGAAAATAAATTGTTTATATGAACCCTCATTATTAAGCCCTATTCTATCACAACAGCGGCAGATTTCTAAATTATCATATGGAGAGTCTGGAAATTCGAAATCTCCTTCTATCATATTTAAACAGAAATTTTTTACTTAAACTAAACGCAAGTTTTTTTTAGCTAATAAATACAATGTTTCAAAGCACAAAAGACAAATTTCAATCAATCTCTACTTCGGTGGAAGATATAGAAAAATATGTCAAAGATGTTAAATTGAACAAAGATAAATATGGAAATTTTTGGGTAAAACCAGTTATGGAAAATAACATGAGCCCCTCTATTTCATTTAAAGGAAGAGCTCTAACTATACCTGGAAAGACATCCATTAAAGTAAATCTAACAAAAGTTTCTCCTCTACTCCTGGCAATTTATTCAAAGCTTGAAAAAGTGATTGATCGCGATACTTTGAAAAAGAATGATAAGACCATCAACAATACTCGTGGAGAAATTTGTATTTACTTTAATAATCCAAAAAGTGTAGATCTAAGTAAAATGAATGATGTTAATATTTCTGGTGAAATGTCATTTCGTTCTATGATAGTTAGAGATTATTTAAAGATAACTTTTGATATTAAAAATGTCGAGATTGAATCCGTTAATGAAAGAAAGTATATAGATATTGATGGGAATATTTTTTCTGCTAATTAAATGAGTGGTAGTTCCTGATCAGAAGTTTCCTCATATACTGAGAGCATCTGTGATACAGAGAGCCTCTGCTCCTGTGATACGGAGAGCCTAGGTTCAGTAGATAGTTTTGATTCAGAGAGTCAATATGATAGTTATGATAGTAGTTTTATTGATGACTCAGATGTCTCTGATTGTGAGATTGATTCTGAATATGACCCTGGTTCTGATATGGATTGGGAGATGTAAAGGTGTTTTAGTTTAAGTAAAGTTATATATATAAAACGAGGCAAAAAAGCTCGAAAAGATGTTTTAGTTTAAGCACAGTGATATATATAAAACACTCTGTTTTCTTACCCTATAAATATGGTCTATTGTGATACTTGCGAAAAGGAGGTAAAACATTATAGAAAACACATACTCACAGTTAAACACACTTACAACATTCTAAATCAATTATCACCACTTCCTAAGAACAAAAAACATTGTAGTCTCTGTAATAGAGATATCCTAAAGAAGGGGTTCAAAGCCCATCTTAAAACAAACAAACATTTATCAAATTTTATCACAACTAAAAACTCTGATGGCGCATTCAAAAGGCATATTAAAATAAGTCTTTAACTTCAAACCTCCTGAACCAGATTCTATAGTTGATGCTGTAGAAATAGTTAAACCTGCTGTTCAAACGTTGATTGAAAAAACACTAAAAGAAATGAAACCACTTAAATTTTATATGGGAGTAAAATTAGAAATGACAAAGGACGAAGGAGTTATAGATACACCATACATGAGAACTGAGCCACACTTTATATCTTCATATCAAGATTTTAAAACATCAGGAGTCTATGATGAACTTATTAAACAAGAGCAAGATGTGGATAATTCAATCGTAGGAAGTGGATTCAATATTGGAAAAATTATTTACATAGACATTCATATTCTTAAATCAGATCCTCTAAGTGTCTAAAAGCTTCTTCTTACATTGATTTACCTAGTGTTATCAAAAATAGAAAAGCAGTTATCAATATCAAAAATAAAGACAATAAATGTTTTCTCTGGTCTATTCTAGCACATCTACATCCACAAGATAGTCATGTTGAAAGAGTATCTCATTATAAAAAATATGAGAATACATTAAATACGAAAGATCTAAAGTTTCCTATGGCTTTAAATGGTATTCCTAAATTTGAAAAGATTAATAATTTATCAGTTAATGTTTATGGTCTAACAGAAACAAACAACATTCAGATTTTAAAGCTTTCTGACAATTGTAAACAAACTCATATTAATCTTCTATATTTTAATTCAGAGGAAAATTCACATTATACATACATCAAAGATATTGCTAAATTAATAAAACCACAAGTATGTAAAAGCACAAATAAAATATATATTTGTTTGCGTTGTCTTAACTTCTTCAATTCACAAGAAAGATTAGATAAACATTCAAATTATTGTGGTGATCATAAATCAACGGTAATCAATATGCCTAAAGAAGGCTCAAAGATCACATTCAAAGATGAAAAGAAAACGATCAAACATCCGTTTGTAATATATGCTGATTTCGAAAGTATTCTCGAAAAAATAGATACTGCTTCTCCAGATCCAAAAGAATCATACACAAATAAATATCAAAAACATACTCCTTGCGGTTTTTGTTATTATATCAAATCATCCGTTGGTGATAAATATAACAATTTAGAGGAGTATAGAGGCTCAAATACCCCAGAGGAGTTTGTGAAACGACTAGAAAAAGACTGTGTTCGATTAACCAAGATAATGAGAGAAACCAATAAACCAATGTCCTTGACGAGTGAAGTGAAAAGGGAATTTAGAAAAAACAATGTTTGTCATATTTGTGAGGAAAAAATTGGTGAAGGTCTAAAGGTTAGAGATCATTGTCATCTCACTGGTAAATATAGAGATCCGGCTCATCAAAGTTGTAATATTAATTATAAACTCCCCTCTTTCATTCCTGTCTTCCTTCATAACAACGCTCATTATGATACGCATCTATTTATTAAGGAACTCTCAAAGACTTCTGGAAGTATCTCAGCAATTCCAAACACAGATCAGAAATACATTTCATTCACAAAAACAATTTTCACAAATCCATTTACACAGATTAGATTTCTAGACACTTACAAATTCATGAATTCTCCTCTTGCTAAACTGGTTTTAAAAATGTATAATTTTCCATGTCTTTCTGATTATTTTGAAGATGTTAGTCTACTTACACAAAAAGGAATTTATCCGTATGATTATATGGATTCATTTGCTAGATTTGATGAAACAAAACTTCCAACTAAAAAGTCTTTCTTTAACAAACTGAACAACAAACACGTATCAGATGATGACTACAAACATGCTAAAAATGTATGGAAACAACACAACATAAAGAACATGGGTGAATATCACGATTTGTACCTAATGACTGATGTTCTTCTTCTTGCTGATGTATTTGAAGCATTTAGAAAAATTTCTCATGCTTAATATGGACTTGACCCAGCACACTACTACACCGCTCCAGGACTAGCTTGGAGTGCCATGCTAAAGATGACAAAACAAGAGTTGGATTTGATAACTGACATTGACATGTTGTTGATGATTGAAAAGGCAAAGAGAGGAGGAATATCACAAGTATGTTCTAGCCGATATGCTAAAGCTAATAACAAGTACACTCCAAATTATGATTCATCTGTAGAGAGCTCCTACTTGATGTATTATGACGCGAATAACTTGTATGGTTGGGCAATGTCTCAGGCTCTTCCATATGGTGGATTAAAATGGGTAAAAGAAAAGAATTTCAACAAAGTCTTTGAGAATCTATGTATATCTACACAAGCTGAATTAGATGAAGAAAAAGTTGGTTATTATTTTGAAGTTGATTTGAAATATCCAGAGGAAGTTCATAAATTACATAAAGACCTTCCATACGCATGTGAGAAGGGAACACCTGAGCAAGAGTGGTTGAGTGATTATCAAGTCATTTAACTCTAAATCAACAGAGAAACTTCTTACTACAGTTTATGATAAGAAAAATTATGTTCTTCACCAGAGGAACTTGAGACAGTATCTTTCAGTTGGTCGTCGTGTTGAGAAGATACATAAAATTCTAAAGTTCAATCAGAGCCATTGGCTAAAAAAGTACATTGATTTTAACACACAAAGGAGGACGGAAACAAAGAATGATTTTTACAAGCTTATGAATATTAGTGTATGTTATTGTGTAATTTGGTCAATTTTTCATATAGAATCTAGAAACTTGTACTTTTTTACTTCCTATTTTCACAGTGAACACAAAAACAGCTGTTTCCAATTTTTTATGCATATGCAGTCACCATAATCCAAGATGGCCGCCATAAATTTGTTAAAATTAAGAAATCGCTATAATTTTCCAATTATAGCACATTCAGAGATAATAAAAACAATCTGCTTGGACAAGTGTAGCTAAAGTTAACTCCAATAAGCATTATTAACTTTTGTGAATAAAACAAAAACACGATAAGTCAGATATCCACAAAATGAACGTTCTCAGGGACGTAACATAACGTAATATGCTGGCAAATAAACGCAACAAATACAAAGTGGGCAGTTTTCAAACAACGAGGGTGCCAGGTATGTGAGTGTGTTGAGATTAGTCATCCAAGTTGTCGGGCATGCGATAATGGAAAGGACCGGGGCACGCAATGATGTTGTCTCCTTCACCACGACTTTTTCATTCGACCATTCATCCTACGAGCTAGCCCATATCACCTTCACTCTGTCAGAAAACACTCTTCATTTCTTCTGCTTCTACCGACCTCCACCTAACCGGAAAAACAACCTTACTGACTCTATGTTCGTGACCCAGCTTCCTAATCTGCTCGACCACTGCAATACTCTTCCTGGTTTCGTCCTGATTCTTGGAGATTTCAACGTCCACTACGACCAACCACAACATCCTCTCACTTCAAAGATCATTGACCTCCTTTCCACTTTTAGTCTGTCTCAGTCTGTCTCCCAACCTACACACGTTAAAGGACACATCCTGGATTGGTTAGTGCACAGATGCGATGATCAGTTGGTGCAGTCCACATCAGTGACCTGTGCTATCACCTCGGACCACTTCTGTGTCACTAGCCACCTGAGTATTGCTGTTCCTCGTCTTCAGCCCACCTTCATCACTGCCCGCAACATTCGTGCCATCGACCGTTCCGCCTTTAAAGAGGACCTTCACACCCATCTCTCTGGCCGTTCCTATGTCACTGCAGAAGACCTCGACTGTTGCCTCCGCACAGCGTTGGACTGTCATGCTCCAGCGGCACAGCGCACCGTTCCCAGACGCAGGAGTACTCCGTGGTTCAGCGCAGTCAGCGACGAAGTCAGGGCTGCCAAAAAGGAACGACGACGTGCCGAGAGACAGTGGCTGAAGACTGGCCTCACAGTCCATAAACAGTTGCATAACATAGCTAAAAGACTCGTCATAAAAATCATTCTGAAAGCAAAAACGTCATATATTTCTGATCGGATTACTAGGAGCTCCTCATGCAAGCAACTGTTCAGCATTACCAACCGCCTGTTTGCCACCAAAAATAAATCCGTTCTTCCCACTGTGTTTCCTCAAAACGAACTACCCCAACGCTTCCTGCGTTTCTTTCACAATAAAATTCAGTCAATAAGAAACAATCTTGACAAGCAGTCACTCCTTTCCTTCAATGATGCTGAACACTGCTTTCACGGACGACCTCTTAGTTCGTTTACTCCTGTTACTGAGGAAATTGTCAAATGTACAATCCTTAAGTCAAACACAAAAACATGTGAACTTGACCCCTTCCCACCGATTTGTTTATTGAGTGTTTGGACACCCTCCTCCCATTTATTACTGCAGTTA